>NC_091184.1:20149110-20479110 GCF_040958095.1 Procambarus clarkii | reverse complement strand
TATATATATTCTATTGCTGATGGTGCAACAGTGTATGTAGACTTGATCAACTTGAGGAGGTTGATAGTATCAGGTGGTGAACCAGGAGATAGGATACCACTTGATAAGTTGATGGTAGAGTTCTAGTTGTGTTGGAGAGCAACCTGATTGTAATATTATAGAGTATAGGATTCATTATTATTATATGTGTGTATGTGCTTTGTCCAGTAAATGTATCACAATTTGCTGGTGTTTGCCCTTGTCCTAGTGAGGCTTCCCAGGAGGTAGTAAAGAAGGAGAGAGAAAGAGAGAAAGAACCAAGAACCACTGCTGTGGACAGGGTAGGAGGTAATACTAGTAAGTCATAGGGGATTGAGGAGATCATATCTCATAAGGAGAGAGTGGGGAGTCACAGCGGCTCGAGTGGGTGTGTGCACGTGACAACGAGGCTAAGTGTTGGAGCCGCATCCCCTAAACGTGTGACGTTGAGCCCCTCTCCAAGAGCCAGAAGCGCCAAGGGTGATCTCCTAGTATAAGCACTCTACCGAGTTGTGGGTTGGGTTGTCCATAGAGAAGGATCAACGACGACAACACCAACCAACCCACAGTCTATAATACCGGCCCTCCTCGGACAGCTTAGAGGAGGAACTTTCAATTAACGTTTTTCATAACGTTTTGAAACTTTATGAGAATTTCCTGCCCACCTAACCTAGCAGAGGACCCTTGACTTACTGTTGTTGAAAAAAAAAATCCCAAATTTATTTTCAATTTTTTTTTCATTTTCAAATTACGTCCATATTCGGCCATACGGGCAAACGGCCAAAAGCGACGTTCTTTTTAAGAGGACAGGTTGATTGATTACCAACTTGGACTGCCTTTGAGCAGTCTGAGGGCAGCAATATCCCAGGAACATCAACTAAATTACGGAGACTTGAGGCAAAGTGAAATTCACACCAGTTACTCCATCTATCATTATTCTATTATGCAGGAAGAACCGCACGTCTATGGGTCATCCAATAATGTTAGCAGACTTCTAGATGTTACCACTGCTAGGCTTAGGCTCGGCTACAAGTACCTCTGGGAGTTTGTAACATCTGCTGATGTAGATTTGACTAAATGTAAACTGTCAGCAGAACTATTCGCATACTTTGCGGCATTATATAATGGAATGTGAAAAAATTGCGGAATTTAGAGATAACACCATCAATAGTGTCCAAGAATTGTGTAAGTACTTCATTCATAATGATGTGCTGCCCGAAATCTTAGTGAAGTATCCAAAATTTGCTTACTGTAGGTAATGCATGGACCTGACTGTAAAGCTGCCGCCCAGTTGGGTGGGTGTGGAGCACATGACTGTAAAGCTGCCGCCCAGTTGGGTGGGTGTGGAGTGTTACGTACTCCTAGCAGAATACTTATATAAATTTGAAATAGCATTTTGTTTCCATTATATCATTGCCTGTATATGTACACACATTGTGTTTTGTAAATTGTCGTATGGTGTGGCAGCGTTAGTGGAGACAGGAGCGGGGTTGCGTTGCACACGTCTAGTACCTGTTCAATACGGGAAGCTGGACCTGTTCAGTTGAGAGTTCCAGATGTCACTTTTATTTAGTTAGGTAATTGTTTATTTTCTGTAATTAAACAGGTGGCATTGTACTTATATATTTTGTAAGTAACTATTATCTGTAATTTGCATTCTTGTGTGTTTTGAGAACAAGTGGTTGTTCAATTAGTTTTAAATATTAAAAAGTCCTTAGTTTCCATCCCTCATCCTGGGATGAGGCAGACGGGAGGTGAGAATGTGGGTAGCGCCAGAGCGAGAGTTCAGTAGCTTCGGGGAACCAGGAGGAGTAACATGTGGGAGATAAGTCTGTTACTTCTTGTTGTGCCATAGTTATTATATTATATTAAGAGTAATGACAATATTTTCGTTTGTTGTATAAGTTACTTTACCATCTGTGTTTTTATATTATACTGTCTTGAATATATATCTATATAATATTTTGTATCTATTCTTCAGTCCTAAAGGAAGATTGTTATTTATGTGCTCATTACTTATCAAGGGGTTATACTGGTGACCCGCTTTAGAGAGCAGCAGTGATATCCCTAGACGTATTTAAAGCTTGGCTGCTGTTGGGTCACGAGCCGTAACGAACGATAGGTAACAAAGAGTTATGGGGGCCTGTGCCGGGAAATATTGTTCCCACTTAACCTTAATTATGCTAATCTAACCTTGCCTTCCTAGGTACCATTGTGTCAAGTGTCTGTGTGTTTCTTAAGAACTATTCCATGTGCCAAGCAAGCCTTCCTGTGTGTCAAGTAACAACGTTTCACGATTTTGAGGTAAGTCATCCTATATATTTGGTTTGTGCAGTGAGGCCAAGCGAATTTTCAGTGTGGTGACAATTTTACAGTGAAGTATAGTGCAGTGCCATTGTTTTAATTATTTTTGTGAATCAAGTGCCAAGTGTTAGTAACGATGGAGGAGAAAGTTGCAGCGTTGGTGGCTCACCCAGACTTTGAAAGGATTCAGAGCCTTAAAAAGACTGAGTTAATACAAATGGCAAATCAGTTGGATTTGACAGCCAACAATAGAATGGTTAAAGCCCAAATATTGAAAGTCATTGTGACACATTTTGTTGAGAATGGAGAGTTAGATGAAGAAATTCTAGAAGAGTTAAAAGAGGAGTCGAGTGATCAGATGACGTTAAAGCGTCTTGAGTTAGAAGCACAAATAGCCAATGCTAAGCTTGAAGCTCAAAAAGAACAGAGAATATTAGAACTTGAAGCTCAAAAAGAACAGAAAATATTAGAGGCTGAAGCTCGTCAAAGAGAAATTGAAGCTCAACAGCAACAGCAAATATTAGAGGCTGAAGCTCGTCAAAGAGAAATTGAAGCTCAACAGCAACAGCAAATATTAGAGGCTGAAGCTCAGCAGAGGGAGCTTGAGACTAGACGTTTAGAAATTGAGGCACAGTTGCAAATAGAAGCCACAAAAAGGCAACAATTAGAGATTCAACAACAAATGGCTGACACTAACTTCAGGCTTGAAACACAGCGTATGGCAGCTGGGCATGGAAATAGTAGTAATGTTTCAATAAATAGTGATAATAATCCCATCAGGACGCATAAGTATATAGAGTTGCCCAAGTTCAATGAGGAGGATCCTGAGGTTTTCTTTGCACATTTTTATAAAATTGCCATCAGTATGAACTGGCCAAGGGATCAGTGGGTAGCCATTATGCAGTCTCAATTTAAGGGGCGTAGTCAGGAGGTTTTTACATCCCTACCTGACGCTCATAGTTTTGATTATGAATTTGTAAAGAAAAGCATCTTAAATGCTTATCAGTTAAATCCAGAGGCACACAGGCAAAAGTTTAGAAATCTAAGGAGGATAAGTGATCAGACAATAGCAGATTTTACTCGTCAGAAGACGAATTTTTGTAACAGATGGTTAAAGTCACTTTCAGTCACTGACTTTGATGCTTTAAAGAATCTTCTTATAATGGAAGAAGTATTGTCATGTCTCCCAGACCAGTTGTCTACTTTTATGGCAGAACAAAAGAATGTAACAGACATTTATGAGCTGTCAAAGCTCGCGGATGAGCATGAGTTGTTGACTAAGGCCCAGTTTACGGCCACTTCACCTAAGTCTAGTCGTAGAGTAAATTATAATGCTCACCGAACTCCTTATCAGAATCCATCCCGTCCTAGTACTCCAGTTACTCCCATGAGCTCTTCTCTTACAAAACCTAACCCTGCTACTTCATTGTCAGGAATGTCAAATAATAATAAGGTTATTTCTAAACCTACAGTTGGTTCTACCAGTGTGTCCACTGTAAGGTTCTGTTCCCATTGTAAGAGAAAAGGCCATGGAATTCATTCATGTTTTATATTGCACCCTGAGTTACGACCAACTGGTCTCATTTATTGCAGAGGTGTGCAAAATAAACTTACTAATAAACATGTAACTGTAAACCCCAATTGGGTGAAACAGTATTCACCATATATGTCTTCAGGTGAAGTTTTGTGTATTAATGGGAAGTGGAAGCCAGTGGTTATTCTTCGTGATACAGGTGCTTCCCAAACCATAATTTCATCCAGTATTCTTTCTGATGTTGAAAAGAGAGATACGGGAAAGTTTGTTGTTCTTCAGAGTGTTGCAGGATGTAAAACTGTACCTCTAATAGACATTAATTTCAGATCCACCATTACACCAAGTTTATGCACTGTGGGTGTTAGTACACAGTTGCCCATCCCAGGTGTGGATGTTATATTGGGTAATGATGTGGCCATAAATCATGTTGTGGGTGAGATTGATCCCCGTTTGTGTAAACAGCCAGTTGCAGACCATGTTTATTCTGCCTGTGCTGAAGTTAGTTCTATGAATGAAGCTGTTGTAGAAGATGGTTTTGTCCATTCTACCTGTGCTGATGTCAGTACTAATATAAATCCAGTTGTCAGTTCTGATGTTGTTACTCAAGCCTTTGTTCCAGAAACCAGTACCCCTTCAGTGGAGAAGTGGGATGTGGTTGTTCCAGATTCCTGTGTGGCCGATTTAGTTGTTGAGAGTAAGCCTGATACTATGACTCTGCTTTATTCCAATAAATTGGGAAAGGATGTCCATGTACCATTGTCTTGCCCGCTCACTACGAACGTTGTGCCAGGAGTTGAGAGAAACTTAAAAGCCACGACTCTGTATTCCAGCCAAGTGAATGGTTTAGGACAAGATGTCGGGTTGGCAGAAGTATTCCCGCTCACTCCAAGTTTAGAATCAGTTGTCGAGAGTAAGTCCGTTGTAGAGGCCCCGCCTCACCCTAGTCAAGGTGATATAATAGGGGAGGAGGTCAAACTACCTGTTACTTGCCCGCTCGCTTCAGATTCCCTTCATTTAAGTGCTTTGAGTAGAACTGACCCTAAGATTTCAGAGAGAAGCAAGGAGACAGTCTGTACTGTAGATCCAGTTTTGGAGAGTGTGGGAAAGCAGCCAGAGGATCTGCTTCTGTTGAGTAGATGGAGACCCATTGAGCCTCCCTCTTCAGTTGTCTGTGAGGATGTGACCCAGCTTGGTAGTGATATTATTGATTGTGAGCAGACAGTACTCCAAGCAGCTCCAGAAGTCATGGGAGGAAATTTTGGTAAAATCATTAAGAGTGGTAAAGTAGCAATTGGATCTAAGTTGCGGAGTGGTGATTCTTATTCCATGTGGAGTAAGTATTTCTCATTGGGTACATTGAGTCAGAGTGTGTGTAGGATGTTGAAATCTACTTTTATTCTGCAGGAGCCATTTTCTTGTGAAGTAATGGACTGTGGGACATCTTTGTCAAGCCTTGTGGTGGAGCAGAGAGAGTTTACTCAAGTAGGTTGTGCATCCAGTTCTGAGGAAGTGGTGAGTTATGCTAGAGCAGTGTCTCTATATTCAGATCCAGTTAAATTTGATGCACGAGTGATAAAAGTGTATGTTCCACTCAAGTGTGGTGTTGACTTTCAGAGTCATATTGGAGTTGATTTTCAGAATCATATTGTGGGTGAAGGATTAAATCATACTGGGGAGCAGATGTTTGAGGCTCCGGGTGTGTATTTCAAGTTGGAGGATAAGGTTATCCTACCTAGAGTTAATCATTGTGAAGGGTTTCAGATTGTCCTTGGGTGTTTCCCAGGTAATCTGCTGTTCATCTTCAAGATGTTAAGACCCTTAAACCTCTTGGTTGATTGGTTGTCCTCAGACGTAAATCACTTGGGAAGTGATGGTGAGGGTTGTAAAGTTTTCGGCATGTTTTATTTAGTCTTTTGGAAGACTAGACGGTTGATGAAAGTGTGTGTTGTGTTCAAGTTCACCATCAAGGGGTGTGAACTTGTCTTCGGAGTTCTGATTGAGATATGGTGCCTAGGCATATGCCTGTTTTCTTTCACTGATCGTTATGACAGAGTTATGAGGCAATTGATTTCTGTGTTCCTTATGGATCATCTGAGTCAGTTCGATCAGGTAGTCTTTGCACTTATCTTGGGTTGTATTTCTTGGTTTGAAGGTCAAAGGTTTGCTAAGTCGGTGTCTTGTGTTTCGGAAGGTTCTATGAATGGGAAAGTCTTATGCATAATTGTGAGGTTTAATGCTAATTTCTCTAATTTTAGTATCCATTGGGCGAGAGTATGTGTTCCACAGAGGATCAAGAGTGATGAAGAGCAGATGTCTGTGTCAGAGCATACCCAGGAGAAGTCCCAAATCTACTCAACATCCAGTCAGCTTCAATTATGCAGTTCAGCTCCAGAAAAGGGGAGTAATGGAAAATGGAGTCTGTTTTGTAAAAATTCACCATGTGGAAAAGGAATCACATGGAAAAATGAAACTGATCTTGGAGAAATAGTAGAAACAAATGAAAAGCTAAATTGCCATGATAACTGTGTGAATGAAGCTACCTTTATTGAAAATTCTATTCATGCTACTAATGATACTGTTGTAGATAGGAGTGTGAAATATGATCTGAAACAAAGTGAAATAAATGAGATAGTACCCTGGAGAGATAAATTTGCATACTCCAGTGACACATATGTAGAACATAGTCATAAGACTGAAATTTCTGAGTTTCCTATAAGACTATATTTGGAGTGTTTTCATATTTGTCCAGAAATGTGTTCTTATTACTTATACATGTTTGGTGTAATCAATACCATAAATCTCAAGTGTCATACATTTTACTTTGAAAAAATGCCATTGATCTTCAATCTATTGCATTTTTTTTTCTTGGAGGTGGAAGTGTTACGTACTCCTAGCAGAATACGTATATAAATTTGAAATAGCATTTTGTTTCCATTATATCATTGCCTGTATATGTACACACATTGTGTTTTGTAAATTGTCGTATGGTGTGGCAGCGTTAGTGGAGACAGGAGCGGGGTTGCGTTGCACACGTCTAGTACCTGTTCAATACGGGAAGCTGGACCTGTTCAGTTGAGAGTTCCAGATGTCACTTTTATTTAGTTAGGTAATTGTTTATTTTCTGTAATTAAACAGGTGGCATTGTACTTATATATTTTGTAAGTAACTATTATCTGTAATTTGCATTCTTGTGTGTTTTGAGAACAAGTGGTTGTTCAATTAGTTTTAAATATTAAAAAGTCCTTAGTTTCCATCCCTCATCCTGGGATGAGGCAGACGGGAGGTGAGAATGTGGGTAGCGCCAGAGCGAGAGTTCAGTAGCTTCGGGGAACCAGGAGGAGTAACATGTGGGAGATAAGTCTGTTACTTCTTGTTGTGCCGTAGTTATTATATTATATTAAGAGTAATGACAATATTTTCGTTTGTTGTATAAGTTACTTTACCATCTGTGTTTTTATATTATACTGTCTTGAATATATATCTATATAATATTTTGTATCTATTCTTCAGTCCTAAAGGAAGATTGTTATTTATGTGCTCATTACTTATCAAGGGGTTATACTGGTGACCCGCTTTAGAGAGCAGCAGTGATATCCCTAGACGTATTTAAAGCTTGGCTGCTGTAGGGTCACGAGCCGTAACGAACGATAGGTAACATGGAGCACATGACTGTAAAGCTGCCGCCCAGTTGGGTGGGTGTGGAGCACATGACTGTAAAGCTGCCACCCAGTTGGGTGGGTGTGGAGCACATGACTGTAAAGCTGCCGCCCAGTTGGGTGGGTGTGGAGCAAGACTAGTAACTGTGTGACTCACTATAGATGTAAAGTGCCTTGTATAGTGACTGTTGTGAGCCTCTTGTTGATCACTTGTGACACAAAGATTATTGATGTGTGTATTTGTGTGGGTGATTAGATATGTATGTGTATGTATATGTGTATACGTATATATATATATGTACATGTATATATGAGGGTGTGTACATGTGTATGCAACATTGTTAATTTTGTAACTAGCGTCAAACATTGTTATTTGCTTAGCTAAACGAACTAGAGGGTTCAGTTCCTGAACCGATTATGTGCCTCTGTAATCCTTTACACCACCGCACACGGGATGGGTATGGGGTGCATAATAAAGAAAGAAATTGAATTGATTATCACGTATGTGCTTAAGTAATTTCCTGTTTGATTTTTCATTCATGGTTATTCATTGTTATATGTATATATTTTCAGATTATAATTCGTATTATGCAAATATCTCCGAGTGAAATAGTGTACATCCGTATTTTTAATTTTTAATACAACATACATAATACATTTTTTAAGTATTTATTTATAATAAATAATTTAATTATTTAATTTATAATAATTTAATTATTAATAACATTATATAGTCGATTTAATATTGAACACGTACACATAAGCGAAACGTCCAAAACTGGTTTCCGAAATGGCAAAAAAATTAGTGTTGTCAATGTAAGGAGTATCTTGTATCCCAGTGAGAGAGCTGTTTCCTTCAAAAAGTGTAATCGTGTGGCATTATGTTTAAAGAAACAATTCCAAGTACATTCTTTGATTCAAAAACATGAGAATAAATACAAGTGTTAATTTTAAATGACTAGCTATAAACAAAAATAAGAGGTTGGAAAAATGATATGTGGAACCAGACAAAAACATTGGAACGCTCAGGTGATGAGAGGGTAAACAACCGCCGCCATTTTAGTAGCGCCCACCGGTGATGTCCAGCACGAGCATTAAGGGAAAACCTTGACACAAACTGCACCTATCATAAAGAAGAAGCACCACCATTGACCGCCAAGTGCTCACATCAAGTCTAACTCTAAGAAACAACACTCAAGCCTTGACGCTTCTCCCAACATCCGGGGGAGAAAACCTTCACACAAACTGCACCTGTCATAAAGAAGATGAAGACTCACCAGTGTCCACAGTGTCCGAAGGTATTCACCAGTCATGGACATGTGAAGACTCACATGTTAGTGCATTCAGGTGACAAACCACATGAATGTCCAGAGTGTGGGAAGAGATTCAGTCAACGTGGAAGTATGACGACTCACATGTTAGTGCATTCAGGTGATAAACCTCACGAGTGTCCAGAGTGTGGGAAGAGATTCAGTCTGCTTGGACATATGAAGACTCACAGGATGGTGCATGCGGATCAGAGACCTTTTCAATGTGCCGAGTGTGGCAAAAAATTTAGAGAACGTGGAACTACCCAGCAAACATTTTCATGTTTTTAAAACATCCTAAAAACGACATTTCATTGTTTTCAGCACGTTTATAATTACGTTTAGAAAAGGATTTTTGAGAACTTTTATATACAACCTTAGAACGTAAATAATTAACATTTCTAAAAACTTTTTTATGATCTTTTAATTACCTACATTAAAACGTTTAGGGTAAATTTGGGTATAATAATTTTTTAATTCATATCTGAAATAGAAAGGGAGAGAAAGAAAGAAGACATATCTGAGAAAGAAATGGACATCCTATATATGTATGTGTAAATTACAAATAAATAGGGTACAAAAAGAGAATTAAAATATTATATTTATTTAATTAAGAATGAGTAATACAACAAAATATACGTAATAGCTCGAAATATATAGACTATATCTATAACAGAATATAAAAGTAAAAATTTAAAAATCTATATATGCAATATGTGAACACAATAGATTTTGTGATCAAGCAGCCTGTGATTCATGTCATGCTGAGATCAGTCTGACGTTACAAGCAGTTATTGTTACTTAAAACTAAAACAAGTAAAATTTTCCGAGTATACATATAACATTATAGTTTTTCTATGACTAATAATAAAAATCTATTAATCAAAAGTTTAGGACTAATTAACTAAAAATAAAAATCTACAAGTGAATGTAAACACAGTCAAGTATAATATTCATGTAGAAAGAGAAAGAAAAAGAGAGAGAAGGAAAGAAAGAGAAAGAAAGAAAGGGAGAAAGAGAAAGAAAAGAAAAAACAGTCATGTATAATATTCATATTAGCACCATGCAATATAACTTAGATTAAGTAAAAAATCTCAGACATTTTTAAATCAAATGAAATATGAGAGCCAGAGAGAGAGAGCGAGAGCCAGAGAGAGAGCGTGAGCCAGAGCCAGAGAGAGAGACCCAGAGCCAGAGAGAGAGAGAGAGAGAGAGAGAGAGAGCCAGAGAGAGAGAGAGAGAGAGAGCCAGAAAGAGAGAGAGCCAGAGAGAGCGAGAGAGCCAGAGAGAGCGAGAGAGCCAGAGAGAGCGAGAGAGCCAGAGAGAGCCAGAGAGCCAGAGAGAGAGAGAGAGAGAGAGAGAGAGAGAGAGAGAGAGACAGAGCCAGAGAGAGAGAGCCAGAGAGAGCGAGAGAGCCAGAGAGAGAGAGAGAGCCAGAGAGAGCGAGAGAACCAGAGAGAGAGAAAGAGAGACAGAGCCAGAGAGAAAGAGAGAGCCAGAGAGAGAGAGCCAGAGAAAGAGAGAGAGAGAGAGAGAGAGAGAGAGAGCCAGAGCCAGAGTGAGAGAGAGAGAGCCAGAGAGAGCCAGAGAGAGAGCCAGAGAGAGAGAGAGAGAGCCAGAGAGAGAGAGAGAGAGCCAGAGAGAGAGAGAGAGAGAGAGAGAGAGCCAGAGAGAGAGAGAGCAAGAGAGCCAGAGAGAGAGAGCGAGAGAGAGAGCGAGAGAGAGAGCAAGAGAGCCAGAGAGAGAGAGAGAGAGAGAGAGAGAGAGAGCGAGAGAGAGAGCGAGAGAGAGAGAGAGAGAGAGAGAGCGAGAGAGAGAGAGAGAGAGAGAGAGAGAGAGAGAGAGAGAGAGAGAGAGAGAGAGAGAGAGAGCCAGAGAGAGAGCCAGAGAGAGAGCAAGAGAGCCAGAGAGAGAGAGAGAGAGAGAGACAGACAGACAGAGACAGAAAGACACACACACAACAAAAGAGGAGACAGAACAAAATTAAGGCAAGGAGAGAGAAGACAGAACAGAAACAACAGAGAGAGGAGAGAAATGAGAAATCATTGAAGAGAAGGGGAAGAGAAACACAAGATAAGAAAAAGATACAAGAAAAATATACAAGATAAAAATGACATAAATGAATACCACAAATATAAAAAGTAAAGGAAGAGAGAAGCTAGAAGAGACAGGAAACGAGAAGTGTTAGAAGAGAGGAGGAAAGGAGAGATTAAAAGACAAGAAAAACAGGAGAGAAACGTAAAAGAAATAAAAAAAAGGGACATTTGTGAGGAGAGAAAATAAAGAGACCAGAGAAGACCATATATCAAGAGTGTGAGGATAAAGACTTATATATTTTCTTAGTAGACATCCTCTGGCTCTTGTTGCCCCTCTTGTATACGAATTGTACTTGCAAGTTTTCCCTGAAAAGATATTAACAAAATTAATATTTAATTATTTATTTATATAAATTACACACACACAAACTTATATGTATATATATATACATATATGTATATATATGTATATATATATAATATGTATATATATAAATATATATATATATATATATATATATATATATATATATATATATATATATATATATATATATATATATATATATATATATATATATATATATATAGACCAGAGACCAATTATATATATATATATATATATATATATATATATATATATAATTTCGTAAACCTCACCCTGTAAACATTCATGTTTCTACATGTTAAACAAGCTACGAGGATGAGGGAAGGGGATGTTCCCTCCATGCTGGATATTATATTTACCAGGAAAGAGAAAGATATATTTATCATTCAGTACCTCCCTCCTTTGGTACCTCCCTTTTCCTCCTTTCAGTACCTCCCTCCTTTTACCCAAGTGACATGGTCACTTGGGTAAAAGTGACCATGTCTTTTTGGGAATAAAGTATGCAATGCATTATAATCTGGAAGAAAATGAGCTTGAAGCAGTTGAAAAACCTGACTTGTGGAGAGGTCATTATGGGGAACTCAGATATTTCCTTAAGGAATTTGACAAACACTTGCTGTTAGGACATGAAGTAAATGAGATGTATGTCAAGTTTTGTGAAATATATGATAATGGCACAACAAAATTTATACTAAAGCAGAGATGCAGAACTAGGAAAAGGGGAAAAATTGCCCAAACATACAAGCAATACAAAGATGCGAGAAACAACAATAGCAGTAAGGAGAGGGGCAGAAAGACTATGACTTTCGGTCATATTCAACAACACAAATATACATACACACACACACATTATTGGAAAAAATTGGAATTGGAATATTGGAAAAAATAATTAAAACTAAATGGGTAGAACACCTGGAGAGAAATTATATAATTTCAGACAGACAGTATGGTTTTCGATTTGGAAGATCCTGTGTATCGAATTTACTCAGTTTCTATGATCGAGCAACAGATATATTACAGGAAAGAGATGGTTGGGTTGACTGCATCTATCTGGACCTAAAAAAGGCATTCGACAGTTCCACATAGAGAGGTTGTTCTGGAAACTGGAAAATATTGGAGGGGTGACAGGTAAGCTTCTAATATGGATGAAAAATTTTCTGACTGATAGAAAAATGAGGGCAGTAATCAGAGGCAATGTATCGGACTGGAGAAATGTCACAAGTGGAGTACCACAGGGTTCAGTTCTTGCACCAGTGATGTTTATTGTCTACATAAATGATCTACCAGTTGGTATACAGAATTACATGAACATGTTTGCTGATGATGCTAAGATAATAGGAAGGATAAGAAATTTAGATGATTGTCATGCCCTTTAAGAAAACCTGGATAAAATAAGTATATGGAGCACCACTTGGCAAATGGAATTTAATGTTAATAAATGCCATGTTATGGAATGTGGAACAGGAGAACATAGACCCCACACAACCTATACATTATGTGAGAAATCTTTAAAGAATTCTGATAAAGAAAGAGATCTAGGGGTGGTTCTAGATAGAAAACTATCACCTGAGGACCACATAAAGAATATTGTGCGAGGAGCCTATGCTACGCTTTCTAACTTTAGAATTGCGTTTAAATACATGGATGGTGATATACTAAAGAAATTGTTCATGACTTTTGTTACGCCAAAGCTAGAATATGCAGCTGTTGTGTGGTGCCCAGCAACAGAAGTTGGCCCATATCTTAAGAAGCACATCAACAAACTGGAAATGGTGCAAAGACATGCTACTAAGTGGCTCCCAGAACTGAAGGGCAAGAGCTACGAGGAGACGTTAGAGGCATTAAATATGCCAAAACTAAAAGACAGAAGAAAGAGGTGATATGATCACTACATACAAAATAGTAACAGGAATTGATAAAATCGACAGGGAAGATTTCCTGAGACCTGGAACTTCAAGAACAGGAGGTCATAGATTGAAACTAGCTTAACACAGATGCTAAAGAAATATAAGAAAATTCACTTTCGCAAATAGTGGTAGACGGTTGGAACAAGTTAGGTGAGAAGGTGGTGGAGGCCAAGACTGTCAGTAGTTTCAAAGCGTTATATGACAAAGAGTGCTGGGAAGACGGTCTCATCCTGTAACTACACTTAGGTAATTACACACACACACACATTATATGTATATATATATATATATATATATATATATATATATATATATATATATATATATATATATATATATATATATATATATATATATATATATATATATGTCGTACCTAGTAGCCAGAACGCACTTTTCAGCCTACTATGCAAGGCCCGATTTGCCTAATAAGCCAAGTTTTCAAGAATTAATATATTTTCTCTATTTTTTTCTTATGAAATGATAAAGCTATCCATTTCATTATGTATGAGGTCAATTCTTTTTTTATTGGAGTTAAAATTAATATAGATATATGACCGAACCTAACCTATCTTTATAGGTTAGGTTAGGTAGCTGAAAATGTTAGGTTAGGTAGTCGAAAAAACATTAATTCATGAAAACTTGGCTTATTAGGCAAATCGGGCCTTGCATAGTAGGCTGAGATGTGCGTTCTGGCTACTAGGTACGACATTATATATATATATATATATATATATATATATATATATATATATATATATATATATATATATATATATATATATATATATATATATATATATGTCGTACCTAGTAGCCAGAACTCACTTCTCAGCCTACTATTCAAGGCCCAATTTGCCTAATAAGCCAAGTTTTTCTGAATTAATATATTTACTATAATTTTTTCTTATGAAATGATAAAGCAACCCTTTTCTCTATGTATAAGGTCATTTTTTTTATTGGAGTTAAAATTAACGTAGATATATGACCGAACCTAACCAACCCTACCTAACCTAACCTAACCTATATTTATAGGTAAGGTTAGGTTAGGTAACCAAAAAAAGCTAGGTTAGGTTAGGTTAGGTAGGTTAGGTAGACGAAAAAACATTAATTCATGAAAACTTGGCTTATTAGGCAAATCGGGCCTTGAATAGTAGGCTGAGAAGTGCGTTCTGGCTATTAGGTACGACATATATATATATATATATATATATATATGTCGTACCTAGTAGCCAGAACTCACTTCTCAGCCTACTATTCAAGGCCCGATTTGCCTAATAAGCCAAGTTTTCCTGAATTAATATATTTACTATAATTTTTTTCTTATGAAATGATAAAGCAACCCTTTTCTCTATGTATGAGGTCAATTTTTTTTATTGGAGTTAAAATTAACGTAGATATATGACCGAACCTAACCAACCCTACCTAACCTAACCTAACCTATATTTATAGGTTAGGTTAGGTTAGGTAGCCAAAAAAAGCTAGGTTAGGTTAGGTTAGGTAGGTTAGGTAGACGAAAAAACATTAATTCATGAAAACTTGGCTTATTAGGCAAATCGGGCCTTGAATAGTAGGCTGAGAAGTGCGTTCTGGCTATTAGGTACGACATATATATATATATATATATATATATATATATATATATATATATATATATATATATATATATATATATATATATATATATATATAATATATATATATATATATATATATATATATATATATATATATAATATTTATATATATATATATATAAATAAAATAAATAAAATAAATATGTTTATTCAGGTAAGGTACATACATACAAGTGATGTTACATTAATGGATTGATATATAGATAGAGCTAGTACATACAATGCCTAAAGCCACTATTACGCAATGCGTTTCGGGCAAGAAAAACATTAATATCTAGAACTTAATACTAATTGAGCATAAAGAATAAAAAGTGTTGAAAACAAATTCAAATAAAGATAAAAAAAAGGGGGAACATGACTGAAAAAGCAGCACAAATACAATAGGTTGACAAACAGTGTTGATTAAAAAAAAAAAATAATAATAATAAAATAAAATAACAGACATGGGTTGACAATAAAGGAGTGAGGTGGGTTACAGGGAATTTATTAGGTATTGTTTAGTTTTTATCTTAAACTGGTTGAGAGAGGTACAGTCTTTAACATGGTTGGGAAGGTCATTCCACATTCTGGGTCCCTTGATTTGTAGAGCATTTCTAGTTTGATTAAGTCGTACTCTAGGAATATCAAAACTGTATTTATTCCTGGTGTGGTGCTCATGGGTTCTGTTACAACCTTCAATGAAGCTTTTGAGGTCAGGATTGGCATTACAGTTCAGCGTTTTATATATGTATAATACACAAGAGAGAATGTGCAGTGACTTAATATCTAACATATTCAGAGATTTGAGTAAGGGTACCGAGTGATGTCTGGGGCCAGAGTTGGTTATTGTCCTAATAGCAGCTTTGTGTTGGGTAATGAGAGGACGTAAATGATTTTGGGTAGTAGAACCCCAAGCACAAATACCATAGTTGAGGTATGGATAGATGAGGGAGTAATAGAGAGTAACCAGGGCAGGGCGGGGTACATAATATCTGATCTTAGAAAGAATGCCAACAGTTTTTGAAACTTTTTTTGATATATTTAGAATGTGACCCTGGAAATTCAGCTTGTGGTCGATGAGAACGCCAAGGAATTTGCCATCTAATTTGTTACAAATTTGGGTATTGTTTATTTTGAGATTTATCTGATTAGAGGATTTATTGCCAAACAGAATATAAAACGTTTTGTCAATGTTAAGGGTGAGTTTGTTGGCAGTTAGCCAAAGATGGACTTTCTCTAGCTCAGTATTTACTGTGGCATTTAGAGCAAGGGGGTCAGGACTGGAGTAAATGAAGGTTGTGTCGTCAGCAAATAGAATTGGCTTGAGGTGTTGGGAGGCATTTGGAAGGTCATTAATGTAGATGAGAAAGAGGAGAGGGCCAAGTATGCTGCCCTGAGGAACACCAATGTTGATGGGTAGGGTGGGAGAAATTGTATTATTCACAGAAACATACTGGAGCCTGTCAGTAAGATAAGATTTGAGGTATTGCAGGGAGTGTCCTCTGACTCCATAATGATGTAATTTAAGAAGAAGGTTTTGATGGTTGACAGTGTCAAAAGCCTTACGCAGGTCCACAAATAACCCAACAGGAAACTCCTTTTTATCAAGAGCTGCGTGAATTACGTTAATCATACTAATAAGTGCATCGTTAGTGCTTTTTTTGGGTCTGAAGCCATATTGACAAGAGCTAAGTATATTGTGTTTGGCTAGAAAAGAGTAAAGCTGCTTGTAGATTAGCTTTTCGAATATTTTTGACAAGTTAGGCAGGATTGATATAGGTCTATAGTTGTTAACATCAGTGAGATCACCACATTTGTAGACAGGGGTTACTCTTGCTTTTTTTAGAATGTCAGGAAAGGTTTGGAGTTCAAGTGACTTGTTGAAGAGCAATGCAATAGCAGGGGCTAGAGATCTGGAGGCTTTTTTGTAAATTAAAGTTGGTATCTCCTCGAGGGCACTAGACTTGGTTTTAAGGGAAAGGATTATTTCATTGACATCAGTGGAACTAGTAGGCTTTAGGTACAGAGACTGTGGATAGTTACCTGTAAGATAGTCCTTAACATCAGTACAGGAAGATGGAATATCATTTGCAAGGGATGACCCAATGGAAGAGAAGAACCTATTGAACTCAATAGCAGAATCAGAGGCTGAAAGCTGACCAACGTTATTGGAAAGGAGTGTTGGTTTGTTATTTAAAATCTTCTTTGATCCCAATATTTGTGAAATTGTGCTCCAAGTTTTTTTAATGTTGCTCTTTATTTGGGTAAATTTATCTTCATAGTATTTAGTTTTGGCTCGTCTAATTATTTTAGATAGCAATAACGAGTAATTCTTTGAGAATTCTTTGGAGACTGTTCCTAGCCTATACTTCTTCTCAAGGTCGTGTTTTTTGTTAATGGATTTAAGTATTCCCTTTGTAAGCCAAGGATTGTTAAGTCTTTTGCTTGTGACTTGTTTTGTAAGCATAGGACAGTGGGTGTTATAAAGGCTAAGAGTTGTTTGTAGAAAAGATTTCACTGCTAGGTTGATGTCCCCTATGTTACCTAACTCGGACTCCCAGTTGACATTATCAGCAGCAGTTATAAAATTGTTTATAGCAGTTTCATTGTGCAGCCTAAAGCTTAACTCCCTTGTCTCTAGAGGTGGTTTGCTAATGTTAGTTAAGAGAAATGTGGGGTAATGGTCTGTAGTGCTATCGGTGATTATACCTGAAGTAAGCGGAGAGGTTATGTTGGTCCAGATGTGATCTAGAGTCGTAGCAGTACTATCAGTGATTCTAGTTGGTCTAGTGATTAAGGGTATGAGGAAGTAGGAATTCATACAGTTGAGGAAGCTAACAGCAGTAGGGTGTTCAGGCTCGCAGAGGTCAATATTAAAGTCCCCTGTGATAATTAGATGGTTTTTGTTCAATCTGTTATCTAGTATTAGATTTCTAAGGTTTGAGTTGAATTCAGACACATCAGTGTTAGGAATTCTATAGACTGCACCCACAGACAGGACAGACTCGGCACCCTTGACTCTGAAACTGGCGAAGATATACTCCCCACAGCAGTCTCTAGTTCTAATTATTTTTAAGCATGTTAGTTCTTGGTGGTAGTAAAGAGCAGTACCACCACCTCTCTGCATTTGACGACAGTTGTGAATTGCCGAGTAGTTAGGCATGTTAAAGAGTTGAGTATTATCCTCTTTCAACCACGTTTCAGTAAGTATAATAAAAGAGAATTTGTTGTCAATAGTTTCAATCAAGGCACTAACATCATCGAAGTGTTTACCTAGGGATCTAACGTTCAAGTTGATTACAGAGATATTGAGATTATCTGTTAATACATTGTTTACATCATGTGCTGTAAAATATCTGCAATTTTGATCATTGAAGTGATGATTGTCATAGATAGTGGATAAGAGGTTTAGTTCTGGGTCTATACTTGTCTGCATAAAAAGGCTGATTGCAGGAAAACAAGGTAAGAATGGCAAATTACAAAATAGAAAACAAAGAAAAAAGCAGATTAAAAATTCTAAAGTAAAATAAACTTAATGGTAATTTTAAGTAAAAAGAAAAAAAAAACTTAATGGGAACTAGGAATGTAAAAAATTAACTAGAATAATTAATAACAATAGATGACCAAAAAAGAAAAAAAAAACAATTATGAAATCTATAAGATAATAAGCTTGCTTACTATACTATTATAAGTACACTATAATTGAATACTAAAGTTACACTAAAACAAACTGAGGTAGTTTAAATAGAGATACACTCAGGAACATTGGATAATGAAGTTAATACTAGAGGACACAGGCAAAGCCAGTGTACTAAGGAACATGGGAGTAAAAAGAAAAAAAAAGACAATAATAAAGATGACAATATTATTCTTTTTATTATTTTTTTTTTCTTTTTTAAACTAAAGTTAAAACCTTTTGAAGGGAAAGGCAGAGCTAGAGTACACAAAGGTAGTTATATGAGATTATAATCTGAATTCAGGCTATACAGCAGTTATCCCACAGTCACTGAGGAAAGAATTAAGGTGAGCTTCTGTGGTTATTGAATAGGTTTTTCCAGTGTCAGTCCTCCTAGCTATAATTTTACCATCTCGCACAAAACAGTGTTTAATTGTAGGGGAATTTTTGCAGAAGCCACGCAGTTTAAAAAAGAGATTTTGCCTGCACCTGGTCAGACATTCATTCACATAAACAGTGGATTTACTAGCAACTGCAGATGAGATAAGATCAGTATTGCGGGAGCAGCTATCTAATTTTAAACGAATTCGCCTATTATTAGTACCAGATGATTTGGTACCCACTCTATAAGCTGCTTTGATGTCATTTTTTTGGATCGAATAATTTAACTTATCCTGCAATACTTTGATCACAATGGCAGCACAGTCTTCACCATCAGTTTCTTGGGGAAAATCACGTGAAGAGATAATTACCGATTCAAGTAGTTTATGTTGGTCTGTCTCGTCTTGGGTAACAGTGTGTTGTTGTTGTAGGTTGTTCAGATGGTTCTCAAACTGTTGCAATATTTCTTCCTGTTTTTTAGTGGTTGCATCTGGATTAAAGTTTGTAACTGTGTTCTTGAGAATGCTTAATTCTTGTTCGAGGTTGACGACTTTGGTAGATAGATCTTGATTGTTCTTGTGTAAGTCTACAACTTCATTCTGCAAAGATAATAATGAGCCTTGCAGGTTCATTATTAAGGCCGACTGCTCTTTGATTACTGTCATTTGATCTTCATGTACTTGAGTTAATAACTTGAGCCAAGGGTTATCAGCAAAGCGCTTGAAGTCAGAACAAGGGGCAGTAGCTCGTTTAAGTTGGTCCATATGGCTACCTAATTGTTGCATGGCCCGTGTCAGAGACGGCGCTGCGCCCAGCTGAGATTGTTTGTTATTGTTGACGGGGGGAGAGTCGGTACCCCCCACGGCGGCCACCGAGGGGGAGATAGCTGAACTAATCATGTTGTTAGCCTGGCTAGTAGGGTTATTCTTGTTAGGTGTGCTATCTTTCTTAAGGGTCTTACCGGCCTTACTTTGCATGATAGCAGGATAAATGTAGGCAGGAACAAATAGGGAAGACTCGTTGATAGGCAGCAGTGAACGTCGGGTACAGCTTCTTAGCTCCAGGGAGCAACACTAATGAGGTCGAAATGAGAGAATTACGGGTTGGTCTTGTTGGTTTTTTCAATCACATTTAGGTCACTGTGTACTTAGCTGCCTTCGGGTGATGCTACATCATTTGTTGGTAGCCGAGAGCTCAAGGATCAGCTGATAAAAGAGGAGGGAGGGCAGGGCCGACAGGTGTTGTTGACGTTCGTTCGTTTTTTTTGAACGAACGAACGAACGTTTTGAACGAACGATTCCTTTTGAACGAACGAACGAATATATATATATAATCACGTGTTTACTTTTGTGATATACACAAACATATATATATATATATATATATATATATATATATATATATATATATATATATATATATATATATATATATATGTCGTACCTAGTAGCCGGAATGCACTTCTCGGCCTACTATGCAAGGCCCGATTTGCCTAATAAGCTAAGTTTTCCTGAATTAATATATTTTCTATAATTTTTTTCTTATGAAATGATAAAGCTACCCATTTCATTATGTTTGAGGTCAATTTTTTTTATTGGAGATAAAATTAACGTAGATATATGACCGAACCTAACCAACCCTACCTAACCTAACCTAACCTATCTTTATAGGTTAGGTTAGGTTAGGTAGTCGAAAAAGTTAGGTTAGGTTAGGTTAGGTAGTCGAAAAACAATTAATTCATGAAAACTTGGCTTATTAGGCAAATTCGGCCTTGCATAGTAGGCTGAGAAGTGAGTTCTGGCTACTAGGTACGACATATATATATATATAAATATATAAATATATATATATATATATATATATATATATATATATATATATATATATATATATATATATATATATATATATATATATTATATATATATATATATATATACAATTCTATCCTTCGATTCAGCAGCGTACAGACAAGTAAAGGGAACGGCAATTGGAGCATCAAGTAGTGTGGCTATAGCGGAAATCTTTGTTCACGTGGCCTTTGAGCACCAGAGAGCACTCCGCCCAGATAAACCAGACGTGTACTTCCGGTTTATTGACGATATTTTCGGTATAATGACAGGACAAGACACACTCCTCCAGTCTTTCTACGCCTGGACAAATACAGCCCACGAAAATCTGAAGTTCACCTTGGA
Organism: Procambarus clarkii; assembly: GCF_040958095.1. Taxonomy (NCBI): domain Eukaryota; kingdom Metazoa; phylum Arthropoda; class Malacostraca; order Decapoda; family Cambaridae; genus Procambarus; species Procambarus clarkii. Next base: position 20,458,092 of record NC_091184.1, on the reverse strand, counting down.
GCAGAGTAAAACAGAGATAAGCTTCCTGGATACGACAGTGTTCATTGGCAGTGAGGACAGGCTCCTTCACACGAAGGCCTACTACAAGCCCACGAACCTGCACACGTATCTACGATACGACTCCAGTCACCCCTCCTCCTTGAAGAACTCCCTACCCTACTCCTTAATTAGGTCTACGTTTGAAGAGGATAAACAGCCTTGAAGACACACTTGCTACTCAACTTCTAGACCTCTGGGACATGTTCTCAGCCAGAGGAAACCCAGAACGAGTAATAGCAACGGCTAAAAACAAACTAGACCTGAAGACGAGGTCAGAGCTCCTCATACAGGCCCCCACTCCAGACCCTCAGTCGAGATGGATCCTCCCATCGCTTTATTTTAACGGCCTAGCAAGCCCTCTCCATAATGCCCTGACTGACATCTGGAACTGGCTGAGAAACACCTATGGGGACCACCCTTCTTGGCCTAGGTTTGCACAAACACCTCCAATGCTGGCCTGGAGACGAGGAAAGTCACTTAAGGATCATCTAGTACATTCCTGCCTCCACAGGACACACTGCCTTTAACCGAACCTGACACAGACCGATGGTGCAAGAGAATACCCCGGGTTCGCTGGGTTGGGGCCACGAGGTTGAGAGGGCCCCCACAACACAATGCCTAGGGCCACCACGGGACACACCACGGCCACCATGGGACACACCACGGGACACACCACGGGACACACTACGAGGCACACCACGGGACACACTACGGGGCACACCACGGGACACACCACGGACCACCACGGGACACACCACGGGACACACCACTGGACACACCACGGGACACACCACGGGACACACCACGGGACACACCACGGACCACCACGGGACACACCACGGGACACACCACGGGACACACCACGGGACACACCACGGACCACCACGGGACACACCACGGGACACACCACGGGACACACCATGGGACACACCACTGGACACACCACGGGGCACACCACGGGACACACCACGGGACACACCACGGACCACCACGGGACACACCACGGGACACACCACGGGACACACCACGGACCTCCACGGGACACACCATGGGACACACCACGGACCACCACGGGACACACCACGGGACACACCACGGGACACACCACGGAACACACCACGGAACACACCACGGAACACACCACGGGACTCACCACGGGACACACCACGGACCACCATGGGACTCCACGGGACACACCGCGGACCACCACGGACCACGACGGGACACACCACGGACCACCTCGGGACACACCACGGGACCACCACGGGACACCATCGGACACACCATGAGACATACCACGGACCACCACGGGACACACCACGGGACACACCACGGGACACCCCACGGGACACACCACGGACCACCACGGGACACACCACGGGACACACCACGGACCACCACGGGACACACCACAGGACACACCACGGGACACACCACGGACCACCACGGGACACAACACGGACCACCACGGGACACACCACGGACCACCACGGGACACACCACGGACCACCACGGGACACACCACGGGACACACCACGGGACACACCACGGACCACCACGGGACACACCACGGGACACACCACGGGACACACCACGGGACACACCACGGGACACACCACGGGACACACCATGGACCACCACGGGACACACCACGGGACACACCACGGACCACCATAGGACACACCACGGGACACACCACGGACCACCACGGGACACACCACGGACCACCACGGGACACACCACGGGAAACACCACAGGACACCACGGGACACACCACGGACCACCACGGGACACCATGGGACTCCGCGGGACACACCACGGGACACACCACAGACCACGACGGGACACACCACGGACCACCTCGGGACACACCACGGAACACACCTCGGGACTCACCACGGGACACACCACGGACCACCATGGGACTCCACGGGACACACCACGAGACACACCACGGTCCACCACGGACCACGACGGGACACACCACGGACCACCTCGGGACACACCACGGGACACACCACGGACCACCACGGGAAACACCACGGGACACACCACGGACCACCACGGGACACACCACAGGACACACCACGGACCACCATGGGACTCCACGGACCACCACGGGACACACCACGGACCACCATGGGACACACCACGGGACACACCATGGACCACCAAGGGACACACCACGGACCACCACGGGACACACCACGGGACCACCACGGGACACACCACAGGCCCACCATAGGACACACCACGGACCACCACGGGACACACCACGGACCACCATGGGACTCCACGGGACTCCACGGGACACACCACGAGACACACCACGGTCCACCACGGACCACGACGGGACACACCACGGACCACCTCGGGACACACCACGGGACACCACGGGACACACCACGGACCACCACGGGAAACACCACGGGACACACCACGGGACACACCACAGGACACACCACGGACCACCATGGGACTCCACGGACCACCACGGGACACACCACGGACCACCATGGGACACACCACGGGACACACCACGGACCACCAAGGGACACACCACGGACCACCACGGGACACACCACAGGCCCACCACGGACCACCAAGGACCACCACGGGACCACGACGGGACACACCACGGACCAGCACGGACCACCACGGGACACACCACGGGACACCACTGGACACACCACGGGACACACCACGGACCACCATGGGACACACCACGGACCACCACAGGACACACCACGGGACACACCACGGGACACACCATGGACCACCACGGGACACACTACGGGACACAATATGGACCACCACGGGACACACCACGGACCACCACGGTACACACCACAGGACACACCACGGGACACACCACGGACCACCACGGGACACACCACGGACCACCATGGGACACACCACGGGACACACCACGGACCACCAAGGGACACACCACGGACCACCACGGGACACACCACGGGACCACCACGGGACACACCACAGGCCCACCACGGACCACCACGGGACCACGACGGGACACACCACGGACCACCACGGGACACACCACGGGACACACCACGGGACACCACTGGACACACCACGGGACACACCACGGGACTCACCACGGACCACCATGGGACACACCACGGACCACCACAGGACACACCACGGGACACACCATGGACCACCACGGGACACACTACGGGACACAATATGGACCACCACGGGACACACCACGGACCACCACGGTACACACCACAGGACACACCACGGGACACACCACGGACCACCACGGGACACACCACGGGACACACCATGGACCACCACAGGACACACCACGGGACACACCACGGACCACCACGGGACCACGACGGGACACACCATGGACCACCACAGGACACACCACGGGACACACCACGGACCACCACGGGACCACGACGGGACACACCACGGACCACCACAGGACACACCATGAGACACCATGGGACACACCACGGACCACCACGGGACACACCAAGGGACACACCACGGACCACCTCTGACCACCACGGGATACACCACGGGACACACTATGGGACACACCACGGACCACACCACGGACCACCAAGGGAAACACCACGGACCACCACGGGGACACACCACGGGACACACCACGGGACACACCACGGACCATCACGAACCACCACGGGACACACCACGGGACCACCACGGGACACCACTGGACACACCACGGGACTCACCACGGGACTCACCACGGACCGCTATGGGACACACCACGGACCACCACGGACAGCATTTATAGTTATAGCTGTTATCTAATAATAAAATTAACGTCACTCGTGAATGCCCTGGAGAGACTTTAATTCTTCTCCATTGTTCGTTTACTATCATAAAACTGGCAAATGATAATATTTAACTCCTCCAAATAATAAACCCGTCCTAACCCGAGCATTTCAAGCACAACTGCGAGAAATGATAATATCCATAATAAATAATTTGGGTAACAAACGCGGGACGCGGAGCGGGGCGGAGGAGACGCCAGTCCACGTGTAGAAACGTTCACGAGCAGACGTGTTCACATGGCGAAGCGCTCACGAGGAGACGCCATTACCCAGCCATCAGGGTAGACGCCATCAAATCTCTAGAAGAAAGTCGCCTCTGTGAGGTGTGAAGAACCTTTGCAGACAATACCTTCACTGGTGTCAGTGTCATTTACGGAACCTGTTAAATTTGGTTCTATGTAACTCCACGTGACCGGCCAGTGAAGCGCGTCAGTATCTAGGATAGGCTAGACCGGAACCTAGGACGCGACCTTCGGCAAGCCTTAACTTACACAGTGCCCATATTAGCTAAGTAACTTGATCCTTATTTGATGCATCATATAGGGGGTGGGTTTATAGCTGGGTAGCTTGTCGTGACGCCGTGCGACAATAAAAAACTACAGGTCAGTATTTTCTCCTGTTTTTTAATCTCGTTTTCTTGAATATAGATTTCTAGTAGTTTAATTTGTTACTACTGAAACCAATTTGATTTACAGCGTGTGTGAAGAATTCTCCAAGCTGTCATTACCCATGTTAATCAACTCCCAGTTTTCCATGACGAGTCCAGGGGAATCAGAAGATGAGTCGAAACTAACTCCTGGGGAATCGTCATTAAGCTAATATTCCTTTTGTATTCCTTGATTATTATCTGTACTCTTTTACATGCAGAACTCTGTTCATTGGATTAACATGTGTTTATTATACTTATTATTTCATGTTCGTAGTCTATGTTCCTTTTGAAGATAAAGATAATGACTCTATAAATATTCATAGGACTAGATTATTATACATTGGACTGGTGAACCAACCACACTAGTTCCTGGACGTATTGAGTTCCAGTAATACCCCCCCAATGTAGGTGTTTGAGGCTTTGATTCATTTAATTATACAGCTCATTAATTATTTCAGTGATCATATTCTCTAGTATTTTATCCATAGTTACTGGTTCATCTAGGAATTTTCTAATGATCATATTTTCTCAGTTTCCCTCTTTACTATAAAAGCGGGTGGTCCTTCGTAATTGATTTTACTATATTAATATTTAAATAATTAGAGTTAAGCCCCAAATGTCCCACATTATGGTCCTTATCGAACCGGATAGGCATTAAATTTATAATTATAAATACTAATTATTAATAACTAATCCTTGTGTGATGTAAGCTAGACTAACCATTTAATTAATTGTGTCAACCAACAGTGTAACACATCAGTTAGTCTAAGTCACACCAACATATCGCTACTTTCACCTCATGTATAAAGTAGCTTTAGTGGGTCACAGCCAATTACCCACAACACTTAGACCTATACCTCACACAGAAGTGAGAATCTTTAGGTCACCAGGAGCATCAGCTCATAATCTTTATATGTTTTCACCTGTGTGTACAAGTGCACTCTTATAAAAACAAAAAACCCAAAAATACAGCACAATTATATTCACCTTACTGCACCACAATAATCTTTACCAATCTTATTAGGTAGAATTTAGGCTGAGATTGTGCTGAATTTGGTACAAGCCCAGACTAAATAAATTTATAGTTCTTAGTTAGGAATTATCACGACTAGACTTAAGCTAGTCAGTAGTGTATGTATTATACTATTTGTGCTGACCCTAAACAGGGTGGGATTAAATTTGAGATAACTCTGATTGGAGTGTCTCCATAATATTTCTCTTGTATTCATTATTTAGTGTATCTATTTTGTGTATGGCTGGCGAGCGCTATGTCATGGGTTCGTATCCTGGCCGGGGAGGATTTACTGGGCGCAATTCCTTAACTGTAGCCTCTGTTTAACGCAACAGTAAAATGTGTACTTAGATGAAAAAACGATTCTTTGCGGCAGGGGATCGTATTCCAGGGACCATAGGATTAAGGACTTGCCCGAAACGCTACGCGTACTAGTGGCTGTACAAGAATGTAACAACTCTTGTATATATCTCAAAAAAAAAAATCTCCATTAACTCTGATGGTGATATAGATGAGCTAACCGGACGAGAACTAATGGTGAAGTTCAGACAGTGCACAAAATATCTAGCTATTTCGTGTTAGGTAGGTAAAACTATAGTCTATTCAAGTATATTAGGCTATCCTCATTGATATTGAACTCTACTGAATGAGTCAATATCCCAGTAATAAATATTTACTGACCAATCAGCCTTTACCCAACAAAATGGACACGGCTACCAAAATGAAAAGGACCCTTATCGGTCTGAAAGGTCATTTGACCCGACAGATTAATAAATGCCAAAATCTGTCACAACAGTCAACTGTTGATTACTTTGAATTAGAAGATTTATTACAAGTTGCTGAAAGTAAATTTGCTCATATTAAGCAACACATGAATTTGTATTTGACAGAAATTCACTCAACTTCTGTAGAAAGTAGTGAACTTGATGAGGTTATAGATGAGTTAGCTCAGTATGAAGAAGATATACAAGTTAAGCTTCTACCCTTTAAGAAGCAAATTGCTAAAAACAAGCTGACAGTAGCTTCTGCTGCACGTACAGATCCTGAGGTTAAACTACCTCAAATCAATATACCCACATTCTCTGGTGATGAGAACGAAAGTTGGGATGATTTCTGGAGTAAATTCGTAGATGCAGTAGACTCTAAAGCTAACATTCCTCAAACCACCAAATTCACTTATTTACAAGGCTTGTTAAGAAATGAAGCCTTGAAAGTAATCTCTAATATAACACTGACCAGTGATGGTTACACATTAGCTGTTCAATTGCTCAAAACCAACTACGATAACACGGAGAGAACTGTTACTGTCTTAGTTCAAAAATTGCTAGATTTACCTTCTGCTAATAATTCCACAGATTCTCTCCAAACCTTCAGACTAGAGTTAGAGTCTTTACTCAAGGCCTTAAGCCTTAAAGTCCAAATTCAGTCAGTCGAATGGATGACCAAAGTAGTTGTTAAGCGAAAATTGCCAAGAGAAACTTTAGATAAGTTGTGTACTATGTACAATAAGACCTTTTTAACTTTGAAAGAAATCACAGAAGGTCTACATACCTTAGTCGAAAGACAAAGAGCCAACCAAGACGGGGAGAAAGTTTCAAACCCCTCTACTAACTCCCATCGTAACTCAGCTCAAGTTGACACTTCTGTCAAACCTAAACAGACTTTAAATAAGTCTAATAAATTTACCTCTAGGACTACTCCATTCACTGGAAAAAGGAGTGGAAATGTAGGTACATATTCGGTGTCTCCTTCTGAGATAACCAATGACTTGTCTACTAAAGAGACTAAGTCTATTAACCAGAGAAGGTGTCTGTTCTGCAATCAAGGACATGCCACCTACCAATGCTCTGTTTATCCTACTTATAATGTTAGGGTTAAAAGGTTGCAAGAAATACACAAGTGCACCAAGTGCATGGGCTCTCATGATCCCAAAAAATGTGTAGTGCAGCTACGTCCCTGCAACAGATGCAACCAAGGTGTACATCACTACGCCTTATGTAGAAAATCTTCTACACCAACCATGACCACTGGGGAGAATTCCACGAATTCTACCGCAGTGCAATATTGCAAAGTGCATCAAGAAGTAAATGTACTTGCTACTGAGTCAGGCAATAATACTACTCTGCCTACAGCTCAACTTAGACTAATAAACCGAAGATCTAGAATTAACACTAGAGGTCTTTTTGACCAAGGTTCACAGAAAACCTTCATTACACAACAGTTGGTAGATGAGTTAAATTTAAAACCTGCCAAAAGTGTGAGGTTAAATATTTCTGGTTTCTTGTCAAATAGTGGACCTCGTGACTACAAGGTAGTTAAGGTATTTATAAGACTCGGATCTTCTACTAGTCCAATACAAGCGGTAGTAGTGGATAAACTTCCTACAGACCTGCAGGTCACTGGGTTAGCTCGCACTGCGAGACATCTTAGACGAAACCGCATGAGGCTAGCAGATTATAAAATAAATTCTGACTGCCTCACAGATGTTGGAATACTTATAGGTGCGGATCATTATTACAAGTTTATAACTGGATGCACTAGACAACACGGAATGAATTTGTTGTCGTCTGCAGGAGGCAAATTGCTTACGGGACCGGTGCTTTTCAGACAAAATCCAGCGTCCACAAACCAACAATCTAATAACATAATAGTGGCGTGACTAGGCTTGGAACAGTCACCCCCTACGTTTCAGAGAAATATCTGAGGATATTGAGTCTGACCCACCAATACATCGTTTGTGGGATTTAGACACTTTAGGTATTATCCCTAAACAACCAAGTCCTGATGATACGTGGACTTACCAGCAATATCTGGATACAGTTGTCTATGAAAATAAACAATACTGGGTAAGACTCCCATGAAAGTTGGATCATCCACAACTTCCAGTAAATTATTTTATGGCAGCCTCACAATTGCAGTCTCAATTAACATGACTACAGAAGCAGCCAGACAAACTGAACCTGTATCATCAACTCATCCAACAACAACTTAACAGTAAATTTATTGAGGTTGTTGATAACGATGACCGAAAGATAGGTCATTATTTACCTCATCACGCTGTGGTGAAAGACTCATTGACAACACCTATTCGTATTGTCTTTAACTGTAGTGCTAAAGTAAAGCCAAGCAGTGTGTCTTTAAATGAATGTCTCCAAACGGGACCTAGCCTAACACAAAGGCTACATGATGTGCTGTTACGATTTCGCACTGGTATTTTCGCCTATACTGCTGATATCAGCAAAGCTTCCCTCCGAGTAGGTTTGCAGGAGGAAGATCGTAACTACACAAAATTCCTCTGGATTAAGGATCCACTGGATCCTAAAAGTGAAGTCATCACATATCGTTTTGCCTCAGTATTATTTGGAGCTACGTCCTCACCGTTTCTTTTGCAAGCAACATTAGACACACATTTGAGGAAATCAAACAGGAGCCGGAGCTCCTGTTTGGATTAAGGAGCCGGTCCTTAATCAAACATTAAGGAGCCGGTCGGCCGAGCGGACAGCACACTGGACTTGTGATCCTGTGGTCCTGGGTTCGATCCCAGGCGCCGGCGAGAAACAATGGGCAGAGTTTCTTTCACTCTATGCCCCTGTTACCTAGCAGTAAAATAGGTACCTGGGTGTTAGTCAGCTGTCACGGGCTGCTTCCTGGGGGTGGAGGCCTGGTCGAGGACCGGGCCGCGGGGACACTAAAGCCCCGAAATCATCTCAAGATAACCTCAAGAAACAGCCCCTATAAGGCAGACATTAGCGACAACTTGTATGTCGACAATTTCCAGGGAACCACTAATGATCAAACTGATCTGGTAGAAATCTACCATGAGGCTAACCGTGAACTATTAGGAGCCAATATGCCACTACAATCATGGGCCTCAAATAATGAATTGCTCAACCAGGTAATCGAGAAAGAATTTCCAGGTTATCAGGTACCCAATCAATTAAAGGTTCTAGGTGTGGAATGGAACACCAGTACTGACGAGATGAATGTCAAGTCAGTACAAACTGATAACTCAACCCTTACCATGAGAACACTGCTCTCGTTTGTCAGTCAACTATTTGACCCTTTAGGCCTACTTAGTCCTATATTAACAAGGGGCAAACTCCTTATGCAGGAGTGCTGGCAGAAACATATGGGATGGGATGATCCGTTACCAAGTGAGTTACAAGCTAAATGGCAGATACTCTCAACGGATTTTAATCAGTTAGGTGTTTTGAAATTTCCTCGTAATGCTTCAGGACCAAACTTACCCACCAATTTGCACGTTTTCTGCGATGCCTCTGGCAAAGCATATGGCGCAGTAGCCTACTTAGTTAATAGTGCACAATCAATTTTGCTCACATCTAAAGCAAGAGTTGCTCCCATTAAGAAGAGATCTTTGCCTCAAATGGAGTTGACTGCATTGCTGGTGGGAGTAAGATTGGCTCATTGCCTGTCAAAGACACTCAATAATATCCACTTTGGTGAGATTGTAGTGTGGTCAGACAACGAGGCAGTCTTACAATGGGTAAGAAACAACAACAACTCCCTACGTCAGTAATCGTGTCAGGGAGATTCATGAGTTATCTGCTGGATATAAATTCAGACATGTTCCTACTAAGGACAATCCTGCAGATTATTTATCTCGAGGGTTAACACTAAAACAACTTATCAAGTCTTCGCTGTGGTTCAATGGACCTTCATGGCTTGTTGGTGGTCAGTGGCCCAAACAAAAGCCACAAGTCATAGTGACCAATATCACCACTCCCATGAAAGAACCAGAACCTCAACGAATCTTAGCCATTGATCCTCACAATTATTCTAACTTAAGCAAGTTATTAAGAGTGACTGCACATGTGTTTGATTTTCTTGCTAAGATAGGAATTCGACATAAGTTTCCCAATCCTATCCTCTACTGGATCAAACGTGCACAACAAGAGACATATGGAAGCGAATATGAAAATCTTCCAGATAAATTAACTAAGTCTCTAGGTATCTGGTATGATGCCAACACTCATAATATACTAAGATGTGGAGGACGTTTGCTTCATGCAAAAATTGATTTGGACACAAAGAATCCAATTCTTCTTCCTCGCCACCACATCATCACTAAACTTCTTGTTTTACACCACCATCAATATGGTACTTTACATGGTGGAGTGTTAGATACTCTCACCGACCTTAGACAAAAGTACTGGCTTCCTCAAGGTCGTCAGACAGTTAAGTCAATTATTAAGTCTTGTGTAATCTGTAAAAGATACGATGCTAGAGTATGTCCTTACCCAGGACCTCCACCACTCCCTGAAGAAAGAGTGGTTCATCTTCGTCCTTTCGAAACCACTGGTGTTGATTACACAGGAGCCTTACTTCTCACTGGCAACCCAGATAATATACCAGTGAAAGCATACATTTGTCTCTTTACGTGTGCTACAACCAGAGGCGTACATTTAGAAGTCACTTCAGATATGAGTGCTGAAGCCTTCATCCAGGCCTTCCGCAGATTTGCTGCTCGCAGAACTTGTCCCAAATTGATGATATCGGACAATGGTTCCAATTTTGTGGCAGGAGAAGCTTGTTTACGAGAAGTCTGGAATCACCCAGAAGTACAGTCGGTCCTACAGAGACGACAATGTCACTGGAAATTCATAGCACCGAGAGCCCCTTGGCAAGGTGGGTTCTATGAGCGAATGGTAGGCACAGTCAAGAAGTGTCTAAGGAAAACTTTACACAGACAAAAGGTCAGTTACTCCGAACTCCAAACTATTGTTGTGGAAATCGAGGCGCGAGTCAGTAACCGCCCAATAACCTACCTGTCTGATGATTTCACCCAGAGAGAACCTCTGAGTCCCTCACACTTGATCCATGGAGGTCTACTGAGCCCTCTCATCCCTTTAGCCGAAGAGGACCCCGTAGACCCGTCACATGTGACCAGAAGTGACTTGGTGGAAAGCTACCAGCATCTCTCAAGAGTTATTAACAGGTGGAATGAGGTGTGGACTCGAGAGTACCTCACAGCTCTACGAGAGTACCACTACGGAGCTTCGAGTCCTTACAATAAAGTGCAATTAAAACCAGGGGACCTAGTACTAGTCGACAGTGATGGACCAAGGTCAGAGTGGCCCATAGGCAAAATTGTTGCCATTCATCCAGATCATCAAGGTGTCCTGAGAGTAGTTAAAGTTTTATGCCGAGGCAACACTACTCTAAAAACTTTAGAGAAGCTGGTTCCTCTTGAATTGGCTGAGCGAGAATATCAGCCGGATCCAGTTTCCCCAGTAATTTCCGAGGACAGTAATTCTGATCCTCAGAGCAACCGCCCCACTAGAGCTGCTGCTCAACAATGTAGGCGGAATCTGCAAGCCTATTACAACTCTGAACAAGAGTAATTCCTTTTACATCCAATTTAGATAACTATGATGATACCGCGGTGTGATGTCAAGTAACAAACCATTACAAGTCACTATGACCCAGGACATTCCCATCACAGTAGATTCTGTTGTTTAAATTGTGTGATTTAAAATCTTTAATTATTGTGTAGGCTATAAATAACATGTTTCATTTGACATGAAATTAGCAAGACTTAAGTTTCTTGTAAGTTCTTGACAAATACGGGACATTCGTTATGTGTGTACTAACATACTAACATACTAATATACTAATATTAATACCAACTTCGGGATAGGTGTCAGTACTCCACATTTTATTTTATTTTATTTTATTTTATTTATGCATATACAAGAATGTACATAAGGAATGTGAGGATACAATTATGGTAATTACAGTCTTGTAAAGCCACTAGCACGCGCAGCGTTTCGGGCAGGTCCTTAATCTAAGAAAATTTTAAGGAGGTAAATACTTGCAAAATTTATAGACAAAAAAATGATAACAGATTACATGGAATGAAAAAAAAAGATGAGAGAAAATTATAGGTACAGTATATTAAAGCACATAGGTAGCTATGATTGATTGCAATGACAGCTTAAAATGGTAGTTGACAACAAATTGGTAGGCACAATACAGCAGAAACAATATAAGATTGATTGCAATGACAGCTTGAATGGTAGTTGACAAAAATTGGTAGTCACAATACAGCATATGGCTAGCACATAAAAGAAGACAGCAATGAACACAATGATAAGGTTGTTTGATATTACATAAAAATTAGGAGATTGGGTACCACTAGGTACAGAGCAAATTTAAAGCTCAGTGTAGGAAACTAAATAGATGAAGTTAGGTACTTTTTGGTTTTGCTTTTAAATAAGGCAAAAGTTTTACAGTTTTTCAATTCACTAGGGAGTGAGTTCCATAGACTAGGTCCCTTAATTTGCATAGAGTGTTTACACAGATTAAGTTTGACCCTGGGGATATCAAAGAGATATTTATTTCTGGTGTGGTGATAATGGGTCCTATTACATCTGTCCAGGGAGAGTTTCAGAGCATGGTTTGCATTTAAGAACAGGGTTTTGTAAATGTAGTTGACACAAGAGAATGTGTGGAGGGAGTTAATATTTAGCAAGTTTAGAGATTTAAACAAGGGAGCTGAGTGTTGTCTGAAAGCAGAGTTAGTTATTATTCTGATAGCAGATTTTTGCTGTGTGATGATGGGCTTAAGGTGGTTTGCAGTGGTAGACCCCCTGCAAACCACCTTAAGCCCATCATCACACAGCAAAAATCTGCTATCAGAATAATAACTAACTCTGCTTTCAGACAACACTCAGCTCCCTTGTTTAAATTATACTACGACCCTAGAATCCTCCCCCCGGAGCTATGTTGGAAATTTCCAACACTAAATACAACACTGTTGTATTCTCATTAATTATTACTAATTCTACTAATCATTGTAGTGATTAAAATTAACCCAACGTAAAGTTCACATGTACTAATAATTACATCTGTACAATAAGGCTAGAATTCTTACGTCACCCGACGCCAGTATTGCGTCAGATTCCATTGTAATAAACACATTTATATCCAATGTGTCTGAGAATTGAATTTGATTCTCTATAAACAACAGTGTTCTGTGTGATAATTAATTACAGATAAACTGATCTCCAACTAAAGCCAAATAGAGCGTTTATAGTTATAGCTGTTATCTAGTAATAAAATTAACGTCACGCGTGAATGCCCTGGACAGACTTTAATTCTTCTCCATTGTTCGTTTACTATCATAAAACTGGCAAATAATAATATTTAACTCCTCCAAATAATAAACCTGTCCTAACCCGAGCATTTCAAGCACAACTGCGAGAAATGATAATATCCATAATAAATAATTTGGGTAACAAACGCGGGACGCGGAGCGGGGCGGAGGAGACGCCAGTCCACGTGTAGAAACGTTCACGAGCAGACGTGTTCACGTGGCGAAGCGCTCACGAGGAGACGCCATTACCCAGCCATCAGGGTAGACGCCATCAAATCTCTAGAAGAAAGTCGCCACTGTGAGGTGTGAAGAACCTTTGCAGACAATACCTTCACTGGTGTCAGTGTCATTTACGGAACCTGTTAAATTTGGTTCTATGTAACTCCACGTGACCGGCCAGTGAAGCGTGTCAGTATCTAGGATAGGCTAGACCGGAACCTAGGACGCGACCTTCGGCAAGCCTTAACTTACACAGTGCCCATATTAGCTAAGTACCTTGATCCTTATTTGATGCATCATATAGGGGGTGGGTTTATAGCTGGGTAGCTTGTCGTGACGCCGTGCGACAATAAAAAACTACAGGTCATTATTTTCTCCTGTTTTTTAATCTCGTTTTCTTGAATATAGATTTCTAGTAGTTTAATTTTTTACTACTGAAACCAATTTGATTTACAGCGTGTGTGAAGAATTCTCCGAGCTGTCATTTCCCATGTTAATCAACTCCCAGTGTTCCATGACGAGACCAGGGGAATCAGAAGATGAGTCGTAACTAACTCCTGGGGAATCGTCATTAAGCTAAGATTCCTTTTGTATTCCTTGATTATTATCTGTACTCTTTTACATGCAGAACTCTGTTCATTGGATTAACATGTGTTTATTATACTTATTATTTCATGTTCGTAGTCTATGTTCCTTTTGAAGGTAAAGATAATGACTCTATATATTATTATATACTCTATAGATTATTATACATTAGACTGGTGAACGAACCACACTAGTTCCTGGACGTATTGAGTTCCAGTAATACCCCCCCCCCCCCCAATGTAGGTGTTTGAGGCTTTGATTCATTTAATTATACAGCCCATTAACTATTTCAGTGATCATATTCTCTAGTATTTTATCCATAGTTACTGGTACATCTAGGAATTTTCTAATGATCATATTTTCTCAGTTTCCCTCTTTAGTATAAAAGCGGGTGGTCCTTCGTAATTTATTTTACTATATTAATATTTAAATAATTAGAGTTAAGCCCCAAATGTCCCACAGGGACACACCACGGACCACCATGGGACACACTACGGACCACAACGGACCACCATGGGACACACCACTGGACACACCACAGACCACCACGGGACACACCATGGGACTACCACGGGACACACCACGGGACACACCACGGACCATCACGGGACACACCACGGGACACACCACGCGACCCACCACGGGACACACCACGGACCACCACGGGACACACCACGGACCACCATGGGACACACCACGGACCACCACGGGACACACCATGGGACCACCACGGGACCACCACGGGACACACCACGGACCACGACGGGACACACCGCGGACCACCACGGGACACACCACGGACCACCACGGACCACTAAGGGACACAGCACGGACCATCACGGGACACACCACGGGACACACCACGGGACACCATGGGACACACCATGAGACACACCACGGGACAAACCACGGGACACACCACAGGACACACCACGGGACACACCACGGACCACCACGGGAATCACCACTGGACACCACGGGACACACCACGGACCACCACGGGACACACCACGGGACACACCACGGGACACACCACTGGACACAGCACGGGACACACCACGGACCACCAAGGGACTCCACGGGACACATCACGGACCACGACGGGACACACCATGGAACACCTCGGGACACACCACAGGACACCATGGGACACACCATGAGACACACTACGGGACACACCACGGACCACCACGGACCACTACGGGACACACCACAGGACACACCACGAGACACACTACAGGACACACCACGGACCACCATGGGACACACCACGGGACACACCACAAACCACCACGGGACACACCACGGACCACCACGGGACACACCACGGGACACACCACGGGACACACCACGGGACACATCACGGACCACCACGGAACCACCACGGAACCACGACAGGACACACCACGGATCACCACGGGACACACCATGAGACACCATGGGGGACACCACGGACCCCCCACGGGACACACCAAGGGACACACCACGGACCACCACGGACCACCACGGGACACACCACAGGACACACTACGGACCACCATGGGACACACTACGGGACACACCACGGACCACCACGGGACACACCACGGACCACCAAGGGACACACTACGGACCACTACGGGACACACTACGGACCACCATGGGACACACCACTTTTCACACCACAGGACACACCATGGGACTACTTCAGGACACACCATGGGACACACCACGGACCATCACGGGACACACCACGCGACCCACCACGGGACACACCACGGACCACCAAGGGACACACCACGAGACCACCACAGGACACACCACGGACCACCACGGGACACACCACGGACCACCACAGGACACACCACGGACCATCACGGGACACACCACGGGACACACCACGGACCACCACGGACCACCACGGGACACACCACGGACCACCACGGACCACGACGGGACACACCATGGACCACCTCGGGACACACCATGGGACCACCACGGGACACCATGGGACACACCATGAGACACACCACGAGACACCATGGGACACACCATGAGACACACCACGGGACACCATGGGACACACCATGAGACACACCACGGGACACACCACGTGACACACCACGGACCACCACGGGACACACCACCGGACACACCACGGACCACCATGGGACTCCACGGGACACACCACGGGACACACCACGGACCACGACGGGACACACCACGGACCACCTCGGGACACACCACGGGACACCATGGGACACACCATGAGACACACCACGGGACACACCATGAGACATACCACGGGACACACCACGGACCACCACGGGACACACCACAGGACACACCACGGGACACACCACGGGACACACTACAGGACACCACGTACCACCACGGGACACACCACGGACCACCAAGGGACACACCACGAACCACCACGGGACACACCACGGGACACACCATGGGACACACCATGGACCACCACAGGACGACGACGGGACACACCACGGACCAGCATGTAACACCACGGGACACACCACGGGACACACCACGGGACCACCACAGGACACCACTGGACACACCACGGGACTCACCACGGACCACCATGGGACATACCACGGCCCACCACCCCAGCAAACATTTTCAAGTTTTTAAAACATCCTAAAAACGACATTTCATTGTTTTCAGCACGTTTATAATTACGTTTAGAAAAGGTTTTTTGAGAACTTTTGTATACGACCTTAGAACGTAAATAATTAACATTTCTAAAAACTTTTTTATAATCTTTTAATTACCTACATTAAAACGTTTAGGGTAAATTAGGGTATAATAATTTTTTATTTCATATATGAAATAGAAAGGGAGAGAAAGAAAGAAGACATATCTGAGAAAGAAATGGACATCCTATATATGTATGTGCAAATTACAAATAAATAGGGTACAAAAAGAGAATTAAAATATTATATTTATTTAATTAAGAATGAGTAATACAACAAAATATATGTAATAGCTCAAAATATATAGACTATATCTATAACAGAATATAAAAGTAAAAATTTAAAAATCTATAAAAATCTATATATGCAATATGTGAACACAATAGATTTTGTGATCAAGCAGCCTGTGATTCATGTCATGCTGAGATCAGTCTGACGTTACAAGCAGTTATTGTTACTTAAAACTAAAACAAGTAAAATTTTCCGAGTATACATATAACACTATAGTTTTTCTATGACTAATAATAAAAATCTATTAATCAAAAGTTTAGGACTAATTAACTAAAAATAAAAATCTACAAGTGAATGTAAACACAGTCAAGTATAATATTCATGTAGAAAGAGAAAGAAAAAGAGAGAGAGAAGGAAAGAAAGAGAAAGAAAGGGAGAAAGAGAAAGAAAAGAAAAAACAGTCATGTATAATATTCATATTAGCACCATGCAATATAACTTGGATTAAGTAAAAATCTCAGACATTTTTAAATCAAATGAAATATGAGAGCCAGAGAGAGAGCGAGAGCCAGAGAGAGAGCGAGAGCCAGAGAGAGAGCGCCACAGAGCCAGAGAAAGAGAGCAAGAGAGAGAGCGTGAGCCAGAGCCAGAGAGAGAGAGAGAGAGAGAGAGAGAGCCAGAGAGAAAGAGAGAGCCAGCGAGAGAGAGAGAGCCAGAGCCAGAGCCAGAGAGAGAGAGAGTGTGAGCCTGAGCCAGAGAGAGAGAGAGTCAGAGCTAGAGAGAGAGGCAGAGCCAGAGAGAGAGAGAGCCAGAGAGAGAGAGAGCCAGAGCCAGAGAGCCAAAGAGAGAGAGAGAGCCAGAGAGAGAGAGAGAGAGCCAGAGAGAGAGAGAGCCAGAGAGAGAGAGAGACAGAGTCAGAGAGAGCGAGAGCCAGAGAGAGCGAGAGCCAGAGAGAGCGAGAGCCAGAGAGAGCGAGAGAGCCAGAGAAAGAGAGGGAGAGAGAGAGAGAGAGAGCCAGAGCCAGAGAGAGAGAGCCAGAGCCAGAGAGAGCGAGAGAGCCAGAGCCAGAGAGAGCCAGAGCCAGAGAGAGCCAGAGAGAGCCAGAGCCAGAGAGAGCCAGAGAGAGAGAGAGAGCCAGAGCCAGAGAGAGAGAGAGAGCCAGAGCCAGAGAGAGCCAGAGCCAGAGCCAGAGAGAGCCAGAGCCAGAGCCAGAGAGAGCCAGAGCCAGAGAGAGAGAGAGAGCCAGAGAGAGAGAGCCAGAGAGAGAGAGCCAGAGAGAGAGAGAGAGAGAGCCAGAGAGAGAGAGAGCCAGAGAGAGAGAGAGAGAGAGCCAGAGAGAAAGAGAGCCAGAGAGAGAGAGAGAGCCAGAGCCAGAGCCAGAGAGAGAGAGAGAGCGTGAGCCAGAGCCAGAGAGAGAGAGAGTCAGAGCTAGAGAGAGAGGCAGAGCCAGAGAGAGAGAGAGCCAGAGAGAGAGAGAGCCAGAGAGAGAGCCAGAGCCAGAGAGCCAAAGAGAGAGAGAGAGCCAGAGAGAGAGAGAGAGCCAGAGAGAGAGAGAGCCAGAGAGAGAGAGAGAGAGCCAGAGAGAGAGAGAGAGAGAGAGAGAGCCAGAGAGAGAGAGAGCCAGAGAGAGAGAGAGAGAGAGCCAGAGAGAGAGCCAGAGAGAGAGAGAGAGAGAGCCAGAGAGAAAGAGAGAGCCAGAGAGAGAGAGAGAGCCAGAGCCAGAACCAGAGAGAGAGAGAGCGTGAGCCAGAGCCAGAGAGAGAGAGAGTCAGAGCTAGAGAGAGAGGCAGAGCCAGAGAGAGAGAGAGCCAGAGAGAGCGAGAGCCAGAGAGAGCGAGAGCCAGAGAGAGCGAGAGCCAGAGAGAGCGAGAGCCAGAGAGAGCGAGAGAGCCAGAGAAAGAGAGGGAGAGAGAGAGAGAGAGAGAGAGCCAGAGCCAGAGAGAGAGAGCCAGAGCCAGAGAGAGAGAGAGAGCCAGAGCCAGAGAGAGCCAGAGCCAGAGAGAGCCAGAGCCAGAGAGAGCCAGAGCCAGAGAGAGAGAGAGAGCCAGAGCCAGAGAGAGAGAGAGAGCCAGAGCCAGAGAGAGCCAGAGCCAGAGAGAGAGAGCCAGAGCCAGAGAGAGAGAGAGAGCCAGAGCCAGAGAGAGCCAGAGCCAGAGAGAGAGAGAGCCAGAGCCAGAGAGAGAGAGAGAGAGAGAGAGAGAGCCAGAGAGAGAGAGCCAGAGAGAGAGAGAGAGAGAGCCAGAGAGAGAGAGAGAGAGAGCCAGAGAGAGAGAGAGAGCAAGAGAGCCAGAGAGAGAGAGAGAGAGAGCCAGAGAGAGCCAGAGAGAGAGAGAGAGCCAGAGAGAGAGCAAGAGAGCCAGAGAGAGAGAGCCAGAGAGAGAGAGCAAGAGAGCCAGAGAGAGAGCGAGAGAAAGAGAGAGAGCGAGAGAGAGAGAGAGAGAGAGAGAGAGAGAAAGAGAGAGACAGGCAGAGACGGAAAGACACACACACAACAAAAGAGGAGACAGAACAAAATTAAGGCAAGGAGAGAGAAGACAGAACAGAAACAACAGAGAGAGGAGAGAAATGAGAAATCATTAAAGAGAAGGGGAAGAGAAACACAAGATAAGAAAAAGATACAAGAAAAATATACAAGATAAAAATGACATAAATGAATACCACAAATATAAAAAGTAAACGAAGAGAGAAGCTAGAAGAGACAGGAAACGAGAGGTGTTAGAAGAGAGGAGGAAAGGAGAGATTAAAAGACAAGAAAAACAGGAAAGAAACGTAAAAGAAATAAAAAAAGGGACATTTGTGAGGAGAGAAAATAAAGAGACCAGAGAAGACCATATATCAAGAGTGTGAGGATAAAGACTTATATATTTTCTTAGTAGACATCCTCTGGCTCTTGTTGCCCCTCTTGTATACGAATTGTACTTGCAAGTTTTCCCTGAAAAGATATTAACAAAATTAATATTTAATTATTTATTTATATAAATTACACACACACAAACTTTATATATTATATATATATATATATATATATATATATATATATATATATATATATATATATAATATATATATATATATATATATATATATATATATATATAATATATAATTTCGTAAACCTCACCCTGTAAACATTCATGTTTCTACATGTTAAACAAGCTACGAGGATGAGGGAAGGGGATGTTCCCTCCATGCTGGATATTATATTTACCAGGAAAGAGAAAGATATATTTATCATTCAGTACCTCCCTCCTTTGGTACCTCCCTTTTCCTCCTTTCAGTACCTCCCTCCTTTTACCCAAGTGACATTGTCACTTGGGTAAAAGTGACCATGTCTTTTTTGGAATAAAGTATGCAATGCATTATAATCTGGAAGAAAATGAGCTTGAAGCAGTTGAAAAACCTGACTTGTGGAGAGGTCATTATGGGGAACTCAGATATTTCCTTAAGGAATTTGACAAACACTTGCTGTTAAGACATGAAGTAAATGAGATGTATGTCAAGTTTTGTGAAATATATGATAATGGCACAACAAAATTTATACTAAAGCAGAGATGCAGAACTAGGAAAAAGGGAAAAATTGCCCAAACATACAAGCAATACAAAGATGTGAGAAACAACAATAGCAGTAAGAAGAGGGGCAGAAAGACTATGACTTTCGGTCATATTCAACAACACAAATATACATACACACACACACATTATTGGAAAAAATTGGAATTGGAATATTGGAAAAAATAATTAAAACTAAATGGGTAGAACACCTGGAGAGAAATGATATAATTTCAGACAGACAGTATGGTTTTCGATTTGGAAGATCCTGTGTATCGAATTTACTCAGTTTCTATGATCGAGCAACAGATATATTACAGGAAAGAGATGGTTGGGTTGACTGCATCTATCTGGACCTAAAAAAGGCATTCGACAGAGTTCCACATAGAGAGGTTGTTCTGGAAACTGGAAAATATTGGAGGGGTGACAGGTAAGCTTCTAACATGGATGAAAAATGTTCTGACTGATAGAAAAATGAGGGCAGTAATCAGAGGCTATGTATCGGACTGGAGAAATGTCACAAGTGGAGTACCACAGGGTTCAGTTCTTGCACCAGTGATGTTTATTGTCTACATAAATGATCTACCAGTTGGTATACAGAATTACATGAACATGTTTGCTGATGATGCTAAGATAATAGGAAGGATAAGAAATTTAGATGATTGTCATGCCCTTCAAGAAAACCTGGATAAAATAAGTATATGGAGCACCACTTGGCAAATGGAATTTAATGTTAATAAATGCCATGTTATGGAATGTGGAACAGGAGAACATAGACCCCACACAACCTATACATTATGTGAGAAATCTTTAAAGAATTCTGATAAAGAAAGAGATCTAGGGGTGGTTCTAGATAGAAAACTATCACCTGAGGACCACATAAAGAATATTGTGCGAGGAGCCTATGCTACGCTTTCTAACTTTAGAATTGCGTTTAAATACAATGGATGGTGATATACTAAAGAAATTGTTCATGACTTTTGTTACGCCAAAGCTAGAATATGCAGCTGTTGTGTGGTGCCCAACAACAGAAGTTGGCCAATATCTTAAGAAGCACATCAACAAACTGGAAAAGGTGCAAAGACATGCTACTAAGTGGCTCCCAGAACTGAAGAGCAAGAGCTACGAGGAGAGGTTAGAGGCATTAAATATGCCAAAACTAAAAGAGAGAAGAAAGAGGTGATATGATCACTACATACAAAATAGTAACAGGAATTGATAAAATCGACAGGGAAGATTTCCTGAGACCTGGAACTTCAAGAACAGGAGGTCATAGATTGAAACTAGCTTAACACAGATGCTAAAGAAATAAAAGAAAATTCACTTTCGCAAATAGCGTGGTAGACGGTTGGAACAAGTTAGGTGAGAAGGTGGTGGAGGCCAAGACTGTCAGTAGTTTCAAAGCGTTATATGACAAAGTGTGCTGGGAAGACGGTCTCATCCTGTAACTACACTTAGGTAATTACACACACACTAATATATATATATATATATATATATATATATATATATATATATATATATATATATATATATATATATAATATATATAATATATATATATATATTATATATATATATTATATATATATAAATATATATATTTATATATATATATATATTTATATGTCGTACCTAGTAGCCAGAACGCACTTTTCAGCCTACTATGCAAGGCCCGATTTGCCTAATAAGCCAAGTTTTCATGAATTAATTGTTTTTCGACTACCTAACCTACCTAACCTACCTAACCTAACCTAACCTAACTTTTTCGGCTACCTAACCTAACCTAACCTATAAAGATAGGTTAAGTTAGGTTAGGTAGGGTTGGTTAGGTTCGGTCATATATCTACGTTAATTCTAACTCCAATAAAAAAAAATTGACCTCATACATAATGATATGGGTAGCTTTATCATTTCATAAGAAAAAAATTATAGAAAATATATTAATTCAGGAAAACTTGGCTTATTAGGCAAATTTGGCCTTGCAAAGTAGGCTGAGAAGTGTGTTCTGGCTACTAGGTACGACATTATATATATATATATATATATATATATATATATATATATATATATATATATATATATATATATATATATATATATTGTGACGGTAACGCGTTGGTGTTCGGCTGTTTAAGGCTAGGGGTATGGCCTTGTCACATAGTTATAAAAAAAAATAGAAAACTGGAACTTCGTCTGTGGTAAGGTAAGGAGAAGACACACAAAACACAAGTAAATTTTAACAATGAAATTTTAATTACGTTAAATAAATCAATACATGAAAAAATGGACAAACAAATTCTTATAATAAAATCAATCAATCAAAATAGTAAGAATAATTAAATGACACAATGAAAAGTTACGTTAAGATAAAATAACAAGAAGTGCAACACAAAATAAAGGGAAGGTGCTGGAATATTGGCTTAAAGCTACCACCTCTCTCAGTACACGCTAACGTCTAGCCGGGAGGAGTGGTAACCACGAAAGCACAGAATATTCTGAGGTCTGAGGTCGTGGCGACCCCAGACATCAAGTAGTATGGGGGGGCGAGTGCAGGTGCAGCCAGACCGGCGACCAATCAGCGGAGCCGGTAGCGATCAACAGGTAGTTTGGCGGTTTGAGTCTGAACAGGTGTCTCTGGCTGCAACGTTTTGCGCTCTGGCAAACCTTGCTGGTGTTGTTGTCGTTGTTGGACATTTCTTCCATAGTAGTATTATATAATTTCAACGACGTAATTGTGGAGGGAAGAGCAGGCTCAATCTCTTGAAGGAGATTATCGTCACAACTCTCCCCCGAAGCCTGCGGTTCTGGAAGAAGTACGTCGTTATGTGGTGGAGTAATGGATGGAGTCGCTTTTACTTCATAAACTCTGGAGAGATCATGGGCTAAGATGTTGTCAGACTCTTGGTATAGCGTGTCTCTAGGTTGAATTTCTGAAGGTAGCAAGCCCATAGTAGAAGACGTTGAGATGGGAAGTGGGCGTGCTGCAGGTGGTGTAGGGTGGTGTGGTCCGTATTGATGGTGGACCGAGCACTTTTCAGGTGTGGAGTGAAGTGCTGAAGCTTCAGGATGAGGAAGAGTAGCTCCTTGCCAATTGTTCCGTAGTTCCTTGTAGCAGTAGTTGCTGACAGGTGTATTCTTCTCGCCTCGTTGCTGCATCACGACACCACCAACGTCGGTACCATTGGCGTCGACATGGAGGATGAAGGGCGTATCTGACGAGGTGAGAGTGGAATTAGAAGAGGGCAAAGGAGCACGATTATTATCCTGAAAGCATTTGGGAAGATCATTAAGGATTTCGGAATTAGAAAGCGCTGATTCCTTGTCAGTGCTTTCGGGAGGAGAAGCTGGGATGGTCTCACTGTGAATGTAGGGTTCTGTGAAGGTAGAACAATTAGTCAGGACAGTGGGAGGAGTACCATTATATTGCTTCAGGAGGTTGACGTGGCACAGCTGGGTCTTCCGCCGCCTATCTGGAGTCTCTATTACGTAGTTGTTATTATTCCTGCACTCTTTGACGCAGTAGGGTCCTGAAAACCTGTTTTGTAAAGGTGAACCTGGGACAGGGAAATAGGCAAGGACGAAGTCTCCCGGCTTGAATTTTCTTACTTTGCTGGTCTGGTCGTAATGAGTCTTCATTCTTACCTGGGCTTTCAATAGATTATCATGGGCAAAGCGGTGGACTCTCTCTAGAATGTGTTGAAGGTTTTGAAGAAACTGGGGCACATTCTGATGCTCACTGAAGGTGGCATCTCTGAGAGAGTCTTTGAAAGCCTTAAGGGGAGTACGGCACTTACGGCCGTAGAGCATCTCATAAGGAGATACTCCTAGGGACTCATTGGGGAGACTTCTGAAAATACACATTATAAGGTCAATCTGCTTATCCCAATCCTTCGAGGTCTCACTACAAAACTTTTTCAAGAGTGCTTTGATGGTCTGATGACTACGTTCAAGAGAACCCTGTGAAGCAGGATGATAGGGGCTGGACAATACCTGTTTGATGTTGAACTCCTCCAGTGTCCTTTTGAAGAGATCACTGGTGAAGTTGGTACCACAGTCACTTTGAATCTCCCTGGGAAATCCGTATTGAGTGAAGATCTTCAATAGATGTTTTATAACCGTAGCAGCCGTGATGTTCTTCACTGGAACTGCTATGGGAAATCTGGTGGTAGGACACAGGATGGTTAGGATGTAGGCGTTACCTGAACTGGTCCGAGGTAAAGGACCAACACAGTCTATTATGAGTCTGTGGAAAGGTTCCGCAGGCACCTGTATGGGAATCAGTGGTGCTCTGGGAATGGAGACGTTCGGTTTGCCTGCCATCTGACATGTATGACACTGTTTTACGTACTGTTTGACGTTATTTACCATACCTGGCCAGTAGTAGTCTTGACGAATCCCATGGTAAGTCTTGTTGAAGCCGTAGTGGGAGAATGCTCCGTGGGCCAGGTGTAGAATAGTGGGCCGCAGGCTGGTGGGAATCACAAGTTGTTCGATGTTGGCCCAATCGTCCTCCTCCTTCAGTTTACTGGGTCTATATCTGCGGTAGAGCAAGTCGTTCTCTAGGAAGAACCCAGGAATACTGTCGGGTTGAGTCTCAGCCTGGAAAAACAATGGTGTTAAAGTAAGATCTTCCCTCTGCAACTTACGGAACTCCAACTTGGTCAGATGCGGGGGTAGTTTCTCAGGGTCTTGAGGGACAGCGGTAGCAGTAGAGTCAGCTGGCTGTGGACGTGCGGCTTGTGCACGGGTGGTCACGAGAACCGGAGGAGAAACTTCATCACTCTCTTGAACCTCTGCTGGAACATACTCTAGAATAGGGTTTATTGGCACAGAGTTACACACCTGGGGTTTGTCCATGACGATCAGGTTGGTCGGTTGCAGGTCTTCTGCCAAGTCGTTGCCTAGGAGAAGTTGCACTCCAGGCATGGGAAAAGGCTTTTCCCTGACGGCGACTTGGACTTCCCCGTTCACGTAGGGACAATCCAGGTGGACTCTGGCGAGAGGGTATGGAGTGGTAGCAGTGAGGTCAGTGATGAAGACGGTTTCTCCGGTGTAGACGATGTTGGGCACAGCCGACTTCAAGATGATCGATTGTAGAGCCGCTGTGTCCCTCAAGATCTTCAATTTGAAACGTCCCTCCGGATTTGAACCGTTGGCAGAGACAGTTCCAGTATACAGGTGGTTACTGAAAAGAGAAAGATCATTAACATCAACACCAACATTCATCACAGGCTTACCGGACTTAGGAGGAGTTGGTTTGGGTCTTTGTTGGTCAGTGGTTCCCTTGTATTGAGACTTACCACACTTGTCTATGGTATGTCCATAGAGTCTACAATACTTGCAGTACAGTTGTGAACCAGCTTGATCGGGGCTCACCTTCTCGTAACTGTACCACGACTTCTTACTGGAGGATGGTTCGGGTGTCAGCCGGTGGATGAGGCTGTAAGTGTCAGCCGACTTAGCACACTTCAGGTAGTCGGTTTCTTCTTTATCTGCTAAGTAGAGGCGGACAGGAGGTCGCACACGTCTCAAGAATTCTTCAACAAGCATCAGGTTGACGAGTTCTGTAAAAGTAGAGACATGTGCTGCTTCCAGCCATTTCATGAAATACCTCCGTTTCGTGTTAGCAAACTCGAGGAAGGTAGTGGTACTTGCCTTCAGGTGGTCACGGAATTTCCTTCTATAACTTTCAGTAGAGAGGAGGTAGGCGTCCAACACTGCTTGTTTCAGAGTGTGGTAGTCATTCTCAGACGCCAAAGTACTGAGTGTGACTGCAGCTCTACCTGTAAGATGGACTCTGAGAAGTGTGGCCCATTGGTCGACAGGCCAACTGAGTTGATTAGCAAGGGTTTCAAAGGTGGTAAAGAACACATCAACTTCTGCTTCTACAAAGGATGGCATTAACTTACTTGCATGTGATATATTAAAACTGACGGGAAGATTGGCAGTAGCTTGCTGGCGTTGAGTGAAGTGTGAAGTTTCCAAGGCGATTTCACGTTGACGACACTCTAGAGCCAGAGTCGCTTGTTGCTTGTCATGTTCGCGTTGTTTGGTTTCGAGCTGTAAGCGTTCCCGCTCCTGGAGTGTTTCAAGCTTTACTCGCTCACGTTCATGGAGCAAGGCGACCTCACGTTCGTGTTCTTCTCTCCTCAAAGCGGCCTCGCGTTCTTGTTCGTTTCTCCTCAAAGCAGCTTCGCGTTCTTGTTCGTCTCTCCTCAAAGCAGCTTCGCGTTCTCTGAGGGTGATTTCTCGTTCTTGTTCTTCCCTCCGTATGGCAGCTGCTCGTTCTTGTTGTTCGCGGGCTTCCCTTTGCTGCTCACGTTCAATCTTGGCCAGTTCCAATTGGAGTTTCATCGTTGCCAAATCAGTTTTTCCTGCAATATAGTAAGTTTCATGAGTTTCAGAGTCTATCTTACCTTGCTCTAAATAGTAATCCAGCAACAGGTTGTGTAGGTCATTTTTGTTGGCTTGGTAGGGAACTTCTAGTTGATACTCATGTGCAAGAGTTTGTAATTCAGTCTTCTTGGCACGACTTAAAGTCCCTATTTCACCTGCTGGATTTGTACGGAAAGCTTGGAGACGAAACATGGTGAAATTAGCAAATAAAGGTACACGAATATTCAATAGTGAATGTCAGAAACAGGACAACGTGGCAACTGATACCTATCCTGTGAGATCTTTAACAATTAAAGTTAAGAAAAAGATATTAAATGATTAAATTAAATCAAGGGCGCAGGAAATCTTGTACCCGGTACTCATGTAAGAGGATAAGGGCAAGAAAATCCTACTAACAAATGAAACAGAGTTTCGAAAACAAATGAAACAGTTAAATGCTTCAAAAGTAAAATTGGTAGTCCAAGGATGTAGGCATACCTTGCCACGTCTCTATAGGACATAGAGCAAGTTTTTCCTACTGAATTTAATATGATACTTACAGAATTAGCGAACTTTTGTGCTCTGAAAAAATAAGCTAATTCCCTACCGTTGTATGTATCATCATCTCTGACTGACGTGTAGGGGTGCGAGGTGTCAACTGGTGACGAGAACTGCTGCTGAGGTCCCAATTCAGCAACTAAAGTTCGAGCTAGAGGAACTATGGCCCTCTTTGTCCTCCTACAGTCAGATTGCAGAAGATTGGGTACTCTTGACCCGGGGCAGACCACAGTACCAGGGTACCAATATGATGATCTGTCAGAAATGAGAAATATTCAAGGGACATAGATGGTAAACACGAGTAATAACAAGGAGGGAGAGATGACCAATTAAGAGTATGACTGCGGCCTACAGTCACCACGTAATCCAAAGTTGTCTCACCTTCACCATATGTTACTCTCGTAATGCACAATACACCGCACCTTATAAAAAATGAAATTGAATATGAAAAATAGTAAAGCTACGTTAACAAAGTTAAATACGCTTACCATAAATTACCACTTGGCACCAGTACCTGAGTGAAGCTCCTAGGACAGGCCCCCATATAACTTGTGACGGTAACGCGTTGGTGTTCGGCTGTTTAAGGCTAGGGGTATGGCCTCGTCACATAGTTATAAAAAAAAATAGAAAAACTGGAACTTCGTCTGTGGTAAGGTAAGGAGAAGACACACAAAACACAAGTAAATTTTAACAATGAAATTTTAATTACGTTAAAGAAATAAAACATGAATAAAATGCACAAACAAATTCGTATAATAAAATCAATCAATCAAAATAATAAGAATAATTAAATGACACAATGAAAAGTTACGTTAAGATAAAATAACAGGAAGTGCAACACAAAATAAAGGGAAGGTGCTGGAATATTGGCTTAAAGCTACCACCTCTCTCAGTACACGCTAACGTCTAGCCGGGAGGAGTGGTAACCACGAAAGCACAGAATATTCTGAGGTCTGAGGTCGTGGCGACCCCAGACATCAAGTAGTATGGGGGGGCGAGTGCAGGTGCAGCCAGACCGGCGACCAATCAGCGGAGCCGGTAGCGATCAACAGGTAGTTTGGCGGTTTGAGTCTGAACAGGTGTCTCTGGCTGCAACGTTTTGCGCTCTGGCAAACCTTGCTGGTGTTGTTGTCGTTGTTGGACATTTCTTCCATAGTAGTATTATATAATTTCAACGACGTAATTGTGGAGGGAAGAGCAGGCTCAATCTCTTGAAGGAGATTATCGTCACAATATATATATATATATACAGTGGTACCTCGCATAACGAATTTAATCCGTTCCAACGCCGCTGTCGTCATGTGAAACCGGCGTCATGCAAAACAATTTTCCCCACCCAAAACAATGTAAATACAAATAATCCGTTCCACCCCCTAAAACAACAATATGACATTATACACTGGTAATATTATACTGTACAAGTTAAATAAATGTTTGTTTGACTGTTTCCATGTGTATATTCACTTTACCTTATGAAGAGTCGTTGCTGGCTTGAGGGAGCCGATCGGGAGGGAGGGAGGAGAGGGCTTATGGGGAGGAGGGAGACACCACCTCTGGGTCAGGCGGGCTCGCTCTCTTTGGGAATTTAACCCCACTAGGACCGGGTTGTGGTTCAATATCACTAGCACGTCTCTTCCCACCCTGTCCACTGACCATATCGCGTGTCACATGCTGTTGTCTTCGTTTGAGGATGTCCCTAAATCGAGACAGCACATTGTCATTAAACAGGTTCACGCACCGTGTTGTCACCGCCTTATCAGGGTGATGCTTTTCCGCAAATGCTGTCACCTTTTCGAACATGCCCAGCACGTCCCTGATCTCACTAGATGGGATAGCATCCTCGCAGACCTCCTCCTCCCCCGATGAGAGCTCCTGTACCTCCTGTTGCACCAGCTCTTTCTGCAGTTCCAGGAATTCCTCGGTGGTCAGTTCATCACTGTGCTCCTCCACCAACTCCTGCACATCAGCAGCATCCACCTCCAGACCCAGTGTGTGTCCCAGAGCGACAATATCATCCACTAAAAGAGCCTCCGGGTCATCCACAGGTGCGGATGCAGATGCAGGTGCAGGACCGAAACCTTCGAAGTCTCGCTCAGGGACACCCTCAGGCCACAAGTTTCGCCATGCAGAGTGTAGGGTTCTCTGTGACACCCCTTCCCAGGCCTTATCTATCAAACGCAAGGCCCCCATGATATTGAACTGCTCCTTCCAGAATTGTCTGAGGGTCAGCTCTGTGGTGTCAATCACATGAACACATCTCTCCAACAAGGCCTTCATATAGAGCTTCTTAAAGTTAGCAATGACCTGCTGATCCATGGGTTGGAGGAGTGGCGTGGTGTTTGGAGGAAGAAACTTGATGGTGATAAACTGATTTTCAGGGAACAGATCATCTTGCAGTTGGCAAGGATGCGCAGGTGCATTATCGAGCACAAGCAAGGCCTTGAGTGGTAACTGCTTGTCGACGAGAAAATTCTCACTGTGGGGCCGAAAACGTCATTTACCCACTCACTAAAGAAGATCTGCGTGACCCAGGACCTCTTGTTCGACCTCCACATCACATTCAGCCGTGTCTTGTGACCCTTAAACGCCTTGAACACTCGTGGATTTTCTGAGTGATAGACGAGCAGCGGCTTGACCTTGCAATCGCCACTTGCATTGGCGCAGAGCACGAGAGTAAGGCGATCCTTCATCGGTTTGTGGCCAGGCAATGATTGTTCCTCTTGCGTGATGTAGGTCCTCTTCGTCAGTTTTTTTCAAAAAAGGCCGGTCTCGTCACAATTGAAAACTTGTTGTGGCAGAAACTGCTCCTGATCAACAAATTTCTGGAACTCTGGCACAAAAGCCTCAGCAGCACCTTTATCAGAGCTGGCAGCCTCCCCATGTCGCAAAACACTGTGTATACCACTCCTTTTCTTAAAGTTCTCAAACCAGCCACGGCTTGCCCTAAATACCTCCTCATCTTCAGACGACGCACCTGGTATCTTCCTGACAAGGTCCACATACAGCATCCTAGCCTTAGCGCAAACAATAGCTTCAGAGACACAATCGCCATGCAATTGTCGTTCATTCATCCACACCAGCAGTAGCCGTTCCACATCTTCCAGGAGTTTTGGACGTTTGCTGGTGAGCTTGCTAACTCCTTTGGCCATGTCAAGCGTCTTATATTTATCCTTGCCCTTCAGTATGGTGGATATTGTTGAGGGAGCCCTGCCATACTCCCTGGCAAGATCAACCACACGAATACCACGCTCGTGCTTTGCTATGATCTCTTTCTTCACTTCCACAGTGATTGCCTCTTTCTTCCCCTTGCAAACTCCTGCTTTCGCAGGCTGCTTCTTGGACGACATCGTGCGTTCAGAATTGTAGTCACAAAACCACACAAAAAAAAAACACGAATATCAGAATTGTGTGTGGAGCGATACAGACGGATACTGGTCGTGTGAGACACCAATACAACACTGTAGACAGTGGCGGCGTGACCCCACCATGTGGTGTTGACGTTACACAAACGAGCGTTCGTCATATGGGACGATTTCTCGCCGATCGGGCCAGTCGTTACCCAAAATATTCGCCTTGTGGGGCGATCGTTATGCAAGGTACCACTGTATATATATATATCGGACAATTAGTAAAAAAAAAAAAAAAAAAAAAATTTAAATTATTTTACCTTGTACCTAGATCCACCAGGCCTGTTTGGTGCATGTTTCAGTACTTCAGAAATCTGGGAGGTCACATCCTCCTCCTCAACTTGTGGATGTGCGTTGATAGATGATTCCGTAAAATTAAGTTATTTATATAATAATAAATTCAGTATAACAATAATATTCTGTAAAATTAAAAGTAATTTATACATCAATCAGATAAAACTCTCCAGAGATGGTGATACACAACATATAAAGGACAAGCTTCAGAACAAAATATGCATTTAGGAATAAGGTTTTGTACATGTAGGTAGCACATGAGAAAATAAGTGGAAGGTGATCAAGTTTATATTAACATGTTAATGGCTTTGTTAAGGCTTTGCAAGAATGAAAAAATATTAATAATATAATATCACCTACCAATTAATTGTACATCATTTATAAGTCAATTATTTGCATTATTATTATTCAATACTAATGATATAAAAATGCATTTTGTAATCTACTATTTATGCAAGTATTAAGCACAGGATCATGAAATAAACTGCACAATACTGTAATGGATAAACCAATTAAGTTTACACTTTCCTATAGCTAAGTCAGTCAGTTCTATTAGCAGCAGAGAACAATTATGCCCAACCTCTATTAAATGAAACAATCTTAAGAGCAAGTGATAGAAATATAATCATTTATGCTTGGGAAAATATTATGGAATGGTTCCAAATATGAAAAATATTAAGTTTTTGGTTAAAATTTTTTAACTTAAAATTTAAATTTTTAAGTGAATTTTAAACTTTAAAAAAATTAAATAATTTTTTGGTTACTTACTTAAAATAACATTATATAGTTCTTGTTTTTATAGAAATGCCAATTTCTTCTTTTGCCCTTCCAGACTGTATAGTGACCACAGGCAGTTTGTTCATATCTTCATTATTCTTCGAACCGTGGTTGCACAATCAGACCCACGTACACTGGTTAAAAGCATCACCTAAAAGCAACAACAAAAATGTAGTACACTGACGAATTTTGAATATATATATATATATATATATATATATATATATATATATATATATATATATATATATATATATATATATATATATATATATATATATATATATATATATATATATATATATATGCCATATACATATATATGCTATGTTGTATGCTACAACTTGGCTGATAATAAAGCCATTCACAACTGCAGGCCTAATAAAAAAAGGAGGTGGCATAGCAATATCTTACAAAGATACCTTCATCTGCAATAGTGTCATTAGTAATAGAGACGACTATTGTGAATATACCTTTGCCAAGTTCTCCAGTAAATCCCTTAAATCCTCCTTGACTATAAGTGCCATCTATAGATTTCCCAATACCAACATAGCTTCATTCTCAGATAACGTAAGGAATCTTATCATAAATAACAATCTCAACAAAAATCAAACCAACTTAGTGGTTTGTAATGGTGAACAAAACATGCAGATACTTATATATAACCTGTGAATAGAGTGTAATAACAGCAAAACTATTTGTTTATTGTTTTCTGACCATAATAATTGAATCACTAATATGATTCACTAATATATAATCCTAATAATGATCACTAATATATAATCCATTGAGCATGCTGCATCTCTTTCAGTCTCTTTGCAATTTGAACAAGAGGGTTTTTAATTGATCGAACCATATTCTTAAAGTAAAGTAAATGAGATGTATTCCATATTTTGCAAAATATACGATGAAGGCACACAAACATTCATACCAAAACTGAAGGGCAGGATTTATGAGGAGACATTTGAGGCATGAAATATTCCAAAACTAGAAGACAGAAGGAAAAGAGGAGATATGATCACTACGTACAAAACAGTAACAGGAATTGATAAACTTGATAGGGAAGATTTCCCGAGACCTGGAATTTCAAGAACAAGAGGTAATAGATTTAAAGTCTTACAGTCTCCGTGGTGTAGTGGTAAGACACTCGCCTGGCGTTCCGCGAGCGCTATGTCATGGGTTCGTATCCTGGCCGGGGAGGATTTACTGGGCGCAATTCCTTAACTGTAGCCTCTGTTTAACGCAACAGTAAAATGTGTACTTGGATGAAAAAACGATTCTTCGCGGCAGGGGATCGTATTCCAGGGACCATAGGATTAAGGACTTGCCCAAAACTCTACGCGTACTAGTGGCTGTACAAGAATGTAACAACTCTTGTATATATCTCAAAAAAAAAAAAAATAAAATAAACGAACTAAACAAAGATGCCGAAGAAATGTAAGATAATTCACTTTTGCAAACAGAATGGTAAACGGTTGGAACAAGTTAGGTGAGGTGGTGGAGGCCAAAACCGTCAAAAGTTTCAAAGCATTATATGACATATATATATATATATGCATATATATGACATATATATATATGCATATAAATATATTATATATATATACTGATAATTAGCTAAAAATATATTCAAGTAAATGTAAATTATTTTACCTTGCACCTAGATCCACCAAGCTTGTATGGTGTGCATTTCAGTACTTCGGAAATCTGGAACGATCTGGAATCTCTTATCTGCAATGAAACAATACATATTATTGCACTTGCCACAATACCACACAAGAATCAGTACGCCTTACCACACAATCAGTACGACTGTTTTCAGCGAGCCACTTAACACACTGAAGATTGATAACCCAAATGAATTTTTCATGGATATGATACCAACATCAAATCATAAATCAGATGTGATCCTATCCCCACTGGATTTTGAAGAAGCCATAGACAGTATGCCTATGCACTCTGCACCAGGCCCTGACTCTTGGAACTCTATATTCATCTAGAACTGTAAAAAAACGTTATCGCAGGCCCTTCACATTCTTTGGAGACAAAGCCAAGATACCGGCATTATCCCTGACATACTAAAAACAGCAGAGATAGCACCGCCCCATAAAGGAGGAAATAAGGCAGAGGCAAAAAACTACAGACCGATAGCACTAACATCGCACATCATAAAAATCTTTGAGAGAATGCAAAGAAGTAAGATCACAAAATACATGGAATCACAGCATCTCCATAACCCCAGACAACATGGTTTCAGAACAGGGCGCTCTTGCCTATCACAGTTGCTGGACCACTCTGACATGGCACTAGATGCCATGGAAGACAAACAAAACGCTTTGACAAAAAAAAGCCTTTGACAAATGTGACCATTGTGTTATTGCACATAAAATGCGTTCAAAAGGAATTACCGGAAAAATAGGCAGATGGATATACAACTTCCTGACTAATAGAACCCAATGTGTAGTAGTCAACAAAATAAAATCTGGACCATCAACCGTAAAGAGCTCAGTCCCCAAGGGTACTGTGCTTGCTCCAATACTTTTTCTCATCCTCATATCGGACATAGACAAGGACACAACCTATAGTACTTGATCATCCTTTGCAGATGACACTAGAATCTTCACGAGAGTAGGCAACATAGAGGACACGGCAAACCTCCAATCAGATGTAAATCAGGTCTTTCTATGGGCTACAGAAAATAACATGGTGATTAACGAACATAAGTTTCAGCTCATGCGCTACGGAAAAAAAAAAAATATAAAAACGGAAACCACTTACAAAACTCAGTCAAATCATAACATTGAACGGAAAAGCAACGTAAAGGATTTGGGTGTACTGATGTCAGAAGGCCTTACATTTAAAGAACACAATAAAGTAGCCGTCACAACTGCAAGAAAAATGACAGGATAGATAACAAGAACTTTTCACACTAGAGATGCTATACCGATGATGATAGTTTTCAAGACGCTAGTGCTCTCTAGAGTGGAATACTGCTGCATAATGAAAGCCCCTTTCAAAGCTGGAGAAATTACTGACCTATACTTATGCATTTATCTTCGGTTTAACACAACAGGCACCAGACACACGCTAGGCATCATACACACTAGGATAAAACAAACATTAGGCTGGAAGTCAGAAAAGAATTCAAAGAATTTTACTGGAAAGGCTTGCTGTTAGGAAAGGAAGTAATTGAGATGAATTAATGCACAGTATGTCAATTTTGTGAAATATATGATAAAGGAACAAAAACATTTATACCAAAACAGAGATGCAGAACTAGGAAACAGGATTTGTTCAACTGAAATTTCAAGACGGCCAGAGACCAAAAGACACAAAAATGGAATCAATATACGAAGAGGCCAAACCCCCAAACATACCAGTAATACAAAGAGAAACAACTACACGGCAGTGAGGAGATAGGCAGAAAGAAATTTTGAAAAAAAGAATAAACAAATTTTGAAATTTTGAAATTTTGAAAAAAAGAATAAACAAATTCATAATATATACAAATAATTTAGACTCAGGTTTGATCAGCAATATTTGAAAATTTCCAGATGATACAAAAGGGATTTTTTTTCTGGATTCAGGATTATTTTTTTTATGGCTGAAAACATGTTTTCAGCAATAAAAGAAATACAGTATTGCTGGAACAACCGTCGACATCTTCAAGAGAAAACCTGAACATCTTCAAGAAGTGCTGGACAAACAAGGCTGTGGTGGATATGTGGGCCTGAGGGGCCTGTCCAAGCAACAGCCTGTTGGATCAAGCTCTCACATGTCAAGCCTGGCCTTGGAATGGCTTGGTGAGTAGAACAACTACCAGAACCCTATAATGCATGTATCAAGCAGATAACTAGGTTGTAGAGGATAGATAACATAGTGATTATAAGAAAACTAAAAACTCACTGGAAGCCATATAAATTACAAGAGTTGATACTCAACTTCTTTCCATTGTACCTCCCGTGTGTCAGCTTATCACTCTACTGCTAATATCATGGTATTGCAGAATATCTGTCTCTACATTGCCAAGGTGTCCAGGCAGTGAGCACCACATAATGCAGTGCAGTCCTGTAAGAATAAGCACAGTAAGTATGGGCATGGAGGGGGTGCAGCAGTGGCTTGTGAAGGGCTGGAGAGTAAATGGACATGCCCAGGAATAAAAAGCATTAGGGTAACAGAACATAGCCCATAAAAATAGTAATTACTGTGAATGAATAATTATATGAATGCAATAATATTTCATATCTCAATAGGAATACTAAGCAGGGTGCAAGACAAGGTACTGGTGGTGATAGTGGTTGGTACAAGTCCTCACATCCCCACAGACACCACTAACAGCCCTCACTTCCCAACACAGTACCCTTGTTCCTTACTCAACACCTCCTTGGACCTTTATTACAGAAAAATAGAATCAATTAATATAACAAAATATAAAATATAAGTGTTTACTTACGATAATACTATCGGTGGAACACAAAATCTTCTTCTTCTTGATAGTAGGTGCAGTTTGCATGAAGGGTTTGTCCTCGCCATGACTGAACTGACGACAAAATGGCCGCTGTGTTGATATGGCGTCAGATGACGCTGTGACGTCACAGGTGAGGGACGCTTTGCGCAATTACTCCCTCGTCGCTTGACCCCATCATTAAAATTTTTTTATTTTTATTAATTTTATTTTTATTTATTTATGTACAAGAAGTTACATTGGGGGTTAACAGAGAATATAGAAAATAAGTTGAATTAACATTCTTGTAAAGCCACTAGCACGCATAGCGTTTCGGGTAAGTCCTTGAACAGATTTTTTTTTATAAATTAACAGTAAAATTTATAACAAATGTTAGCAGGTATTTTACAGCTTTTCATTACAGGTACAGATAATTTTAAGTAGAATAATTACAGTAAAATCAGCAAAAGTGTTTGCAGGTAATTTGAAGAAATTTTGACACAAAAGCAGATCAGAATGATACACAATAATAACAATACACAATAAAGAAACAAGGATTACTAGGTACATGAGGATAGCATTTCAGGGTTATACATTGGTTCACTGAAGCACAATATGAAGATCATTTCGAGGAAAAGTTTCAAGGAATAATGCAGTAGTATATGCACTGAATACAACAACCATGATATCAGATAATATCTAAGATTACAATGTTAAAGTAATATGGCTTAGGTACAAATATTGGGGGATTGAGTACAGTGTGAAGATAAAGCCCATGGTAGAAAACTATGAACATGAAATTAGGTACTTTTTGGTTTTATTTTTGAATATGGCAGAAGTTGGACAGCTTTTCAAATCATTAGGGAGTGAGTTCCATAGACTAGGTCCCTTTATTTACATAGAGTGTTTACATAGATTAAGTTTGACTCTGGGGATATCAAAGAGATATTTATGTCTGGTGGGGTGGCCATGTGTTCTATTATATCTGTCCAGGAAGAGTTTCAGAACAGGGTTTGCACTTAGAAAAAGGGTTTTATAAACGTAATTTACACAGGAGAATGTATGGAGTGAATTTATGTTTAGCATGTTTAGGGATTTGAACAAGGGAGCTGTGTGTTGTCTGAAGGTAGAGTTAGTTATTGTCCTGATAGCAGATTTTTACTGGATGATGATGGGCTTGAGGTAGTTTGCAGAGGTTGAACTTCAAGCACAAATACCATAAGAATGATAGGGATAGATAAGTGCATAATAGAGTGAGAGGAGAGCAGAGTAGGGTACATAATATCTGATCTTAGAGAGTATATACCAACTGTTATAGAAACCTTTTTAGTTATGTGTTGTATATGGGTGCGGAAGGTGAGTCTATTGTCTAGGAATAGGCCAAGGAACTTTCCATCATTTTTATTGTTAATGTTTACATTAGCTATCTGAAGCTGAATTGCATTTGTTGATTTGTTTCTAAATAAGATATAGTAGATCTTTTCTATGTTTAGTGTGAGTTTGTTGGTTGACATCCACAAGTAGACTTTTTTTAATTAATTGTTTACAACATTATTTAACAGGAATGGGTTGGGGTCAGAGTAGACGAGTAGTATCATCAGCCAACAATATAGGTTTAAGTATGTTAGAGACATTAGGGAGATCATTGATGTATATAAGAAACAGGAGGGTCCTAGGATGCTGCTCTGTGGCACCCCTATGGTAAGTGGTAGAGTGGGAGAGGTTATATCATTGATGGCTACATATTGGTGTCTGTTACTAAGATAGGATCGGATATAGTTCAGGGCAGTTCAAAGTTGTTGTTGTATTTGTGTCTAGCTTCAGACACAAGCATGTTACAGTTATGTCTTAAGGAGTTGAGAGCAATTAAGGATGATAAAGAGTCACTTACAATTAATGAATCAAGTTTGGATACTTGTACACATTTCAGTGCAAGGAGCAAGGCAAATAGTTCAGTCTGAAGGGTAGAGGCCCAGTTGTTTATACGGACTCCCCACTCAAAATATAAGTCATAGCCTATTGCCAGGACAACTGCACTTCCAGCTGCACCCGTTTGGCGCTGTAGGAAACCTTCAGTGTATATGATTTGAGAGAGAGAGAGAATGCTCTGTGGACAGAGCATCAATATGGCTTAAGACGTTGAGCTTTGCCTCAAAACAAAGCTGGGACTGATCTCTAATTTGCTCCTTTGATGGGAAGGGAGGGATTAAAATTGAAAAGGGTGTAATTTCCTACAGTGCAGGAAAGTGATATTGTTGTCTCTCTTGGTACAAATTATAAATCTGATACTTTCTGAGTTCAGTTCCAATTTTATTTATCTATTTGAAACAATGTTTACATTCAATAAAGAAATTCTGGAGGGCTTCTGTGCAAGAGTTAGGATGAGATAGCCTAAGCATTTTTATACCAATTTGACAGTTAATTTTAGTAACACGATAAACAACGCTCGGAATATTAAGTTCCTTTCTCATATTAAGTATCTTTGTGGTACGAAGGCACCCAAGGATTATCCTCAAGGCTTTGTCTGCAATTTTTCAAGCCCTCCAAGCTTTCTTTCAGGATGCCTTAAAGTTAGTTTAGTTCATTTATTATGCACCCCATACCCATCTTGTGGGCGGTAGTGGAAAGGGTTGCAGAGGCACATAATGGGCTCAGGGACTGAACCCCACAATTCATTTAGCTCAGCAAGTTACAATCTTGATGAGCTAGTTACAAAATTCAGTATAAGTCGTCACATCAACAATGGGTTCGAGATCGACCACAAGTACAGTTTCTAAATTAAGCAACTGACATATGTGGAGAGCTAGTGTTACAATTGATATGTTTGTCCTGCACACCGCCCCCCATCCAGTGGGCAGCGGTGGATATGTTACAATCACTTAGTTACTACCTACAGTTAGCAAACTGGGGATATTTTGCTAAAATTTCTGGAAGCAGATCATTTTGAATGAAATATTTACATATCGTTGGTACATTGGTTATAGAATTGTCTCTGAATTCACTATCACATAGTGACGGAGGGTGTGCGAATAATTTTGTTGACACAGTTAACATTTGGTCAGCTCTACATCAGCAGATAATGAGAATTCCCAGAAATACTTGTAACCGAGTCTAAGCCGAGCAGTAGTAACATCTAGAAGTATACTGATTTTTTTTGGATGAACCATAGATGTGTGGCTTCTCTTGCATGATAGTACTGAACGAAAGTTAATCGCCCCAAACACTTTCGCGTTTTGGGCAAGTTACCCCTCCACACTCTCCAGTTTCTTTTAGACATTCCCTGGTAGTGTGCGGAAATACTGAAAAGTGTATACTCTTTTCAACTTTGTCACCTTAATTCTCGTCCTATGTCTTTCATTTTGGTATCAATGCGTTCGCAATAGAATTCCCAACAGAACTATGTGCATATAATGTGAAGACAGCAGCGCGCTCCACCCGCCGACAAGATGAATGTAGGCCAAGGGTACCAGAAAAAGAAAGCTGAGCCACCCTCAGGCAACTCTCATTACATTAGAGAGCGTGGTAATACTGAAAAGTGTATACCCTTTTCAACTTTGTTACCTCAATTCTCATCCTAGGTTTTTCAATTTGGTATCAATGTGTTCGCAATAGAATTCTCTACAGGACTAAAGGCATATAAACTCCAAAAGCCCGGCTTACCATCCGCAACAAACAGAGTAAGCGAGAGTGTGTTACCAGGGAGCGCACAAGAGCGATAAAATGTATACACTCTTTCATTTTGGTCACCCCAATTGTCATCCTAGGTCTTTCATTTTGGTATCAATGTGTTAGCAATAGAATTATCTACAGGTTTAAATGCATATAAACTCGAAAAGCAAGGTGTACCATCCGCACAAAACAGAGAAAGTGAGAGAAAGTATCCCGGGAGCACTCTAGTGCAATGTAATGTGAACACTCTTTTCACTTTGGTTACCTCAATTCTCGTCATATGTCTTTCATTTTGGTATCAATGTGTTCGCAATTGTATCTGCTGGCATTTTACCCTTTGCTTGGATCTGAAGGGTTTTAGGCTCACCACGATGCAATCTGATAGTACCGCAGGTGTATATACCTATCTTCAAGCAGCAATTCACTCAATCAAACCGACTTATAATAGTTATCCATATATAAATTGTAATCTTTGTTCTACCTGTTAACCTGTCATATGAAGAAAGATTGTCAAAGCTTATATTACATTCTCTAGA
The DNA here is from genome assembly GCF_040958095.1 of Procambarus clarkii. Lineage (NCBI taxonomy): Eukaryota > Metazoa > Arthropoda > Malacostraca > Decapoda > Cambaridae > Procambarus > Procambarus clarkii. Next base: position 20,417,094 of record NC_091184.1, on the reverse strand, counting down.
AAAGCGAAGAATTAGGAGTGACATATAGTAGAGGTGCACAATGGGACGAATGGACATAACAAAGGGGGCATTAATGGGGTATTAAAAGTAGCAACACAAGACAGAACTCGAAACAAAGTGTAAAAATTGGAAAAATTTAGATTTAGGAAAGAACTGCATGGGTAAATACACTGGGTTTGTACCTTAAGGTTCATGTATGCAATATTACAGAGTTCCAGTTAACTCCCATGCATGCAATCAATTTATGTTATGTTTATGTTTTACATGTTAAAATGTTTTTGTTGATTTGTTTGTATATTTTCATAAGTAAAGCATGCTTACCGTCTTATTCCAAGTTTTATGATAACTTTGCAAGGTTTAAAACATAAAGTTCAACATATATTCTGGGTTTCATACAGGACTTATATGTTAATATAACATCATAATAACGTAATGATGTCGTGTAAATAACGTTATACTGACGTCATATAAATGTTATATTTATGTTATAAGAACGTAAATTGGATAGGTTTACATAAAGAAAACAAAAAAAACTAAATGTTGAAGGAAAATTATTTATTCTTAAATATAAAGCATGAAAACATTATAATACCATAGCATTCACTATTATTTTTAAATTTTTACATAAATCTTAAAAAACTGTGTCTCAAGAATAAATGTTTTTAGTTATATCCTTTGGTTTTAAGAACGTCAGATATACGTATTTATGTCAAAAGTTACAGTATTACCTTTGTGGCACCATTTAAAAACGTCCACAAACGTTCTGCGTTTGCTGGGCTGTCACTCTTACTCTCTGTTACTCTTACTCTCTGTCACTCTTACTCTCTGTCACTCTTAATCACTCTCAGTCACCCTTACCCATTCATTCTCACTCTTACTCTCATACTCTTACCCTCAATCACTCTTACTCTCAATCACTCTTACTCCCAATCACTCCTACTCCCAATCACTCCTACTCTCAATCACTCTTACTCTCAATCTTACTCTTACTCACTCTTACTCTTACTCCCAATCACTCTTACTCTCAATCACTCTTATTCTCAATCACTCTTACTCTCATTCTTACTCTTACTCTCACTCTTACTCCCAATCACTCTTACTCCCAATCACTCTTACTCTCAATCACTCTTACTCTCATTCTTACTCTTACTCACTCTTACTCTCAATCACTCATATTCTCATTCTTACTCTTACTCTCACTCTTACTCTTACTCCCAATCACTCTTACTCCCAATCACTCTTACTCTCAATCACTCTTACTCTCATTTTTACTCTTACTCTCAATCACTCATATTCTCATTCTTACTCCTACTCTCACTCTTACTCTCACTCTTACTCCTACTCCCAATCACTCTTACTCCCAATCACTCTTACTCCCAATCACTCTTACTCCCAATCACTCTTACACTCAATCACTCTTACTCTCAATCACTTTTACTCTCAATCACTCTTACTCTCACTAACTCTCAATCACTCTTACTCACTCTCATACTCACTCTTACTCTCATACTCACTCTTACTCTCTGTCACTCTTACTCTCTGTCACTCTTACTCTCTGTCACTCTTACTCTCTGTCACTCTTACTCTCTGCCACTCTTACTCTCTGCCACTCTTACTCTCTGTCACTCTTACTCTCTGTCACTCTTACTCTCTGTCACTCTTACTCTCTGTCACTCTTACTCTTTGTCACTCTTACTCTCTGTCACTCTTACTCACTCTCAGTCACCCTTACCCATTCATACTCACTCTTACTCTCATACTCTTACTCTCAATCACTCTTACTCTCAATCACTCTTACTCCCAATCACTCCTACTCCCAATCACTCCTACTCTCAATGACTCCTACTCTCATTCTTACTCTTACTCTCAATCACTCATATTCTCATTCTTACTCCTACTCTCACTCTTACTCCTACTCTCACTCTTACTCCTACTCCCAATCACTCTTACTCCCAATCACTCTTTCTCCCAATCACTCTTACTCCCAATCACTCTTACTCTCAATCACTCTTACTCTCAATCACTCTTACTCTCAATCACTCTTACTCTTACTCTCAATCACTCTTACTCTCACTAACTCTTAATCACTCTTACTCTCACTCTCAAACACTCTTACTCTCACTCTAACTCTCAATCACTCTTACTCTCATACTCACCCTTACTCTCAATCACTTTTACTCTCACTCTGTCACCCTTTCTCTCAATCACACTTTCTCTCACTCACTCTTACTTTTATTCACTCTCACTCACTCTTACTCACACTTACACACTCTCACTCACCTTCAGTCACTCTTACCCACTCTCGCTCACTCTTACTCACTCTAGTTAATAAGAACACGCCAATATAAGACAATAAAACGTTTTCAGATTCTTTCACACCACTTTCCAGCTACTTTTGTAATTTATATAAATTATCTTAGGGAATAATGCATAAATTATATATTTAAACATGATATTAGTGTTTAGTGGAATGCATAAGGAGTCAAATTGTGTTAAAAAGAGCGATTTTTATTAAATTTGGAAAACTACTTTTTTCTGATCATATTATAACTAAATGGATTTTGAACATTTCACTGCGCCAATAAATATCATTCACAATTTATTAATGAATTTTACAAAATAAAACACGATAAATTTTATATTTAAACATGTAAAAACTATTTGTAATACATTAGGAACAAAATAGTTGTAGAAAAACAATTTATTATAAAACCTTTGTGTTTGGATTTTTTGATTAAAAGTTTCTCAAAGGCTCTCCTGCACCATTCTCAATGCAAATCATTCCCACGCCTATGGGAAGAGATAGACGAACGTTTTCTAGATGATTTGTGTTTGCTGGGCACCTCACCATGGTTCAGCAGCGGCTATGTTATGAGTTGGTTAAGACGGGAAACCAACCCCTGTGGCCGGTATATCACGTCCTCGCTAGATGGCGCTGTCCATTTGGAGGGGGTTTCGGGAGCAGACTCACAGATGGCGATGTCGTCACTGCTCCGTGCTACAACGCTGGGCTCGGGTCCGTAACAATCATCAAGAGAAGCCTCGTCTAGCAGCTAGGTGCCCAGCGGAGAGAGAACCTCGCATCCAAGGGGTTCAAAACCCGGATTTCCCCGCACTTTGCCCTGATGGCATCACGATATACTCATGGAAGGAGGGTAGACAGTTGGTGTGGGACTACACATGTGTATCCACCCTGGCTGACACTTATGTACACTTCGGAGCTGATCAAGCAGGTGGGGCGGCCAACCACAGGGAAACAGCAAAATCACTCAAGTACAGGCGACTGGAAGGTGAATACCTCTTTGTTCCCATAGCGTCTGAGACGCATGGCCCCTGGGGCAAGAGTGCCTTGGGATTTCTCAAGGAATTGGGTTCCAAGCTCATTGACGTCACCAGAGACCCAAGGGCTTCCAGTTTTTTGTTTCAGCACCTCAGTGTGGCGATCCAGAGGGGAAATGCTTGCTGAGTCCTCGGTTCCTGGCCGGAAGCGAAGGAGCTTCAAGAGATCCATAGCCTTTAGGCATTTGTCTTATATGTTTTGTAACCTTTAAATACACAATAAAGCAAAAAAAAAAAAAAAAAAAGGAAGGGGTGGTAGGAGAAAAGCACACAGAAACTGTATTGGAGGGGACCTACATTCCCTCCAATGCGTTATGTGTGGTTTCCTCCAAGGCTATGGGTCCCCCTTTTTCCAGCCAGAGGTGGTACTCCCTTACCACTATATATATATATATATATATATATATATATATATATATATATATATATTCCTTAATCTTTTGATTAAGGATTAATCTTTGTGTTTAGATAGGAGCTGCCTCGTATGGGCCAATAAGCCTTCTGCAGCCTCTATGTTTCACCTCACATTTATCCCTTATGTATCCCCCCATGTTTTCACCTTTATTGTATTATCACCTGACCCAGTGCGGGTATAAAATCAACTAGTATTGTAAGATCTGTTCACTTGAGAATGAACCATGGAGGTTCGAAACGTTGTGCAAATTATATAAATAAGTGTAATACACTCTATAGTAAATCACTTCTTTTCTTCACCTTAAAAGTACGAAAATGAGTTTTGGAGAACTCCTATTTCAATTAAGCCCTGATGCTAAGAAAATAGTTAGAGGGATAGAAGCCCTAAACCAGAAAATAATAAATACAGAATATGCGGTCATATTCAATGAAACATATATATATATAACTGAAAACTCACACCCCAGAAGTGACTCGAACCCATACTCCCAGGTGCAACGCAACTGGTATGTACAAGACGCCTTAATCCACTTGACCATCACGACCGGACAAAATGAGGTGATAGCCGAGGCTATTTGAACCACCCCACCGCCGGCACTCGGATAGTAATCTTGGGCATAGCATTTTACCAAATCACCTCATTCTTTGGGGCACACGTGAGGAACACAAATGCAAACAAGCCTGAATGGTCCCCAGGACAATATGCAACTGAAAACTCACACCCCAGAAGTGACTCGAACCCATACTCCCAGGTGCAACACAACTGGTATGTACAAGACGCCTTAATCCACTTGACCATCACGACCGGACAAAATGAGGTGATAGCCGAGGCTATTTGAACCACCCCACCGCCGGCACTCAGATAGTAATCTTGGGCATAGCATTTTACCAAATCACCTCATTCTTTGGGGCACACGTGAGGAACACAAATGCGAACAAGCCTGAATGGTCCCCAGGACAATATGCAACTGAAAACTCACACCCCAGAAGTGACTCGAACCCATACTCCCAGGTGCAACGCAACTGGTATGTACAAGACGCCTTAATCCACTTGACCATCACGACCGGACAAAATGAGGTGATAGCCGAGGCTATTTGAACCACCCCACCGCCGGCACTCGGATAGTAATCTTGGGCATAGCATTTTACCAAATCACCTCATTCTTTGGGGCACACGTGAGGAACACAAATGCGAACAAGCCTGAATGGTCCCAGGACAATATGCAACTGAAAACTCACACCCCAGAAGTGACATACGAACCCATACTTTTCGAGTCACTTCTGGGGTGTGAGTTTTCAGTTGCATATTGTCCTGGGGACCATTCAGGCTTGTTCGCATTTGTGTTCCTCACGTGTGCCCCAAAGAATGAGGTGATTTGGTAAAATGCTATGCCCAAGATTACTATCCGAGTGCCCGCGGTGGGGTGGTTCAAATAGCCTCGGCTATCACCTCATTTTGTCCGGTCGTGATGGTCAAGTGGATTAAGGCGTCTTGTACATACCAGTTGCGTTGCACCTGGGAGTATGGGTTCGAGTCACTTCTGGGGTGTGAGTTTTCAGTTGCATATTGTCCTGGGGACCTTTCAGGCTTGTTCGCATATATATATATATATATATATATATATATATATATATATATATATATATATATATATATATATATATATATATATATATATATATATACATATACATACCACCACCTGATTCCTAGCTTCACCTTTAATATGGTGACGCTTGGCCCACACAAATCGTTGGTCGTCGAGGATAAATTCGGGGTCTAGAATCTGAAGTTATTTGTAGATAATTACCTTCGTCAGCTTCTCGTTCCCCTGGTATTTCCATAACAATTCCTTCATATCCTTGCTGGGTAAGAAGCACAACTGTCTCCATAGAACCTACCGTTAAGTAAGGTCTGTTCACACCTTCCTTCAGCAGGGGCTCGAACTTGTGGTGCTCTCTTCCAAGTGTGACTGTCCACAGCAGTTTGTGGTGGTAGGCCAGTTTGCATGAGGCAGGGAAGAGAAGCCTCCACCTCCGCTGACCCTCACCTTCCTGACATCGTTCTGTCCGTTCGTCGACACTGGTTTGATCAGTCTCAGAGTCGTTCCTCATTCTCTTGTCGTTTCCGTTAGGTACACTGTCAACACTACGCCTTACATCCTGTCTTCACTGTTTCTTCTGTCCCCTGGTTAGAACTTCTTGAAAATTACTCAACTGGCTAACTGCTCTCTGAGTCTGTGTCCATGTGAATATTGCCGTGGGGATAGCCAGTTCTCCTGTTAACCAATTCTCCATCTCAGTACCCAGCATGGGGAAAGATGTGTGGGATGCGATATGTTGCAGAGGTGTTACCCTGACAAAGGGTGCAGGCGAGACGAGAGCAACGGAACGACGTCCTCACCCGTCGACCGTCTTGTAAACACTGTGGAATGCATTAGGCAGTGATGTGGTGGAGGCTGACTCCATATACAGTTTATAATGTAGATATGATAGAGCCCAATAGGCTCAGGAACCTGTACACCAGTTCATTGATAGTTGAGAGGCGGGACCAAGGAGCCACAGCTCAACCCCTGCAGGCACAATTAGATGAGTACACTAGTTTCTGCTTTAAAAATGTATAAAGAACGTATCGTAGGAACGTCCACAGAAAACTATGTTACAGTGGCATGTCTATGGGGAAAACTACTGCAAACAGGATAGAATGGTGTCTACTATCACTGTAGGATGGGTATAGTGTCCACTACCACTTATTAGGTGGGAAAGGGGTCCATACCACTTGCAGGATGGGTTTTGTCCCACAACTGCCCAAAGGATGGTATGGTGACCACTATCATCCACAGGATGGGTATGGGGTGCACCACCACCCACAGGATGGGTATGATGCCCACACCCACCCCACAGGATGGGTATGGGGTACAATACCACCCACAGGATGGGTATAGGGTCCAATACCACTCACAGGATGGGTATGGGGTACAATACCACCCACAGGATGGGTATGGGGTCCAATACCAACCACAGGATGGGTATGGGGTCCAATACCACCCACAGGATGGGTATAGGGTCCAATACCACCCACAGGATGGGTATGGGGTTCACTACCACCCACAGGATGGGTATGGGGTCCAATACCACCCACAGGATGGGTATGTTGCCCACACCCACCCCACAGGATGGGTATGGGGTCCACCACCACCCACAGGATGGGTATGGGGTACAATACCACCCACAGGATGGGTATAGGGTCCAATACCACTCACAGGATGGGTATGGGGTACAATACCACCCACAGGATGGGTATGGGGTCCAATACCAACCACAGGATGGGTATGGGGTCCAATACCACCCAAAGGATGGGTATAGGGTCCAATACCACCCACAGGATGGGTATGGGGTTCACTACCGCCCACAGGATGGGTATGGGGTCCAATACCACCCACAGGATGGGTATGGGGTCCAATACCACCCATAGGATGGGTATGGGGTCCAATAAGGCCCACTGAATGTGTATGACTTCCATTGCCGCCCATAGGATGAGAATATGGTTCAGTATCGCCCACAAGATTAGTATATAGGGTCCACTGCCGCCCACACGGTCGGTAGGGGATCGACTACCACCCACAGGGTCGGTAGGGAGTCCACTACCGCCCACAGGGTCGGTAGGGGGTCTACTGCCGCCCACAGGGTCGGTAGGGGGTCCACTACCACCAACAAGGTCGGTCTGTGCATGGGGGTCTACCACTGCAAACCACCTTAAGCCCATCATCACACAGCAAAAATCTGCTATCAGAATTATAACTAACTCTCCTTTCAGACAACACTCAGCTCCCTTGTTTAAATCCCTAAACTTGCTAAATATTAACTCCCTCCACACATTCTCTTGTGTCAACTACATTTACAAAACCCTGTTCTTAAATGCAAACCATGCTCTGAAACTCTCCCTGGACAGATGTAATAGGACCCATTATCACCACACCAGAAATAAATATCTCTTTGATATCCCCAGGGTCAAACTTAATCTGTGTAAACACTATGCAAATTAAGGGACCTAGTCTATGGAACTCACTCCCTAGTGAATTGAAAAACTGTAAAACTTTTGCCTTATTTAAAAGCAAAACCAAAAAGTACCTAACTTCATCTTCTTAGTTTCCTACACTGAGCTTTAAATTTGCTCTGTACCTAGTGTTACCCAATCTCCTAATTTTTATGTAATATCAAACAACCTTATCATTGTGTTCATTGCTGTCTTCTTTTATGTGCTAGCCATATGCTGTATTGTGACTACCAATTTTTGTCAACTACCATTCAAGCTGTCATTGCAATCAATCTTATATTGTTTCTGCTGTATTGTGCCTACCAATTTGTTGTCAACTACCATTTTAAGCTGTCATTGCAATCAATCTTAGCTACCTATGTGCTTTAATATACTGTACCTACAATTTTCTCTCATCTTCTTTTTTTTTTTTTTCATTTCATGTAATCTGTTATCATTTTTTTGTCTATAAATTTTGCAAGTATTTACCTCCTTAAAATTTTCTTAGATTAAGGACCTGCCCGAAACGCTGCGCGTGCTAGTGGCTTTACAAGACTGTAATTACCATATTTGTATCCTCACATTCCTTATGTACATTCTTGTATATGCATAAATAAAATAAAAAAAAATAAAAATAAAATAAAATAGGGGGTCTACTGCCGCCCACAAGGTCGGTATAGGGGTCCACTACCGCCCACAGGGTGAGTAGGGGGTACAATGCCGCCCACAGGGTCGGTAAGGGGTCCATCGCCGCCCACAGGGTCGGTAAGGGGTTGTTACGGCCCTCTCGGGACGCAACGGGGTTCTTACTCTGATGTAGTTAGAGGAAGATATATATCCGGCCCCAAGCCAGTAGAGGCTATCAAGGGATGCGATCCGTGACGCAAGTAACTTAAAGGGAGTAGGGAAAGAAAGGTAAGAACTTAATATAATATAATCTAACCATCACCATTTAAATATATAAAAGTAAAACATACACAAGGGGAGGGGGTATTAACACTTTACGAAGGGGATCAACACTGTAGTCTTCTGCTGGAGACTATGGATCCTCGAAGCTAGGTGCTGAGTCCGCGGTGCTTTCTTCGTGGCCTCAAGACGTGTCCTCTGAGAACGCCGAGTCTACCCTGGCCACAGGTCAGCCACAACACAGGTCCACTGGGGGCACCGTCGTGGAGGCCGTCAACCACACGTCCAGCAGGTCTGCTGGCAGGTACTGAGCCACCAAGGCTGGTACGGCCACTCCACGAACGATATAAGGGGTACGCCCTAGACAGGAGTCTCGTGTGATATCACCAATCACCCTCCTGTCCTCAATACCCCAGTGGATTATCGTCTCCAACCGTCGGTCCCGGGTAAATCCTTTAACTGCCACTCCAATGGCAGGCTAACACACCACAGTGTTCTTCCGGGGGGACGACGTCACAACAGCTGCAGCAAACTTCACTGTATGGAGACTGGCTGCCTCGGGTAGACTGACTACACCTTCAACACAGTGGTCCCAGGTTGGCTCTGTAAGCAGACACGTCATTAATAACCGGGACACTAATACACCACACTCACAGGCTCAGATACAAACGCCCGACATATCCACTCCATAGATGGCGCTGTCTTCGGAGCACCACCTCACCAGAGGTCAGGAGTGGCGGTGTTGAGCGCTGAACCAGACTGGAAACTGGTCCTCGAGGCCAGTACACGCTGTCCTCACTAGGTGTCGTCGTCCGTTTGGCGGGGGTTTCGGGAGCTGACCCACAGATGGCGTGTTTGTCACTGCTCCAGGCTCGAACGTTGAATCCGGGTTCGTAACACCTCCCCACCAAAAAGAATTTGGTTTGGGGTTCTATAAAAAACACAAACCAAATTAGCAGGGCGACACAACTCCAAATGGACTTACTTATACTATGAACTGGAGTGATGAGGCTGTCTTGTCCACAGGACTTTTCTACTAGCCATTTCTGGCACAACGGGAACTTGCAGATAGAAGGCAATGATCTGCCTGACGTAATCTTCCACGTCTCCACTGCGATGTCAAGCAGGGGCGTCATCTCACCTCTCTCGAGTACGGAATGGTTTCGACACGATCTGGGGTGACTCGACACTTCCTTATGTCGTGGCACCGATGATGGCCGACCACAGACGGCATTTCTAGTGCCGGTCCGATGGTCCTTCAGGGAGACAGGAACCTGGAATACAGGGGTCTGATAATTCAGAGTGATAGCGACCGCGAGTAAAACAGTACTTACAGCATACTCTACTAGGTCCACACCTAGTCCCAACAGGGCTGCTTGTACGTCGCTGATGGCATTCACTCTGCCACCGTCAGGTCGGCCAACGTTCCGCATAACGCTGCATTGAGGCTCAGCTATCACGCGAGGGGTGTCAACCTGTCGGAAACAGTCACTCAATTTATCACATGTCGTACCTCCTGTATCAACCATTACCTTCCAGGTCCCTTCTTCAACTGCAACACCTGCAGTACAAATCTCCAATCCCTGGGACCTCTTCTCGATGTTCACGGGAGCCATCATCCTTCGGGTCGTCCACTGATCCTTACTGAGAACACAGAGAGCACATAGGAGAACAAAACAAAATACCGATAGGAAACATTTGGTAAGTCGAGGGATAAGTTTCCTGAGCTTGTCATGTCCATAGCCGGCACCATCCACTAGCCTGGCTTGGACCAAAGAGGGCACTAGACATTTAGAACACACCGCACCTACCTCTGACGTCTGGGGAATCTCTGGCTGGTCCACTACACGCTGCAACTTGCCATACCGCAAGCACACCTCAGCCTTCGCTCCAGACTCGTTGGTATCCGTGGGTGTCTGCACACGAGGCCTCTCTTCTAGCTCAGGTACTTCTGCCTTCTTAACCTCATGTTCCCTGTCGAGAGAATCAGGAGACACTGCTAGATAACTGTCGATCTGCGGGGGAGAGGACAAATTAGACATGTTCAAATCCGGGTCTGTCTTTACCTGGACATTACCATTGCCTGTTACCTCAGACCTTGCTGTTCTGGTAGACTCGTCCGCAACCTTGGGATGATTGGTGCTCCAATCGGTCACCAAGTCGTTGGCTAGTACCACGTCAATCCCAGCCACAGGGAGGGTATCGACTACTGCCAACGCACATGTGCCGCTGAAATAAGGCGAGTCGAGATGTACTGGCACTAAGGGGGCGATATACTGCGTTCTAGGAAACCCAACCAGGATAACCTCTGGTCTCCCATCCACACTTACTCCCTCGGGTAACGAGCTCTTCACGATCAGGGACTGGGCTGCTCCACTATCTCTGAGCACTACAACTGATCTACCAGTATGATCACTCGTTACATACCCGGTTGAAGTGTGAGGGGCCAACAAACTTGGTCCTTCCTGCTTCGTCGTAGACTGGTTTCCTGCTGGTGGTGTAACACAACTGATCAACATCACCTCCCTTCGTGCGCTGCCACCTCTTCTGCCTCGGCACCTAGCAGCTATGTGTCCCTTCTGCCCACAAGTCCAGCACACCATGTTCCTCCTCGGACTACGGTGTTTCGGACTACTTGGACTTGTTCTTCGAGGGCTACCTGGGGGCGTCTTCTTAGCACTTTGTGGGACGGGTCTTCTTCTTCATGAGGTCTGTCGAACCGGCGCTGGTAATTCCTTGGGACGTACTTAGCAGACGGCCTATGAGTCAGGATGTACTCTTCAGCCATGGTGGCTGCTGCACTCAAGGTCTCTACCTGCTGTTCCTCTAAGTACGTCTTCAGGTCTACAGACAAACAATCCTTGAAGTCCTCGAGCAGAATCAGCTGCTCGAGGTCTTCCTTGGTCTCCACCTTCCGAGAGGCGCACCATTCTTGAAAAAGTCGCTCCTTGATGGTGGCGAATTCGGTGAAAGTGTGCTCTGAGGTCTTTTCAGGTTTCGGAACTTTTGCCTATATGCCTCAGGTACCAATTGGTACGCCATGAGCACCACTTTCTTCACCATATCGTAATCGCCGGAGTCGTCAAGGGATAACGTAGAGTAGGCGATTTGGGCCTTCCCAGTCAAAACTGACTGTATCATGATGGCCCAATTCTCCCTTGGCCACTCCAAAGAGGCAGCGACTTTCTCGAAGGCTGCGAAGAACTTCGAAATTTCTCTCTCGTTGAATTTGGGGACCATTTTGATATTCCTTACCGGATCGAAACCGCTTACTCCAGTTTGTCTCTGTCCAGCGCCTAATCGTAATACTTCTAGTTCATGTTGTCTCTGTCTTTCTTTTTCTTCTCTTTCTCGTTCTTCTCTCTCTCTTTCTCGTTCTTCTCTCTCTCTTTCTCGTTCTTCTCTCTCTCGTCTCTCTTCTCTTTCTCGTTCTCTTTCTCGTTCTTCTCGTTCTCTTTCTCGTTCTTATCTCTCTCTTTCTCGTTCTAATTCTAAACGCCTCATCGCCAATTCTTTATCTTGTCTTTCTCTTTCCATTTCTAATTTCTTCCACTCTATTTCTCGATTAATCTCTAGGGCACGCATTTTGACTGTTAGGAAGCTGATATTAAGCTCACCTGCATCACTGTCAATGTCACTGCCCTTATCTTCCTTTTCTGTGGAAGCTATTTCCTCACCTTCCCTTGTACTAGGAGTCTCGCCTTCCTGTTTCCCTTCTGCCTTCAGGTGCCGGTGAACCTTGGACAGGATCTCCACACGGGAATCACTGGCACGGATCTTTATCTCCAGGTAGGCGCTCACTAGTACAAGTTCCGGTTTGCTCAGATACTTTAATCTGGCAAGACAGTCCACTCTGTTCAGAAAAGCCTGAACATCGTCCAGATCATCGATGGTAGCTTTGTCTGCCATTGTCACAGATGGAACACTTAGCACTTAACACACTGCTTACACGTTAGCACTTAACACACCGAGCACTGTTCTACGCCAATATTGCACCAAACACTGCACTTGCCAATATTGCACGTAATCACTCCGGGCACCGCACTACCCAATATTACACTGAGTCCAAGCGAACACTTCGCTCTACAATATTGCACTAAATCACTGAGCACCGCACTAGTCAATATTGCACTTAATCGCTTAATCACAGCGAGCACCGCACTGCACAATATCGCACTTAGTCACTCTGAGCACCGCACAGGACGTATAACGTCACAATCGTCACACAGGGGGAATTATTTACAGGGATTACGCCACTTCACCACCCCTGTCAAACATACTTAACAAGGGGACGGATCCCGCTGGGGATGCCAATTATGTTACGGCCCTCTCGGGACGCAACGGGGTTCTTACTCTGATGTAGTTAGAGGAAGATATATATCCGGCCCCAAGCCAGTAGAGGCTATCAAGGGATGCGATCCGTGACGCAAGTAACTTAAAGGGAGTAGGGAAAGAAAGGTAAGAACTTAATATAATATAATCTAACCATCACCATTTAAATATATAAAAGTAAAACATACACAAGGGGAGGGGGTATTAACACTTTACGAAGGGGATCAACACTGTAGTCTTCTGCTGGAGACTATGGATCCTCGAAGCTAGGTGCTGAGTCCGCGGTGCTTTCTTCGTGGCCTCAAGACGTGTCCTCTGAGAACGCCGAGTCTACCCTGGCCACAGGTCAGCCACAACACAGGTCCACTGGGGGCACCGTCGTGGAGGCCGTCAACCACACGTCCAGCAGGTCTGCTGGCAGGTACTGAGCCACCAAGGCTGGTACGGCCACTCCACGAACGATATAAGGGGTACGCCCTAGACAGGAGTCTCGTGTGATATCACCAATCACCCTCCTGTCCTCAATACCCCAGTGGATTATCGTCTCCAACCGTCGGTCCCGGGTAAATCCTTTAACTGCCACTCCAATGGCAGGCTAACACACCACAGTGTTCTTCCGGGGGGACGACGTCACAACAGCTGCAGCAAACTTCACTGTATGGAGACTGGCTGCCTCGGGTAGACTGACTACACCTTCAACACAGTGGTCCCAGGTTGGCTCTGTAAGCAGACACGTCATTAATAACCGGGACACTAATACACCACACTCACAGGCTCAGATACAAACGCCCGACATATCCACTCCATAGATGGCGCTGTCTTCGGAGCACCACCTCACCAGAGGTCAGGAGCGGCGGTGTTGAGCGCTGAACCAGACTGGAAACTGGTCCTCGAGGCCAGTACACGCTGTCCTCACTAGGTGTCGTCGTCCGTTTGGCGGGGGTTTCGGGAGCTGACCCACAGATGGCGTGTTTGTCACTGCTCCAGGCTCGAACGTTGAATCCGGGTTCGTAACAGGGGTCCACTACCGCCCACAGGGTGAGTAGGGGGTCTATTGCCGCCCACAGGGTCGGTAGGGAGTCCACTACCGCCCACAGGGTCGGTAGGGGGTCTACTGCCGCCCACAGGGTCGGTAGGGGGTCTACTGCCGCCCACAGGGTCGGTAGGGGGTCTACTGCCGCCCACAAGGTGAGTAGGGGGTCCACTGCCGCCCACAGGGTGAGTAGGGGGTCCACTGCCGCCCACAGGGTGAGTAGGGGGTCAACTACCGCCCACAGGGTCGGTAAGGAGTCCACTGCCGCCCACAGGGTCGGTAAGGGGTCCACTGCCGCCCACAGGGTCGGTAAGGGGTCCACTGCCGCCCACAGGGTCGGTAAGGGGTCCACTGCCGCCCACAGGGTCGGTAAGGGGTCCACTACTGCCCACAGGGTCGGTAAGGAGTCCAAAACAACCCACCCTGGACGCAAACACAGTGGCCTCCTTACCAGAGCCTCAGATATTAACACCAGGTAAGGCTTCCAGCACTTCCACTAACACGATAACATAATTTATATTTGCCAACATCCAGGGTAAAAAACACGCAAAACCAACAAAGTTCAATTTATAGATGGTCTCCTTCATGAGGCAAATGCAGTGTTTGCAGCCCTAACAGAAACCCACACAAAGGACTACCAAGATGGTGAAATATGGATCTCAGAGTACAATCTTTTCAGATGTGATAGGAAACACCGGCTTCAGGGTGGGGTCAGCCTCTACATCAAAGACACATTCATCTGTACTGAGCTGCTAAACACCTCAAATGATATGGTGGAAGTGCTGATAATCAAAATAGAGATTTAAAATGTAGTTATTGTCCTTGTATATAAGTCACCGGAGGCAAACCCTCAGCAGTTTAAAGACTAACTAATGAAAATAGAACACTGCTTGGAAAACCTCACAAATCCAGCTCCGAACATACAATACAATACAATACAATACAATACAATACAATACAATACAATACAATTTTATTTAGGTAAGGTACATACATACAATAAATATTTACAAGGATTGTTAACTTATAGGTATAGCTAGTACATACAATGCCTAAAGCCACTATTACGCAAAGCGTTTCGGGCATGATAAACTTAAATGACAAGCTTAATACTAATTGAGCATAATGAGTAGAATGAAAACAAGAAATGAAAACATAGATGAAAAAGCAGCACAAATACAATTATGTCGACAAACAGCGCTCTTTAAAGAAAAAAACAGACATTGGTTGACAATAGAAGGGTAAGGTAGGTTACAGGGAATTTATTAGGTATAGCTTCGCTTTTAACTTAAACTGGTTGAGAGAGGTACAGTCTTTAACATGGTTGGGAAGGTCATTCCACATTCTGGGCCCCTTGATTTGTAGAGCATTTCTAGTTTGATTAAGTCGTACTCTAGGAATATCAAAACTGTATTTATTTCTGGTGTGATGCTCATGGGTTCTGATACAACCTTCTATGAAGCTTTTGAGATCAGGATTGGCATTATAGTTTAGCGTTTTATATATGTATAATACACATGAGAGAATGTGCAGTGACTTAATGTCTAACATATTCAGAGATTTAAGTAGGGGTACCGAGTGGTGTCTGGGGCCAGAATTGGATATTGTCCTAATAGCAGCTTTGTGTTGAGTAATTAGAGGACGTAAGTGATTTTGGGTAGTAGAGCCCCAAGCACAAATACCATAGCTGAGATATGGATAGATAAGGGAGTAATAGAGAGTCACCAGGGCAGGGCGTGGTACATAATATCTGATCTTAGAAAGAATGCCCACAGTTTTTCTAACTTTTTTTGATATGTTTAGAATGTGTCCCTGGAAATTAAGCTTGTGGTCAATGAGAATGCCAAGGAATTTGCCATCTAATTTGTTACAAATTTGGGTATTGTTTATTTTGAGATTTATTTGATTAGAGGATTTATTGCCAAACAGAATATAAAAGGTTTTGTCAATGTTAAGGGTGAGTTTGTTGGCAGTTAGCCACAGATGGACTTTATTTAGCTCAGTATTTACTGTGGCATTTAGAGCAAGGGGATCAGGACTGGAGTAAATGAAGGTTGTGTCGTCAGCAAATAGAATTGGTTTGAGGTGTTGGGAGGCATTTGGAAGGTCATTAATGTAGATGAGAAAGAGGAGAGGGCCAAGTATACTGTTCTGGGGAACACCAATGTTGATGGGTAGGGTGGGAGAAATTGTATTATTCACAGAAACATATTGGAGCCTGTCAGTAAGGTAGGATTTGAGGTATTGTAGGGAGTGTCCTCTGACTCCATAATGATGTAATTTAAGAAGAA
This sequence comes from Procambarus clarkii, assembly GCF_040958095.1. NCBI lineage: Eukaryota > Metazoa > Arthropoda > Malacostraca > Decapoda > Cambaridae > Procambarus > Procambarus clarkii. Next base: position 20,400,743 of record NC_091184.1, on the reverse strand, counting down.
GGTTTTGGTGGTTGACAGTGTCAAAAGCTTTACGCAGGTCCACAAACAACCCAACAGAGAACTCATTTTTATCAAGAGCTGTATGAATCGAGTTAAGCATACTAATAAGTGTATCGTTAGTGCTTTTTTTGGGTCTGAAGCCATATTGGCAAGGGCTAAGTATATTGAGTTTGGCTAGATATGAGTAAAGCTGCTTATAGATTAGTTTTTCAAAAATTTTTGACAAGTTTGGCAGGATAGATATAGGTCTGTAGTTGTTAACATCTGTGAAATTACCACATTTGTGGACAGGCGTTACTCTCGCTTTTTTTAGAATATCTGGGAAGGTTTGGAGTTCAAGTGACTTGTTGAAGAGCAAAGCAATAGCAGGGGCTAAAGATCTGGAGGCTTTTTTGTAAATTAAAGTTGGTATCTCCTCAAGGGCACCAGACTTGGTTTTAAGGGAAAGGATTATCTCATTGACGTCAGTGGAATTAATAGGCTTTAGGTACAGAGACTGTGGATAGATACCTGAAAGATAGTCATTAATGTCTGTACTGGAAGATGGAATATCATTTGCAAGGGATGAACCAATGGAAGAGAAGAACCTATTGAACTCAGTAGCAGAATCAGAGGCTGAAAGCTGACCATCGTTATTAGACAGGAGAGTCGGTTTGTTATTTTAAGACTTCTTTGATCCCAATATTTGAGAAATTGTTCTCCAAGTTTGTTTAATGTTGCTCTTTATTTGGGTAAGTTTATCTTCGTAGTATTTAGTTTTGGCTCGTCTAATTATCTTAGACAGCAATAATGAGTAATTCTTTGAGAATTCTTTGGAGACAATTCCTAACCTATACTTCTTCTCAAGGTCATGTTTTTTATTAATAGATTTAAGTATTCCCTTTGTAAGCCAGGGATTGTTAAGCCTTTAGGTTGTGACTTGTTTTGTAAGCATAGGACAGTGGGTATTATAAAGGCTAAGAGTTTTTTGAAGAAAAGATTGTACTGCAAGGTTGATGTCCACTATGTTACCTAACTCGGACTCCCAGTTGACATTATCAGCAGCAGTTATAAAATTGTCTATAGCAGTTTCATTGTGTAGTCTAAAACGTATCATTCTTGACTCAAGAGGTGGTTTGCTAATGTTAGTTAAGAGAAATGTGGGGTAATGATCTGTAGTGCTATCGGTGATTATACCTGAAGTAAGCGGAGAGGTTATGTTTGTCCAGATGTGATCGAGCGTCGTGGCAGTGCTATCAGTGATTCTAGTAGGTCTAGTGATTAAGGGTATGAGGAAGCAGGAATTCATACAGTTGAGGAAGCTAACAGCAGTGGGGTGTTCAGGCTCGCAGAGGTCAATATTAAAGTCCCCTGCGATAATTAGGTGGTTTTTGTTCAGTCTGTTATCAAGTATTAGATTTCTAAGGTTTGAGTTGAATTCGGACACATCAGTGTTAGGAATTCTATAAACTGCACCCACAGTCAGGACAGACTCGGCACCCTTGACTCTGAAGCTGGCGAAGATATACTCCCCATAGCAGTCTCTGGTTCTAATTTCTTTTAAGCATGTTAGTTCTTGGTGGTAGTAAAGAGCAGTGCCACCACCTCTCTGAATTTGACGACAGTTGTGAATTGCTGAGTAGTTAGGCATGTTAAAGAGCTGAGTAGTATCCTCTTTCAACCATGTTTCAGTAAGTATAATAAAAGAGAATTTGTTGTCAATAGCTTCAATCAAGGCACTAACATCATCGAAGTGTTTACCTAGGGATTTAACGTTCAAATTGATTACAGAGATATTGTGATTATGAGTTAATACATTGTTTACATCATGTGCTGCAAAATATCTGCAATTTAGATCATTAAAGTGATAATTGTCATAGATAGTGGATAAGAGGTTATCTTAACAGGAACATCATCCTGCTTGGGGACTTCAACCTACGGCACCTGAAATGGAAGCACCTGGCTAATGCAGTAATATCAGAAAAAATACCAGCAAGTAGCCTAAATGAACAGGCACATGCAAATGACCTGCTACGGATGTGCGACAGGTTTGCCTTAAACCAGCAAATAGTAGAACCAACTAGGAAGGAGAACACGCTGGACCTCATTTTCACTAATAATGATGAATTGATCGGGAACATAATGATTACAAATACCTGTTACTCAGATCACAACTTAATTGAAGTTATGACAACCATGGGGAGTAGACCTTCAAAACCAGTCCAGATTCCCAGTGGAGGAGATTTCAGCAAATTCAACTTCAATAATAAACAGATAAACTGGGAGCAAATAAACCAGGACTTCACAGAAATAAACTGGGAAGAACAGCTAGAAAATGCAAACCTGAACCAGTGCCTGGAAAAAATAAGCTCAGTAGCACTAGAAATATGTTCAAACCGCATACCTCTAAGAAAAAAGAGGAAGAGATGCAGATTGGAACGGGAACGTCGTTCCCTATATAGGCGAAGAAAACGAATCGCGGAACAACTTGAGAGTCGCACCCTATCTCAAGAACGGCGAAGAAGGTTAGGTAGAGAAATAGAAACAATTGAACGGAAGCTACAAGAATCATACAAAACCCAGGAGAGGCAAAGAGAGCAAAAGGCCATCAGTGAAATAGAAAGAAATCCGAAATATTTTTTCTCCTATGCAAAATCAAGATCAAAAACCATATCTAGTATCGGGCCCCAGCGAAAGGGAGATGGAACTTTCACCGATGACAACAAAGAAATGAGCGAGCTACTGAGGACGCAGTACGACTCTGTTTTCAGCGAGTCATTAAACACACTAAAGATTGATAACCCAAATGAATTTTTCATGGATACGATACCAACATCAAATCATATATCAGACGTCACCCTATCCCCACTGGATTTTGAAGAAGCCATAAACAGTATGCCTATGCACTCTGTACCAGGCCCGGATTCTTGGAACTCCATATTCATAAAGAACTGTAAAAAAATACTATCGCAGGCCCTCCACATTCTGTGGAGACAAAGCCTAGATACTGGCGTTATTCCTGATATACTAAAAACAGCAGAGATAGCACCACTTCATAAAGGAGGAAATAAGGCAGAGGCAAAAAATTACAGACCGATAGCGCTAACATCGCACATCATAAAAATTTTTGAGAGAGTGCTAAGAAGTAAAATCACAAAATACATAGAATCACAGCAACTCCATAACCCCGGACAACATGGTTTCAGAACAGGGCGCTCTTGCCTGTCGCAGTTGCTGGACCACTATGATATGGCATTAGATGCTATGGAAGACAAACATAACGCGGATGTAATTTACATAGATTTCGCAAAAGCTTTTGATAAATGTGACCATGGTGTTATTTGCACATAAAATGCGTTCAAAAGGAATTACCGGAAAAATAGGCAGATGGATCTACAATTTCCTGACCAACAGAATCCAATGTGTAATGGTCAACAAAATAAAATCCAGCCCATCAACCGTGAAGAGCTCAGTCCCCCAGGGTACTGTGCTTGCTCCAGTACTTTTTCTCATCCTCATTTCGGACATAGACAAGAACACATCCTATAGCACTGTATCATCCTTTGCAGATGACACTAGGATCTTCATGAGAGTAGGCAACATAGAGGACACGGCGAACCTCCAGTCAGATGTAGATCAGGTCTTTCTATGGGCTACAGAAAATAATATGGTGTTTAACGAAGATAAGTTCCAGCTCATGCGCTATGGAAAAAATGAAAATATAAAAACGGAAACCACGTAAAAAACTCAGGCAAATCATAACATAGAACGAAAAGGCAATGTAAAGGATCTGGGTGTACTCATGTCGGAAGACCTTACCTTTAAAGAACACAATAAAGTAGCCGTCACAACTGTAAGAAAAATGACAGGTTGGATAACAAGAACTTTTCACACTTAAGATGCTATACCGATGATGATACTTTTCAAAACGCTTGTGCTCTCTAGAGTAGAGTACTGCTGCACAATGACAGCACCTTTCAAAGCTGGAGAAATTGCTGACCTGGAGAGCGTGCAGAGATCCTTTACTGCTAGAATCCACTCAGTAAAACATCTAAACTATTGGGACCGACTAAAGAGCCTAAATCTGTACTCCCTTGAGCGCAGGCGGGAGAGATACATAATAATTTACACGTGGAAAATATTCGAGGGGCTGGTCCCAAACCTGCACACAGAAATAACATCACATGAGACCAGAAGACATGGCAGGATGTGCAGAATACCCCCGTTGAAAAGCAGAGGTGCAACAGGTACTCTGAGAGAGAACTCTATCAACATCAGAGGTCCGAGACTGTTCAACACGCTTCCACTACACATAAGGGGCATAACTGGCCGACCCCTCACAGTGTTCAAGAGAGAACTGGATAAGCACCTCCAAAGGATACCTGATCAACCAGGCTGTGACTCATACGTCAGGCTGCGAGCAGCTGCGTCCAACAGCCTGGTTGATCAGTCCGGCAACCAGGAGGCCTGGTCGACGACCGGGCCGCGGGGACGCTAAGCCCCGGAAGCACCTCAAGGTAACCTCAAGGTAAGGTTCTTACTAGGAATTCATCCATGAAGGTGATTCCAGCAAGAAAACTAAACCGCACAGGTATGATGATCGAGACAGAAAGCGCAAATACTTTTCTGTCAATACTACATAACTTATGACAAGTACGTATTTAAATACTGTATCCATTCTTTAATAATAGTTTGAACTAATATTGTAAGTTAATGAGATTCACAATTTTGTTTTTTATTAAAGCTATTATCTTTTGACCAATATTTACCTGTTAAAAAATCCCATTAGCCTGTATTTCATGAAAATTATTAATATTTTTAGAGCACATTAAGAGATAAAACTATAAAGCCTTTTAGTCCATACATGGCAGCTACTGTTTATACCAACCGAAAATAATTTACAAATGTGGCTAATCTATGATTGACATAATCAAGTAAATCTATTACCAACTTTATGCTAATTTCTTTTTTGGGGGAGATAACCCTTAATAAGATTTTTCAGTTTTGTAGATGACATCTGAAAAGAGGTATGCAGTGGTAGGCTTCAATGATCATAGTGTGGGTATCATCTCTCTATCTGGCCCTCTCCTCTTTCTCATCTACATTAATGACCTTTCAAATGCCTCCCAACACCTCAAACCAATTCTATTTGCTGACGACACAACCTTCATTTACTCCAGTCCTGATCCCCTTGCTCTAAATGCCACAGTAAATACTGAGCTTAATAAAGTCCATCTTTGGCTAACTGCTAACAAACTCACCCTTAACATTGACAAAACTTTCTATATTCTGTTTGGCAATAAATCCTCTAATCAAATAAATCTCAAAATAAACAATACCCAAATTTGTAACAAATTAGATGGCAAATTCCTTGGCATTCTCATTGACCACAAGCTGAATTTCCAGGGACACATTCTAAATATATCAAAAAAAGTTTCAAAAACTGTGGGCATTCTTTCTAAGATCAGATATTATGTACCACGCCCTGTCCTGGTGACTCTCTATTACTCCCTTATCTATCCATATCTCAACTATGGTATTTGTGCTTGGGGCTCTACTACCCAAAATCACTTACGTCCTCTAATTACTCAACACAAAGCTGCTATTAGGACAATATCCAACTCTGGCCCCAGACATCACTCGGTACCCCTACTCAAATCTCTGAATATGTTAGACATTAAGTCTCTGCACATTCTCTCATGTGTATTATACATATATAAAACGCTAAACTATAATGCCAATCCTGATCTCAAAAGCTTCATAGAAGGTTGTAACAGAACCCATGAGCACCACAACAGAAATAAATACAGTTTTGATATTCCTAGAGTACGACTTAATCAAACTAGAAATGCACTTCAAATCAAGGGGCCCAGAATGTGGAATGACCTTCCCGACCATGTTAAAGACAGTACCTCTCTCAACCAGTTTAAGTTAAAAACGAAGCTATACCTAATAAATTCCCTGTAACCTACCTTACCCTTCTATTGTCAACCATTGTCTGTTTTTCTTTAAAGAGCGCTGTTTGTCGACATATTTGTATTTGTGCTGCTTTTTCATCTATGTTTTCATTTCTTGTTTTCATCTACTCATTATGCTCAATTAGTATTAAGCTTGTCATTTCAGTTTATCATGCCCGAAACGCTTTGCGTAATAGTGGCTTTAGGCATTGTATGTACTAGCTCTACCTATAAGTCAACCAATCTTTGTAAAAATTTATTGTATGTATGTACCTTACTGTTATAAATTATATGTGTGTGGGGCTTCTATGGGGTACTGGTACTATTAAGGGGTAAGGGTAGTTAGAAGACAGAGTATCAAATATGGGAGAGCTAAAAGGCCCGGCCCCCAAAATAAACTATCCACAGTAGTAATAACTTGCTACTAGACCATATATGTTAGTCTAAGGGTTGATCAATGCGCTCCCACACAGGAAGAAGGGATACTCTGTAATTCATGTACTTATTTATTAACCCCTTAACAACCCCCCATATACACTCAAAGCAATAACATTAATAATAATAACTTTACCACACTATCTTACGTTAAAAGCCTTGGTCCACATAGGCAGGATACAAGGTTTACACTAAGAACAAGCTAGGGTAAAGTACTACTGGATAAGCACTGAAGCTGGATGCAGCTTAGGTTAGGGAAACCACGTGGGACCCTAATACAAAACACAACACTTAGGGGTACCCAAAACACTGGCAAATACTACCCCCAGGTCTCACCAATCGTTACTACCAGAGTAGGTACACTTAATAATGAACCGTACTTAACTTAAGGGTACAGGAACTTCAGGTAAGGGAAATAAGTAAGAGGAGAAGGGAGAAGAGTAGGGGTGCAGCCACAGAGTAGGTCTCGTCCGCACGAACGCCAGCCAGAGAAGAACCTCCTAGCGACCAGCTAGGCCTCCCATGTCGTGGTGCCGGAAGGAGCCTAATTGATCGTGCAGCTAAGCACATTAAAGATCTTCCCCTATGCAACGTATTGTTACTTTACAAATGATTAGAAAGTATTAGTAAGCAAAGTTGGTGCCTATGGTATTATTTAATAATCAACCCCCAGCTCAGTCTTTAAATGCTCTTTGAGAAACAATAATAGTCTTACGTCTGGCAGGGAAGATACAAACAATTGCCGTTCGTGATGCACTCAACTGTACACCAGAAAGTTTAATAGCTCAAGTTTTGACCTCTGGTTTCCACTGGAGAACCCAGGGTCGTAACACTCCTCCCCCCTTCAGAGAAAAAAAAATGTGACTACTAGAATAGTAGTCATATTTTTTTTGTAAGAGTATACAGAGAATAAAAAGAAAAACCATATGACAAACAAAAAATCAATCAAAAACAATTTCTCTGCCAAAAAAAAATACAAAGGAGTTCTCTGAAAGAAAAAAAAACATACACAAAAAAATAAAAGAACAGGGAAGTAAATAAATTGGAGACGGAATATTTAATGTCACAGGAGAACTTAAAAAAAAAATTAACTAAAGCATGACAGTTGGTAAATGGCTTTCTGTGTCTCAGATGAATGTTATTCAGGCAACCGGGACAGAGCGTCGGCTATCACGTTGAGTCTGCCCGGTAGGTGGGTAATGGAAAGATTGAAGTCCTGTAGGTACAACGCCCACCTGAGGATGCGTTTTATTCTTACCCTTCATCTGAGTCAGGAAGACTAGTGGGTTATGGTCCGTGTACACTTCCACTATATTACCTGTGAGGTAAACTTCGAACTTTTTACATGTTAACACTAGCGCCAACGTCTCTTTTTCTACCACTGAATAATTGCGTTGCGCCTTGTCGAATTTCAGAGAGTAATAATATACTGGGTGTTCCACCTGATCATCCCCAGTTTGCAACAACACTGCACCAGCACCCGAGTCAGACGCGTCAACATCAATTTTAAACGGTCGGTCGAACCTTGGACTAGCAAGCACTGGGGTGGAAGCTAAGATCAATTTCAAATTTTTAAATGCCTCTGCACAGTCTGATGACCACTTAAATTTAACGGCTTTCTGCAACAAGTCTGTGAGAGGGGTGGCAACACTGGAAAAGTTCTGACAAAAACGTCGATAGTACGCACACATACCGATAAATCTTTGAACGTCCTTTTTAGACTTTAGTACTGGATACTCCAGAATGGCACTGATTTTATCTTGCCGATAGTCGGTGCATAATCGCCAGGAGCTGTCTGGTTTGGGGACCAAAAGGCAGGGCGAGCACCAAGAGCCCTGGCTCGGCCGGATGAGGCCGTGCTGGAGCAAGAACTCTCTACGCTGAATCATACACTCTCTAAAAACCAAGGCAGGGAACACCAGTGAAATTCCGTCCATTGTGTACAAGAGAGCCTCCCATGCCCTTGCCCCACCCATAGCACTACTGTTCAACAAATCTATAGAGTGTCACACCTTCCCTGATATCCTCAAAAAAGCAAGAGTAACGCCAGTCCATAAAGGAGGCAATCCGGCGGACATAAACAATTATAGACCAATATCAAATCTACCCATTCTATCAAAAATATTTGAAAAAATTATTTACAAACAGCTCTATTCCTACCTCGTAAAATTCGACATACTCAGCCCCTGCCAGTTTGGCTTCCGGTCCCAAAAGAGCACCAATGATGCAATCATTAGTCTCCTTGACGTTATCTACTCAGCCCTTGACAAAAATGAGTTTCCGATTGGACTCTTCATTGACCTAAGAAAAGCCTTTGATACTGTTAATCACAACTACCTCTTACTTAAACTCCAGCATTATGGAATCCGAGGCCTTGCCCTTGACTACATCCGATCCTATCTTAGTGACAGACACCAATATGTAACCATCAATGATACAACTTCGTCCACTCTACCAATTACCGTTGGAGTGCCACAGGGCAGCATCTTAGGACCTCTTCTATTTCTTATATATATAAACGATCTGCCTAATGTCTCTAATATTCTCAAACCTATACTGTTTGCTGACGATACTACTCTTATCTATTCAAACCTCAACCCACATACACTAAATAATGTTGTGAATAATGAATTAAAAAAAGTCCACTTATGGATGTCAACGAACAAACTAACATTAAACATCGAAAAGACTTACTACATCTTATTTGGAAGCAAATCATCAAATGCAATTCAGCTACATATAGACAACATTAACATCAGTAATAAAGATGATGGCAAGTTTCTTGGCCTATTCCTAGACAGGAGACTCAACTTCAGCACCCACATTCAACACATAACTAAGAAAGTCTCTAAGACAGTTGGTATACTCTCCAAAATCAGATATTATGTTCCTAACTCTGCTCTCCTCTCACTATATTATGCACTAATTTACCCCTATCTTAATTATGGTATCTGTGCATGGGGGTCTACCACTGCAAACCACCTTAAGCCCATCATCACACAGCAAAAATCTGCTATCAGAATGATAACTAACTCAGCTTTCAGACAACACTCAGCACCCTTGTTTAAATCCCTAAACTTGCTAAATATTAACTCCCTCCACACATTCTCTTGTGTCAACTACATTTACAAAACCCTGTTCTTAAATGCAAACCATGCTCTGAAACTCTCCCTGGACAGATGTAATAGGACCCATTATCACCACACCAGAAATAAATATCTCTTTGATATCCCCAGGGTCAAACTTAATCTGTGTAAACACTCTATGCAAATTAAGGGACCTTGTTTATGGAACTCACTCCCTAGTGAATTGAAAAACTGTAAAACTTTTGCCTTATTTAAAAGCAAAACCAAAAAGTACCTAACTTCATCTTCTTAGTTTCCTACACTGAGCTTTAAATTTGCTCTGTACCTAGTGTTACCCAATCTCTTAATTTTTATGTAATTTCAAACAACCTTATCAATGTGTTCATTGCTGTCTTCTTTATGTGCTAGCCATATGCTGTATTGTGACTACCAATTTTTGTCAACTACCATTCAAGCTGTCATTGCAACCAATCTTATATTGTTTCTGCTGTATTATGCCTACCAATTTTTTTGTCAACTACCATTCAAGCTGTCATTGCAATCAATCTTAGCTACCTATGTGCTTTAATATACTGTACCTACAATTTTCTCTCATCTTTTTTTTCATTTCATGTAATCTGTTATCATTTTTTGTCTATAATTTTGCAAGTATTTACCTCCTTAAAATTTTCTTAGATTAAGGACCTGCCCGAAACGCTGCGCGTGCTAGTGGCTTTACAAGACTGTAATTACCATATTTGTATCCTCACATTCCTTATGTACATTCTTGTATATGCATAAATAAAATAAAATAAATAAAATAAAATAAAATAAAGAAGTCGACCTCCTTCCGTACGATGGCCTTCTTTTCTGGACTCATTCGATAGGGTTGAAGGCGAATGGGAGTGTAGTCCGTCAACTCGACATCATGGCAAATGGCATCAGTCTGGGTCGGGACCTCCCCGAACAGACTGGAGAACTCATCAACCAACGACTGCACCTCTTCACGTTGGGCCATCTGCAAATGGGACAGTCCCTCCACAGCATTCACAGAACTAGAATTATTGAAAATGAGATTAGTTGGGTCTCCAGAACAATCATCCCCTCTCTCACTGGAAATGGAAACATTGGTTAGTGCAATGGGCCTGGGGCCCTGGAACTTCTTCAGTCGATTTACATGTATGAGCATTACCTGGTTACGTTTGTCAGAGTGCCTCACTTTGTACGTGAGGTCCCCAGTCTTTTTTGTCACAATGTAGGGGCCTTCGTACTTGTGGGACATAGTGTTCCCTAGTCGAGGCTTTAATACCAGGACAGGGTCGCCAGGCTGAAATACCCGTAACTTAGATTTAGCATCGTTACGTTCTTTCATCTTTTCTTGGGCCTTGCCAAGATACTTTAATGCAGCCGCCTTGCAGTCCTTGAGTCTCTGGTGGTGTTGCGCAAAGAAAGCCGAACCTTCGGTTAACGTTACGTTCCCTAACAGATTCTCCTGTAACATTTGCAAGGGTCCACGAACTTTATGGCCAAAGACTAACTCAAAAGGAGAACAACCCAGTGAACTTTGTAATCCCTCTCTAGCCGCAAACAAAACATATGGTAAATTCTCATCCCAGAAGGTGTGGGAACTCTCGCACGATGTCTTCAACATCTGCTTCAGAGTTAGATGGAAACGTTCAATTACCCCCTGACTCTGTGGATGGTATGGGCTGGAAACCTTATGAGTTATTCCATGTTCCTTACAAAATTGCTCAAAAATATCAGACTTAAAATTAGTACCATTGTCAGTTTGCACGACCCGAGGCAGTCCAAAAGTGGAAAAAAATTGCAACATACGAGCAACAACAGTTTTTGCTCGGATGTTCCTTACAGCAAAAGCCTCTGGGTAACGAGTAGTGATACACATCATTGTGATTAGGTAAATATTACCAGACTTAGTTCTAGGTAATGGTCCAACACAGTCCATTACCACATGAGAAAATGGTTCCTCTGGCACGACAATAGGCCTTAGAGGAGCTTTAGGTGGAGTCTGGTTTGGTTTCCCAACCAGTTGACAAACAATACACGCATTACAAAATTTTGCCACATCGCTTTTCAGCTTGGGCCAGAAAAAATACTTTAAAATTTTGTGATACGTAATATTTATACCTTGATGTCCCCCCATAGGATCATCATGAGCAGCTGCCAAAACTCTTTCTCTATAGCAGGTCGGCAACATAACCTGGTGGACTACCTCCCACTCATTTGACAAGGGAGCACTCTGTGGTCTCCATTTTCTCATCAAAATCCGATCATTGTAGTAGTACCCAGTTGCTGCGTCTACAATTTCCTCCATAGAGACGGCTGTCTCATGACAATCTGCAAGAGTGGGGTCAGCTTTCTGTAACTCACTCAAGGAGGCATCTAGGCCTTGGTCAGATGCCATTGGCCGAGGCTCAACAGTGTTCTCCTCCACCTCCCCACTACTCTCGGTAGATGGCGGTGGCAGGCTCTCCACAATGTCCTCGGCCACGTCATCGAGTCGGGCCATGAATGTGTCCGCGAGGTCCACTTGGTTTTCACCACTCGGAAAGCTCCTCGTGACCTCGGGATTTACCACCTTGGCAAGCACAGGGCTGCCCTTACATTTAAGTCCCATAGACCTGGTCACCGCGCACGCAGGGTAAACAACATTATCCTCTGCGGCGGGTGGATCCAGGCAAACCTTAGGGGTAGGCAACATAATAGGCAGTCTGGAGTCCCCTACCTTATCCCCTGCTAAATCATTACCAACTATTACATCAACATTAGGGAAAGGTAGGTATGAAGTGACTCCGACTGTACAAACACCCTTGTGGAAATCAGATTCCAGGGTAACCTTATGGAGGGGTACTGCTCGAGTATCACTAGTGACACCCTCGACCAGTACCACCTCTCCAGTGTCGAGAGTGTTGGCACCTTGCAACGCACTCTCTAAAATTAAAGTCTGGATGGCACCGGTGTCTCGGAAGATCACCACGTCCTTCCAGGAAGAACCCTCAGACAAAAGTAGTATCCCTTTCGATAAGAATGGGGCAAGCAAGTCCAACCACTGTGGGTTGGAGGTCTTACTCCATAACCCTTCTGAAGGCCTCAAGCCCTGTGTCACAACTAGAGCATTGGGTCTTTTTTCCGGGTACAGTTGCCAACAACGGCTAATAGTGTGGTTTGGACGATTACAGTGACCACAAAAACGTCGGGGAGAAGAGACATTACTAACAGAATTACCCTTCGGTTCACCCTTAGGTGCCGTGGGGCTAGACACTTTAACAGGGTTAGTTATGTCTGAAACAGAAGGTGCATTAGTTAAAGGGTTAGAATGAGCTGGTCTGGACTGGCTGTGGGTATAAGTTTTGCTACTCTGTGGGGTATAATTATTTTTATTTGGCCTTTTGCCCGCCAATTGGTAGTTTTCTGCCAACTTGGCCAAATCACCTATTTTAGAATTTACCTCTACCCTTCCTCTAATGTACTGTGAAACATTCTCTGGCATAATATCTATAAAATGCTCCATTAAAATTAAGTTCCTGAGAGCCTCGTATGTTTCGGCTTTCGCCGAGCGAATCCATCTATCAAACAATCGAATTTGATCATTCATAAATTCAGTGAGCTGCTGGTTGTGAGTAGGCCTAAGGTTGCGATAAACTTGGCGGTGAGCTTCAGGAGTAATTTCATATGCCCGCAAAATACATTCCCTGACTTTATCATATTCAAAACACTCGTCGTCAGGCATGTTTATAAAAATATCTTGTGCTTTACCCCTAAGTCTTCCCTGTAGGATTTTCACCCACTCTTCTTTTGGCCAGTTCATGGACATGGCCAATCTCTGAAAATGGTTGAAAAACCTTTCAGGGTCAGACTCGGAAAATTCAGGCAAATTATGCTTTTTCTCATAATGCCTGGGGTTTGAATCCCCGGCAGGTGGAGGTCCAGTGGCATTCACTCTAATTCTAGCCTCCTCGGTTTTGAGTCTTTGCTCCTCTAATTTTATTCTTGCTAACTCTAGAGCTAATTCTCTATCCTTATGAGATGCACTTTCTGCTTGGCTAGGCTGGCATAAAGGTGTATCAATTGCCAATAGTTCTTCATCAATACAATGTTGTAATATTTCATTCACCAAAGTCCACTTTTTATCCGCGTCATTTAATTCTAGGCCAAATTCCTTGCCTAACAATACTAAATTAGACTTTTTAAGTTTCTTTATCTCTACCACTGAAGACTCGCTTGCCAGTCTCTGCATTTCAGAAGACATCACTAATAATTTTAGCTCCCAGCCAAAGAAAAAATTAAAAAATAAAAATTGGAAAAAAACAAAAATTTGCACGGCCCCTAACACAAGGCCACACTAACCTTAATCGTGAAGGGATCCAGCTGGGTGTCCAGTCAGTGCAAGAATGTCCTTTGCTAGAAGAGCTGGACCCTAGGCTAACACACAACCGTTCTGCGGAAACAAAAAATTTTAGTTTTGGCACTCAAGAATCTAATTTTTTACACTTATAATGTTCCTCCCGGACTGGCCAACCACTTGTTATAAATTATATGTGTGTGGGGCTTCTATGGGGTACTGGTACTATTAAGGGGTAAGGGTAGTTAGAAGACAGAGTATCAAATATGGGAGAGCTAAAAGGCCCGGCCCCCAAAATAAACTATCCACAGTAGTAATAACTTGCTACTAGACCATATATGTTAGTCTAAGGGTTGATCAATGCGGTCCCACATAGGAAGAAGGGATACTCTGTAATTCATGTACTTATTTATTAACCCCTTAACAACCCCCCATATACACTCACACCAATAACAATAATAATAATAACTTTACCACACTATCTTACGTTAAAAGCCTTGGTCCACGTAGGCAGGATACAAGGTTTACACTAAGAACAAGCTAGGGTAAAGTACTACTGGATAAGCACTGAAGCTGGATGCAGCTTAGGTTAGGGAAACCACGTGGGACCCTAATACAAAACACAACACTTAGGGGTACCCAAAACACTGGCAAATACTACCCCCAGGTCTCACCAATCGTTACTACCAGAGTAGGTACACTTAATAATGAACCGTACTTAACTTAAGGGTACAGGAACTTCAGGTAAGGGAAATAAGTAAGAGGAGAAGGGAGAAGAGTAGGGGTGCAGCCACAGAGTAGGTCTCGTCCGCACGAACGCCAGCCAGAGAAGAACCTCCTAGCGACCAGCTAGGCCTCCCATGTCGTGGTGCCGGAAGGAGCCTAATTGATCGTGCAGCTAAGCACATTAAAGATCTTCCCCTATGCAACGTATTGTTACTTTACAAATGATTAGAAAGTATTAGTAAGCAAAGTTGGTGCCTATGTTATTATTTAATAATCAACCCCCAGCACAGTCTTTAAATGCTCTTTGAGAAACAATAATAGTCTTACGTCTGGCAGGGAAGATACAAACAATTGCCGTTCGTGATGCACTCAACTGTACACCAGAAAGTTTAATAGCTCAAGTTTTGACCTCTGGTTTCCACTGGAGAACCCAGGGTCGTAACACTTACCTAAATAAAATATTACTATTATTATTATATTATTATATCTCCACAACCTGGATTGAAAAATCTGATGATGTAAGCATTACTTTGAAACTAAAAAATTGCATATATTGAGTTGGTTTAAAAATATTCCAAATTAGTGCTAAAATTAGCATGTAACAGTTTATTTTGACTTTTCAGGAAACCATATTGTGCTGGTGGCCACGGAGCAGGCATGCAGTTAGTGCCCAAAAGCATGAAAAGCCAGACACGACAACATAACTACTTTTCAGCTAATAGAACAGTCCTACAATAGCCGTCTCCAGTGAAGACTACACTTCACAATACACCGTTGACGCCATCAGTATTTCTTCATGAAGGCAATAAGTAATTATTTAAAATATATCTCATGTTGACCCCCACACTCATGTTGACCCCCACACTCATGTTGACCCTCATTCTCTCTCTCATGTTGACCTCCCTTTTCTCATGTTGAAATTTGTTTTGTTAATTTTGTTCTGTCACCTCTTCTTATTCAGTGTGTATGTGTCTGTCTCTCTGTATGCCTCTCTATCTTGCTTTTCTTTCTTTTTCTTTCTCTATTTCTTTTTCTTTATTTCTTTCTTTCTTTTCTTTTTTCTTCTCATGTTGGCCCTCCTCTCTCTCATGATAACCACCCCCCCCTCTCTCTGATGTTGGCTCACCCTCTTTCTGATGTTGGGTAGTTTAAATGTGATGTAGACATGTAGTATAACTTATAATATTAGTATGCAGTAGTAAAAGCTCATGAAATTTGTTGATTATACAGTACAGTATGCACTGTAGTGCATACAGTATATGTATGTGCAGTGCAGTAGAGTATACAGTAACAGCATGCACTCCTGTATGTTAATCCCCACAATCACCAAGCCCACCCGAGTCACTCAAACATCTGCCACTACCTTGGATCACCTATGGACTAATATAACAGCTCCCCTTACATCTGGGGTAATTTATGACAACAACTGACCACTATCCTACTTTCCTCTTAGCAAACATTGACACATCACCACCAGAAATCAAAAAACTTTCATTCAGGCTACATAGTGAATCTGCTTTAGGCAATCTCTCAAATGCTCTCCACAATATTAACTGGGAATCTGAATTTAATAATTCACAGGATATAAACTCATCAACTAAATAAATAAATAAATATGTTTATTCAGGTAAGGTACATACATACAAGTGATGTTACATTAATGGATTGATATATAGATAGAGCTAGTACATACAATGCCTAAAGCCACTATTACGCAATGCGTTTCGGGCAAGAAAAACATTAATATCTAGAACTTAATACTAATTGAGCATAAAGAATAAAAAGTGTTGAAAACAAATACAAATAAAGATAAAAAAAAGGGGGAACATGACTGAAAAAGCAGCACAAATACAATAGGTTGACAAACAGTGTTGATTAAAAAAAAATAATAATAATAAAATAAAGTAACAGACATGGGTTGACAATAAAGGAGTGAGGTGGGTTACAGGGAATTTATTAGGTAGTGTTTAGTTTTTATCTTAAACTGGTTGAGAGAGGTACAGTCTTTAACATGGTTGGGAAGGTCATTCCACATTCTGGGTCCCTTGATTTGTAGAGCATTTCTAGTTTGATTAAGTCGTACTCTAGGAATATCAAAACTGTATTTATTCCTGGTGTGGTGCTCATGGGTTCTGTTACAACCTTCAATGAAGCTTTTGAGGTCAGGATTGGCATTACAGTTCAGCGTTTTATATATGTATAATACACAAGAGAGAATGTGCAGTGACTTAATATCTAACATATTCAGAGATTTGAGTAAGGGTACCGAGTGATGTCTGGGGCCAGAGTTGGTTATTGTCCTAATAGCAGCTTTGTGTTGGGTAATGAGAGGACGTAAATGATTTTGGGTAGTAGAACCCCAAGCACAAATACCATAGTTGAGGTATGAATAGATGAGGGAGTAATAGAGAGTAACCAGGGCAGGGCGGGGTACATAATATCTGATCTTAGAAAGAATGCCAACAGTTTTTGAAACTTTTTTTGATATATTTAGAATGTGACCCTGGAAATTCAGCTTGTGGTCGATGAGAACGCCAAGGAATTTGCCATCTAATTTGTTACAAATTTGGGTATTGTTTATTTTGAGATTTATCTGATTAGAGGATTTATTGCCAAACAGAATATAAAACGTTTTGTCAATGTTAAGGGTGAGTTTGTTGGCAGTTAGCCAAAGATGGACTTTCTCTAGCTCAGTATTTACTGTGGCATTTAGAGCAAGGGGGTCAGGACTGGAGTAAATGAAGGTTGTGTTGTCAGCAAATAGAATTGGTTTGAGGTGTTGGGAGGCATTTGGAAGGTCATTAATGTAGATGAGAAAGAGGAGAGGGCCAAGTATGCTGCCCTGAGGAACACCAATGTTGATGGGTAGGGTGGGAGAAATTGTATTATTCACAGAAACATACAAAAAAGCCTCCAGATCTCTAGCCCCTGCTATTGCATTGCTCTTCAACAAGCCTGTCAGTAAGATAAGATTTGAGGTATTGCAGGGAGTGTCCTCTGACTCCATAATGATGTAATTTAAGAAGAAGGTTTTGATGGTTGACAGTGTCAAAAGCCTTACGCAGGTCCACAAATAACCCAACAGGAAACTCCTTTTTATCAAGAGCTGCGTGAATTAAGTTAATCATACTAATAAGTGCATCGTTAGTGCTTTTTTTGGGTCTGAAGCCATATTGACAAGAGCTAAGTATATTGTGTTTGGCTAGAAAAGAGTAAAGCTGCTTGTAGATTAGCTTTTCGAATATTTTTGACAAGTTAGGCAGGATTGATATAGGTCTGTAGTTGTTAACATCAGTGAGATCACCACATTTGTAGACAGGGGTTACTCTTGCTTTTTTTAGAATGTCAGGAAAGGTTTGGAGTTCAAGTGACTTGTTGAAGAGCAATGCAATAGCAGGGGCTAGAGATCTGGAGGCTTTTTTGTAAATTAAAGTTGGTATCTCCTCGAGGGCACTAGACTTGGTTTTAAGGGAAAGGATTATTTCATTGACATCAGTGGAACTAGTAGGCTTTAGGTACAGAGACTGTGGATAGTTACCTGTAAGATAGTCCTTAACATCAGTACAGGAAGATGGAATATCATTTGCAAGGGATGACCCAATGGAAGAGAAGAACCTATTGAACTCAATAGCAGAATCAGAGGCTGAAAGCTGACCAACGTTATTGGAAAGGAGTGTTGGTTTGTTATTTAAAATCTTCTTTGATCCCAATATTATGGGATCTTTCCTCTTTCTCTCCAAAACTCTAAGCCTCTACAACACTCACTGTCCCCTCCTTACCAAACAAGTAACTGATAAAAGAAAAAATAACCCGTGGCTCACAAGTGGCATAATTAAATCAATCAACAAAAAACATGAATATGAAAAGAAATTTAGGAGTGGCCTAGTTCCAGTGGAAGTAGTTAAGAAGTACTCGTCAGTGCTTACCAGTATCATAAGAAAAGCAAAACTTTCATATTATGAGACTAGATTCAAAGAAGCAAAAGGCAACATGAAAAGCACATGGAATACCATCTCTAACATCCTGGGAACTAATCAACACTCCCACAACCAGATAACACTCTCTAAGGATGGCCTTACACTGTCATCTGACTTAGAAATGGCGAATGAATTTAATAGCTTCTTTTCGTCGATTGGTGCTAACCTTGCAAGTAAAATCCCACAGACTCAGACACATATCAACACATATCTCTCAGGCAGCTATCCAAACTCTCTTCTCCTCTCACCAGTCAGCCCGTCAGATGTTGTGTCCATCATACACTCACTAAAAACCAAAGCTGGGAACATCAGTGAAATCCCATGCATTGTATACAAGAGCGCCTCCCATGCCCTTGCGCCACCTATAGCTCTGCTGTTCAACAAATCCCTTGAGTGTCATTCCTTCCCTGATATCCTTAAAAAAGCAAGAGTAACGCCAGTTCATAAAGGAGGTAATCCGTCAGACATAAACAACTATAGATCAATATCGAACCTTCCCATACTATCAAAAATATTTGAAAAAATTATCTATAAACAGCTCTACTTTTATCTCGTAAAATTCGACATTCTTAGCCCCTGTCAGTTTGGCTTCCGCTCTCAAAAGAGTACCAACGATGCAATTATTAGTCTCCTTGATTTAATTTACTCAGCTCTTGACAAAAATGAGTTTCCAATTGGACTCTTCATTGACCTGAGAAAGGCCTTTGATACTGTTAATCATGACTACCTCTTAAGTAAACTCCATCATTATGGAATCCGAGGCCATGCACTGGACTATATCCAATCCTATCTTAGTGATAGACACCAATGTGTAGCCATCAATAATATAACCTCTTCCATTACACCAATAACTGTTGGAGTGCCACAGGGCAGCATCTTGGGACCTCTTCTTTTTCTTATATACATTAATGATCTGCCTAATGTCTCTAACATTCTGAAACCTATTTTGTTTGCTGATGATACTACCCTCATCTACTCCCACCCCAACCCACATACACTAAATGGTGTTGTTAATAATGAACTAAAAAAAGTCCACTTATGGATGTCAACCAACAAACTAACACTTAACATAGAAAAGACCTACTACATCCTATTCGGAAGCAAATCTACAAATGCAATTCAACTTCAGATTGACAATGTAAACATTAGCAATAAAAATGATGGAAAGTTTCTTGGCATATTCCTAGACAAGAGACTCAACTTCAGTACCCACATACAACACATAACTAAGAAAGTCTCTAAAACAGTTGGTATACTCTCCAAAATCAGATATTATGTTCCTAACTCTGCTCTCATCTCTCTATATTATGCACCAATCTATCCCTATCTCAACTATGGTATCTGTGCATGGGGTTCAACCACTGCAAACCACCTCAAGTCCATCATCACCCAGCAAAAATCTGCTATCAGAATAATATCAAATTCTGCTTTCAGACAACACACAGCCCCCTTGTTTAACTCCCTAAACATGCTAAACATAATCTCACTCCACAAATTCTCTTGTGTCAACTACATTTACAAAACCCTGTTCTTAAATGCAAATCCTTGTCTGAAACTCTTCTTGGACAGATGTAATAGGACCCATTATCACCACACCAGAAATAAATATCTCTTTGATATCCCCAGAGTTAAACTTAATCTGTGTAAACACTCTATGCAAATAAAGGGACCCAGTTTATGGAACTCACTCCCTACTGAATTGAAAAGCTGTCCAACTTTTACATCATTCAAAATCAATACTAAAAAGTACCTAATTTCATCTTCATAGTTTTTCACTTTTTGCCTTAAAATTGCACTGTATCAATTGCTACCCAATCTCCCAACCTTTATGTTCCCAAGTTGTACATCTTTACCATTGTGATCATTCTGTTTTCTTATATGTGCTGCCAATCTGTTGTATGGGGTTTATAAATCTTGTTTATCTGTATCTTTTGCTACCCAGTCTCCCAATCTTTATGTACCCAATCTGAACATCTTTACCATTGTGATCATTGCTGTCTTATATGTGCTGTCAATCTGCTGTATGGTGTCTATTACCCTTGTTTAAATTACTAATCAAGCTGTCAATGTAATCAATCAGAGCTTTAATATAACAATATGCTTTAATATACCTACTTATCTCTCTCATCTCATTTTTCTCTTGTAATGCATCTTTATCATTTATCAATTCTGATTGAAATTACCTACTTAAAATTATCTGCTAGATTAAGGACCTGCCCGAAACGCTGTGCGTACTAGTGGCTTTACAAGAATGTATATACTGTACTATCCAATGTATTCTCACAAACCCAATGTACCTTCTTGTATATATATAAATAAAATAAAATAAAATAAAAATAAAGTAGTTAGATTTTAATAGCTAAATCTTGCAATCTTAATGACAATGAGCTGGTCACGCCAAGTACATCAGTCTTTAGGACTCCAAGGTCAAGGAATTTATTCGACCCAAAGTCACCAGACAAGAACGATGGGAGTTTGAAAGAAATGATGCAGAATATGAGTAAGTTTTGAAAGTTTAATTAATTTATTATGTAGCCTATAACCTATACGTACCCTATGGGTGATAGGTATAAGTTTCATGTTCAAGTAGACTGCAAACTGAGCAGGTTAGATTGCTGAATTTGCTTCCCATTATATAAGCAGTTTCATAATTACTAAGAAATTATCCTATTATCTATCACATCAGTCATAGCCTACTTTTTGGGTGCTTTCTCAGTGTCAGTTATTTTAACATATACTTTATAATGCTTTTATTTTAAATGTACATTCAAGATAGTTAATATATTAACATGTACACTTTCTATATACTGTATAAATTTCCAGGTAACATGTTGCAGGCCATATACACTGAAGTGAATGAACTGAAAAGTGATGTGAAGATATTGAAAACAACTTTTACTACAAAAGAAACAGACAAGATCATAGAAGATCTAATACCAAATCCTATTGCTGCAGAAGGTGATCTTAATGCTCTCAATAGGAAGTTAGCGGAATCGAGTTTCAGAACAAAATTTGTAAGTGGTATTTTAACAGTAATGTTTCCTTCAATTTTTCATCTTCTTAAATATTACAGATATTTGCTAATTTTGTAATTAAAATTTTTTGATAGTTCATGCAGAAAAGATAAAATTGCTAAATAATAAGAATAATGATAAAATCTTGTTTATATAGAATAGGATAAAATCTAACACTTACGTATTTGTAAATTATGTAATATTAACACAGTCTTTCACATTCTCCTGAGTGCTTTCTCAAGGTCTTGAGTGTATGGTTAGGATGAGGCTTACATTTCAACGACTATATTTCTCTTGCTAATTTTGTTAGTCGTTGAGATGTATCTCTTCATAACACACACACTTATCTGCTTGATGGGGGTCTGGGAGTTCTTCTACTCCCCAAGCCCGGCCCGAGGCTAGGCTTGACTTGAGAACTTTGGTCAAGTGCTTGGCTTGGGCTTGGTGATTGTGGGGATTATCATAGAGGATTACATGCTGTTATGGAAATAGTCAACTAGAGGGTTATTTTGTAGACCCAGGTCAATATTGAAATCACCTCCTAGAATGATGTGATTTTTGTTGAGATGTTATTTATGATAAGATTCCTTATCATAAATAAGTTATTTATGATGATATATATATATATATATATATATATATATATATATATATATATATATATATATATATATATATATATATATATATATGACAATGTCAGACCACGGAGGAAAAATGAAACAGGAAATTTCCTTAAGTACTTTCGTATATTAAATACATCTTCAGAAGGTCTGAAGATGTATTTAATATACGAAAGTACTTAAGGAAATTTCCTGTTTCATTTTTCCTCCGTGGTCTGACATTGTCACATTCTTAATCACGTGTTTATTTTCGTGATATACACACATATATATATATATATATATATATATATATATATATATATATATATATATATATATATATATATATATATATATATATATATATATGTATACATACACATACATACTCATACATACATACATACACACATACATACATACATACATACATATATCAAAATTACTAGTGTACTACATTTTTGTTGTTGCTTTTAGGTGTTGCTTTTAACCAGTGTACGTGGGTCTGATTGTGCAACTACGGTTCGAAGAATAATGAAGAAGATAGGAACAAACGGCCTTTGGTCATTATACAGCCTAAAAGGACAAAAGAAGAAATTAGCATTTCTAGAAAAACAAGAACTATATAATGTTATTTTAAGTAAGTAACAAAAAAATTAAATAATTTTTTTTTATTTAAAATTCACTAAAAAATTAAAATTTTAAGTTCAAATTAAGTGTACATTAAGTATAAATGATTATATTTCTATCACTTGCTCTTAAGATTGTTTCATTTAATAGAGGTTGGTCATAATTGTTCTCTGCTGCTAGTACTGTAGAACTGACTGACTTAGCTATGGGAAAATGTAAACTTAATTGGTTTATCCTTTACAGTATTTTGCAGTTTATTTCATGATCCTGTGCTTAATACTTGCATAAATAGTAGATTGCAAAATGCATTTTCATATCATTAGTATTAAATAATAATAATAATGTAAATAATTGACTTTTAAACAACGTACAATTCATTGGTCGGTGAGATTATATTAGTAATATTTTTTCATTCTTGCAAAGCCTCAATAAAGCCGTTAACATGTTAATATAAACTTGATCACCTTCCACTTTTTTTCTCATGTGCTACCTACATGTACGAAACCTTATTCCTAAATGCATATTTTGTTCTGAAACTTGTCTTTTATATGTTGTGTATCACCATCTCTGGAGAGTTTTATCTGATGTGTAAATTACTTTTAATTTTACAGAATATTATTGTTATACAGAATTTGTTATATAAATAACTGTTAATTTTACAGAATCATCTATCAACGCACATCCGCAAGTTAAGGTGGAAGACGTGACCTTTCAAATTTCTGAAGTACTTAAACATGCTCCAAACAGGCCTGGTGGATCTAGGTACAAGGTAAAATAATTTAAATTTTTTTTGTTTTCACTAATTATCTGTTTATATATATATATATATATATATATATATATATATATATATATATATATATATATATATATATATATATATATATATATATATATATATATATATATATATATATATATATATATATATATATGTCGTACCTAGTAGCCAGAACGCACTTATCAGCCTACTATGCAAGGCCCAATTTGCCTAATAAGCCAAATTTTCATGAATTAATATATTTTCTCTAATTTTTTTCTTATGAAATGATAAAGCTACCCATTTCATTATGTATGAGGTCAATTTTTTTTTAATGGTGTTAAAATTAACGTAGATATATGACCGAACCTAACCAACCCTACCTAACCGAACCTAACCTATCTTCACAGGTTAGGTTCGGTTAGGTAGCAGAAAAAGTTAGGTTAGGTAGGTTAGGTAGTCGAAAAAACATTAATTCATGAAAACTAGGCTTATTAGACAAATCGGGCCTTGCATAGTAGGCCAAGAAGTGCGTTCTGGCTACTAGGTACGACATATATATATATATATATATATATATATATATATATATGTCGTACCTAGTAGCCAGAACTCACTTCTCAGCCTACTATGCAAGGCCCGATTTGCCTAATAAGCCAAGTTTTACTGAATTAATATATTTTCTCTATTTTTTTCTTATGAAATGATAAAGCTACCCATTTCATTATGTATGAGGTCAATTTTTTTTTATTGGAGTTAAAATTAACGTAGATATATGACCGAACCTAACCAACCCTACCTAACCTAACCTAACCTATCTTTATAGGTTAGGTTAGGTTAGGTAGCCGAAAACGTTAGGTTAGGTTAGGTTAGGTAGGTTAGGTAGTCGAAAAAACATTAATTCATGAAAACTAAGCTTATTAGGCAAATCGGGCCTTGCATAGTAGGCTGAGAAGTGAGTTCTGGCTACTAGGTACGACATATATATATATATATATATATATATATATATGTCGTACCTAATTGCCAGAACTCACTTCTCAGCCTACTATTCAAGGCCCGATTTGCCTAATAAGCCAAGTTTTCCTGAATTAATATATTTACTATAATTTTTTTCTTATGAAATGATAAAGCAACCCTTTTCTCTATGTATGAGGTCAATTTTGTTTTATTGGAGTTAAAATTAACGTAGATATATGACCGAACCTAACCAACCCTACCTAACCTAACCTAACCTATATTTATAGGTAAGGTTAGGTTAGGTAGCCAAAAAAAGCTAGGTTAGGTTAGGTTAGGTAGGTTAGGTAGACGAAAAAACATTAATTCATGAAAACTTGGCTTATTAGGCAAATCGGGCCTTGAATAGTAGGCTGAGAAGTGCGTTCTGGCTATTAGGTACGACATATATATATATATATATATATATATATATATATATATATATTTATATCGTACCTAGTAGCCAGAACACACTTCTCAGCCTACAATGCAAGGCCTGATTTGCCTAATAAGCCAAGTTTTCATGAAATAATTGTTTTTCGATTACCTAACCTACCTAACCTAACCTAACTTTTTCGGCTATCTAACGCAACCTAACCTATAAAGATAGGTTAGGTTAGGTAGGGTTGGTTAGGTTCGGTCATATATCTACGTTAATTTTACCTCCAATAAAAAAAATTGACCTCATATATAATGAAATGGGTAGCTTTATCTTTTCATAAGAAAAAAATTAGAGAAAATATATTAATTCATGAAAACTTGGCTTATTAGGCAAATCGGGCCTTGCATAGTAGGCTGAGAAGTCCATTCTGGCTACTAAGTACGACATATATATATATATATATATATATATATATATATATATATATATATATATATATATATATATATATATATAGATATATAGATAGATATATAGATAGATAGATAGTCAGTGTCAGACCACGGAGGAAAATTGAAACAAGAATTTTTCCGATGCAGGAACCACACACAGGCCCAAACATGGATAATCATAGCATAAAAATAGTAAATATTTACAATGAATTAGTGAGACAAATGTGTTCCAATGATCCTACTTAAATCGCCCTTTAATTGATCTATTAAAAATGGATCTAAGTTATATAAACCGCTGCTAATGTTCAATTTACTTTCTTTGTGATCTGTATCAAAGCAGATCCAATTATGTTTCTGTTATAGGTACTATTACAATTCATTATTGAAGAAGCCATCTCCCAATCTATGTTTGGGCCTGTGTGTGGTTGCTGCATCGGATGGGCCAATAGGCCCTCTGCAGTGTCCACGTATTGTACCTCGCCTCACTCCACCATTCTCTCCTGCCTATTTATGTCCAGTTCTCGACCTGTAAATCCACTCGTTCTGAAGATGTCCTAATGTCCGAAGATGTCCTAATGTCTTAACAGCAAGTGTTTCTGTCAAATTCCTTTAGGAAATATCTTAGTTCCCCATTATGACCTCTCCACAAATCAGGTTTTTCAACTGCTTCAAGCTCATTTTCTTCCAGATTATAATGCATTGCATACTTTAGTCCCAAAAAGACATGGTCACTTTTACCCAAGGGAGGGAGGTACTGAATGATAAATCTCTCCTCTTTCCTGGTAAATATAATATCCAGCATGGAGGGAACATCCCCTTCCCTCATATATATATATATATATACATATATATATATATATATATATATATATATATATATATATATATATATATATATATATATATATATATATATATATATATATATATATATATATATATTTGTGTGTGTGTAATCTATATAAACAAATAAATATTAATTAATTTTGTTAATATCTTTTCAGGGAAAACTTGCAAGTACGATTCGTATACAAGAGGGGCAACAAGAGGCAGAGGATGTCTACTAAGAAAATTCACAATTAAGTGTTTATCCTCACTCTTGATATATGGTCTTCTCTGGTCTCTTTATTTTCTCTCCTCACAAATGTCCCTTTTTTTTAATTTCTTTTACGTTTCCTGTTTTTCTTGTCTCTTTTTATCTCTCCTTTCCTCCTCTCTTCTAACACCTCTCGTTTTCTGTCTCTTCTAGCTTCTCTCTTCCTTTACTTTTTACATTTGTGGAATTCACTTGCGTCGTTTTTATCTTGTATCTTTTTCTTATCTTGTCTTTCTCTTCCCCTTCTCTTCAATGTTCTCTCATTTCTCTCTCCCCTCTCTGTTGTTTCTATTCTGTCTTCTCTCCCCTTGCCTTAATTTTGTTCTGTCTCCTCTCTTCTTGCATGGTGCTAACATTTGAATAAATGATTTATAATTTGTATTTTTAGTCATAGAAAAACTATAGTGTTGTGTTATATAGTATATAGTGTATACTCAGGAAATTTTACTTGTTTTAGTTTTAAGTAACAATAACTGCTTGTGACGTCAGACTGATCTCAGCATACCATGAATCACAGCCTGCTTGAATGAATTGTTTGAAGGTGCTTAATTGTCAAGTTCTCTTGAATAATATATATTTTTTCTCTCTTTTTTCTTTCTATCTTTCTTTTTCTTTCTTTCTCTTTTGTTTTCTTTCTCTTTTGTTTTCTTTCTCTCTTTCTTTCTTTGTTTTTCTCTTTCTTTCTCTTTCTCTTTCTTTTTCTATTTCTTTCTTTCTCTGAAAGAAAGAAAAATCTTTCACTTTCTACATGAATATTATACTTAACTGTGTTTACATTCACTTGTAGATTTATATTTTTAGTTAATTAGTCCTAAACTTTAAGATTTTACTTTATAATTTGAATAAATGATTTATAATTTGTATTTTTAGTCATAGAAAAACTATAGTGTTATGTTATATAGTATATAATGTATACTCAGGAAATTTTACTTGTTTTAGTTTTAAGTAACAATAACTGCTTGTGACGTCAGACTGATCTCAGCATGCCATGAATCACAGCCTGCTTGATCATGAATTGTTTGAAGGTGCTTAATTGTCAAGTTCTCTTGAATAATATACATTTTGTCTCTCTTTCTTTTTATCTTTCTTTTTCTTTTTCTTTCTTTCTCTTTCTTTCTCTTGTTTTCTTTCTCTTTCTTTTTCTCTTTCTTTCTCTGAAAGAAAGAAATCCTCTTTCTCTTTCTACATGAATATTATACTTGACTGTGTTTACATTCACTTGTAGATTTTTATTTTTAGTTAATTAGTCCTAAACTTTTGATTTATTGATTTTTATTTTTAGTCATAGAAAAACTATAGTGTTATATGTATACTCGGGAAATTTTACTTGTTTTAGTTTTAAGTAACAATAACTGCTTGTAATATCAGACTGATCTCAGCATGACATGAATCACAGGCTGCTTGATCACGAAATCTATTGTGTTCACATATTGCATATATAAATTTTTATAGATTTTTAGATTTTTACTTTTATATTCTGTTATAGATATAGTCTATATTTCGAGCTATTACATATATTTTGTTGTATTACTCATTCTTAATTAAATATAATATTTTAATTCTCTTTTTGTACCCTATTTATTTGTAATTTGCACATACATATATAGGATGTCCATTTCTTTCTCAGATATGTCTTCTTTCTTTCTCTCCCTTTCTATTTCATATATGAAATAAAAAATTATTATACCCTAATTTACCCTAAACGTTTTAATGTAGGTAATTAAAAGATTATAAAAAAGTTTTTAGAAATGTTAATTATTTACGTTCTAAGGTTGTATATAAAAGTTCTCAAAAAACCTTTTCTAAACGTAATTATAAACGTGCTGAAAACAATGAAATGTCGTTTTTAGGATGTTTTAAAAACATGAAAATGTTTGCTGGGTAGGTACGACATATATATATATATATATATATATATATATATATATATATATATATATATATATATATATATATATATATATATATATTTATATATATATATATATATATATATATATATATATATATATATATATAAATTTATATATATATATATATATATATATATATATATATATATATATATATATATATATATATATATATATATATATATATATATATATGTGTGTGTGTGTGTATATAAATCCCTTTTTTTCATTGATAAGCTTAGGTATACGCGGCATTGTGCTGCTACCCTATTCTATATAATGCTACGATATTCTATATGAAGAATTACAAAGAGTAAATAAAAAAAAACTGGCTATAAGTTTATCTTTTATCCGCACCTCACAGGCTTCATGAAAAAATTAACACGTAATGAATAGTATGACAATGTAGAGTTGAAGACAATGTATAACCACGAAGGAAAATTATGAAAGGAAAAAAACTTAAGAACTTCCATATTGATGAACATATCAGCCAAAGTATATTATGACGTGTTGATTATTGGTCTCCGAATGCATGATAGAACCGATGAGCTAGCCAAGACTTTTGCTCGTAAAGAGGGAATTGATTCAACCCGTCCTCTTAAAAATAACGTCACTTTTGGCTTGTATGCGCACTATGGCCAAATTTGGACGTAATTTGAAATGAAATCGACTCACAAAAGTGACGTACTGTTCCGTTTTCTGTTTGAGTCGTCCGGCCCTCCTCGGAGAGCTTAGAGGAGGAACTTTCAATTAACGTTTTTCATAACGTTTTGAAACTTTATGAGAATTTCCTGCCCACCTAACCTAGCAGAGGACCCTTGACTTACTGTTGTTGAAAAAAAAATCCCAAATTTATTTTCAATTTTTTTTCATTTTCAAATTACGTCCATATTCGGCCATACGGGCAAACGGCCAAAAGCGACGTTCTTTTTAAGAGGACAGGTTGATTGATTACCAACTTGGACTGCCTTTGAGTAGTCTGAGGGCAGCAATATCCCAGGAACATCAACTAAATTACGGAGACTTGAGGCAAAGTGAAATTCACACCAGTTACTCCATCTATCATCATTCTATTATGCAGGAAGAACCGCACGTCTATGGGTCATCCAATAATGTTAGCAGACTTCTAGATGTTACCACTGCTAGGCTTAGGCTCGGCTACAAATACCTCTGGCAGTTTGTAACATCTGCTGATGTAGATTTGACTAAATGTAAACTGTCAGCAGAACTATTCGCATACTTTGCGGCATTATATAATGGAATGTGAAAAAATTGCGGAATTTAGAGATAACACCATTAATAGTGTCCAAGAATTGTGTAAGTACTTCATTCATAATGATGTGCTGCCCGAAATCTTAGTGAAGTATCCAAAATTTGCTTACTGTAGGTAATGCATGGACCTGACTGTAAAGCTGCCGCCCAGTTGGGTGGGTGTGGAGCACATGACTGTAAAGCTGCCGCCCAGTTGGGTGGGTGTGGAGCACATGACTGTAAAGCTGCCGCCCAGTTGGGTGGGTGTGGAGCACATGACTGTAAAGCTGCCGCCCAGTTGGGTGGGTGTGGAGCAAGACTATAGTAACTGTGTGACTCACTATAGATGTAAAGTGCCTTGTATAGTGACTGTTGTGAGCCTCTTGTTGATCACTTGTGACACCTCTTTGTGTCACTTGTGACACAAAGATTATTTGTGTGGGTGATTAGATATGTATGTGTATGTATATGTGTATACGTATATATATATATGTACATGTATATATGAGGGTGTGTACATGTGTATGCAACATTGTTAATTTTGTAACTAGCGTCAAACATTGTTATTTGCTTAGCTAAACGAACTAGAGGGTTCAGTTCCTGAACCAATTATATGCCTCTGTAATCCTTTACACCACCGCACACGGGATGGGTATGGGGTGCATAATAAAGAAAGAAATTGAATTGATTATCACGTATGTGCTTAAGTAATTTCCTGTTTGATTTTTCATTCATGGTTATACATTGTTATATGTATATATTTTCAGATTATAATTCGTATTATGCAAATATCTCCGAGTGAAATAGTGTACATCCGTATTTTTAATTTTTAATACAACATACATAATACATTTTTTAAGTATTTATTTATAATAAATAATTTAATTATTTAATTTATAATAATTTAATTATTAATAACATTATATAGTCGATTTAATATTGAACACGTACACATAAGCGAAACGTCCAAAACTGGTTTCCGAAATGGCAAAAAAATTAGTGTTGTCAATGTAAGGAGTATCTTGTATCCCAGTGAGAGAGCTGTTTCCTTCAAAAAGTGTAATCGTGTGGCATTATGTTTAAAGAAACAATTCCAAAGTACATTCTTTGATTGAAAAACATGAGGATAAATACAAGCGTTAATTGTAAATGACCAGTTATAAACATAAATAAGAAGTAGGAAAAATGATATGTGGAACCAGACAAAAACATTGGAACGCTTAGGTGATGAGAGGGTAAACAACCGCCGCCATTTTAGCGCCCCAGCCGGTGATGTCCAGCACGAGCATTAAGGGAAAACCTTGACACAAACTGCACCTATCATAAAGAAGACGCACCACCATTGACCACCAAGTGCTCACATCAAGTCTAACTCTAAGAAACAACACTCAAGCCTTGACGCTTCTCCCAACATCCGGGGGAGAAAACCTTCACACAAACTGCACCTGTCATAAAGAAGATGAAGACTCACCAGTGTCCACAGTGTCCGAAGGTATTCACCTGTCCTTCACATGTGAAGACTCACATGTTAGTGCATTCAGGTGACAAACCACATGAATGTCCAGAGTGTGGGAAGAGATTCAGTCTGCTTGGAAATATGAAGACTCACAGGATGGTGCATGCGGATCAGAGACCTTTTCAATGTGCCGAGTGTGGCAAAAAATTTAGAGATCGTGGAAATATAATAAGGCACATGTTAGTGCATTCAGGTGACAAGCCTCACGAGTGTCCAGAGTGTGGGAAGAGATTCAGTCAACGTGGACATATGACGACTCACATGTTAGTTCATTCAGGTGACAAGCCTCACGAGTGTCCAGAGTGTGGGAAGAGATTCAGTAAACGTGGAAATATGACGACTCACATGTTAGTACATTCAGGTGACAAGCCTCACGAGTGTCCAGAGTGTGGGAAAAGATTCAGTGAGCGTGGAAATATGAAGACTCACATGTTAGTGCATTCAAGTGATAAACGTCATGAGTGTCCAGAGTGTGGGAAGAGATTCAGTAAACGTGGACATATGAAGACTCACAGGATGGTGCATTCGGATGAGAGACCTTTTCAATGTGCTGAGTGTGGCAAAAAATTTAGAGAACGTGGAAATATAATAAGGCACATGTTAGTACATTCAGGTGACAAGCCTCACGAGTGTCCAGAGTGTGGGAAGAGATTCAGTCGTCTTCGTGATATGAAGAGGCACAAAATGATACATGCAGATAATAGGCTAAACACTTAGAGTGTGGAAGGTAATTAAGAGAACGTTGAAGGATAATGAGGGACATATAGGTATATTAACTTAACTTTAATCTAACAGTGTGCTATCACAATGTCAGTTGGATGTTCTTCAAAGGTAATTCTATTTTGTTTGAGAAATACACTTCACCATGAAAGGTAAAGATCAAGATATTTTATTATATTGTTCTTTTATGAAAGTTAGATGACCAAGCAAGAACTAGAGAAGCTGTCACTATAGGAAAATTCAAAATTGCTTATAAGTATAGAAATATCTCTTTAGTTTAGCAAAGATAAATCAAAGCTTTAAATGTTTTTCTTCATATTTAGGTAAAAAATAATGTGCTTTCTGTTTATGTTCTCTGTGAAAATTTATTTAAAATGTAATATACTCTGTAGCTAAGTTATGGACATTATTGTTGTAATGTAACACGGGTTAGGGTTACCTGACCTGACTTGTGAGTGCTTGGTCCACCAGGTCCCAACTACCCTTATCTGCTCCCCCTCCCACCTCTGTGGCTGGGTTGAGCCCCAAGCTCCCAGTGATGACCACCTCATCACATGGAGTGGCTCCATCTCTCATTGTAACAACTGGGCCTCTTTGCCCCCCCCCCCCCTCTTACTGGGGGTGCTCGGTGCTGTTCCCTCCGCAGTCACACTCACACGATTCCTTCCAGTTCTAATACGTTCCAAGCTTTATTTGGTTCTGCTACATGGACTAAGTATTTTGATCTTAGTCATGTTGATTCTACTGGTCCTGATGATTTATTCATCCATAAACACCACGTTGATTTGGTGGATACCTTTGTCATTTTTATCCCCACGAATACTGGTACGTGTTTCTTTGCAGCTCCTTCTCGGGAAGCTACTGTCTGCTTAGCCTCGTTGTCCTGCATTGGGAAACCCCGGTTTGGATCAACAAAAATGCCTAGTTAAATGCTAGGACTTACACAGTTATTCTCCCGCACCATGTAGCGACTGGTGATAGCTGTCAATGCAATCAATCAGAGCTATCGATGTGCTTTAATATACCTAGTAATCTCTCTCATTTTTTTTTTTACAAAGTATCTGTCAACTTTTTATAAATTTTGCTACAATTTCCCTACTTAAAATTATCCATTAGATTAAGGACCTTCTGGAAACGCTGCATGTACTAGTAGCTTTACAAGAATGTAAACACCATGCTATGTACCCCTAACAAACCCAATGTTCCTTGTGTGTGTGTATACATATATATATGTCGTACCTAGTAGCCAGAATGCACTTCTCAGCCTACTATGTAAGGCTCGATTTGCCTAATAAGCCAAGTTTTCCTGAATTAATATATTTTTTCTAATTTTTTTCTTATGAAATGATAAAGCTATCCATTTCATTACGTATGAGGTAAAAAAAAATTTATTGGAGTTAAAATTAACGTAGATATATGACCGAACCTAACCAACCCTACCTAACCTAACCTAACCTATCTTTATAGGTTAGGTTAGGTAGCTGAAAAAGTTAGGTTAGGTTAGGTAGGTTAGGTGGTCGAAAAATCATTAATTCATGAAAACTTGGCTTATTAGGCAAATCGGGCCTTGCATAGTAGGCTGAGAAGTGCGTTCTGGCTACCAGGTACGACATATATATATATATATATATATATATATATATATATATATATATATATATATATATATATGTATATATATATAATGTCGTACCTAGTAGCCAGAACGCACTTCTCAGCCTACTATGCAAGGCCCGATTTGCCTAATAAGCCAAGTTTTCACGAATTAATTGTTTTTCGGCTACCTAACCTACCTAACCTAACCTAACCTAACTTTTTTGGCTACCTAACCTAACCTAACCTATAAAGATAGGTTAGGTTAGGTTAGGGTTGGTTAGGTTCTGTCATATATCTACGTTAATTTTAACTCCAATAAATAAAAATTGACCTCATACATAATGAAATGGGTAGCTTTATCATTTCATAAGAATTTTTTTTTAGAAAATATATTAATTCAGGAAAACTTGGCTTATTAGGCAAATCGGGCCTTGCATAGTAGGCTGAGAAGTGCGTTCTGGCTACTAGGTACGACATTATATATATATATATATATATATATATATATATATATATATATATATATATATATATATATATATATATATATATATATATATATATATATATTTAATAACCTAGAAGGGGTACCACCTCTGGTGCAAGTGTAGGGACCCATAGCCTCGGAGAAGAAAATAAAGAGTACTCAGAGAAGACCTTGTGGATCCTCACTGAACACTTTGATATTTTCTTCTCCTACCACCCCTATTCTTTTGGTATGTGTGTATATTTATCTAATTTTATTTGAAAATGTCATTACACAAAATATATATATATATATATATATATATATATATATATATATATATATATATATATATATATTATAAATACATTATATACATATATTATATATACATTATATATATATAATGTATATATATATTTATACATATATTTATGTCATACCTAGTAGCCAGAACACTCTTCTCGGCCTACTATGCAAGGCCCAATTTGCCTAAAAGGCCAAGTGATTTTCTTTATTTTCAATAAATTGTTTGCAGTTAGTTTATTTGAATTATTATTATTATATTATATTAAGAACATGAATTATTGACGTAGTTGAGTTTGTTTAGGTTAGGTTAAAATAGGTTAGGTTAGGTTAGGTAGGGTTGGTTAGGTTCAGTAATATTAGTTTTACATATCTACATTAGTTTTAAGTCAAATATAAACAAATTAACTCAAACATAATGAAATGGGTGGCTCTATCATTTCATAAGAAAAAAATAGAAAAAATGTTAGGAAAACTTGGCTTATTAGGCAAATCGGGCCTTGCATAGTAGGCTGAGTGCTGCGTTCTGGCTACTAGGTACAACATTATATATATATATATATATATATATATATATATATATATATATATATATATATATATATATATATATATATATTGCCCCAATAGATTGCCAGAAGGATAGTAAACATATCCTTGAAACCCAAGGCCATTCAATGCTCCAGATTGATATGTTACTCGACCTCCCTCGTGGTCATCCTGCCCAGTCTCTTTGTGTAATGAAGATCACTTTTGATAGTAGGTCCCTTCCGTCTTCCGTAATTCTTGCTGGTGCCAGATGCTCCTGAAGGAGCATCTGTTCTCCTCCCCTTTGCAATAGGTGCTGGAAATTTGTGCATGGTCCCTTCAAATGCACAAGTGCCATATCTCTGATGTCCCTTGTGTGGATACTCAGGTCATTATAAGACAGTGCTTTTCTTCCCAAGCTCACTGCATCAATTGCATTGATGCCCACCCTACCTTCTCTCGCACATGTGTGCAATACAAATTTGAGGAAGCCATCCTCAATT
The DNA here is from genome assembly GCF_040958095.1 of Procambarus clarkii. Taxonomy (NCBI): domain Eukaryota; kingdom Metazoa; phylum Arthropoda; class Malacostraca; order Decapoda; family Cambaridae; genus Procambarus; species Procambarus clarkii. The sequence continues at coordinate 20,365,504 of NC_091184.1, read as the reverse complement.
TGAAACATCAGAATCATTTATCTTTTCTTGAGGTGAGACGCCAAGTACGCCATCTTTTATCTTCCTCTGGCATGTCTTATACTCGTATATTGCGTTCCACTTGTCGCCCTCTCCCACTCCCTATCTCAGTTTTGCAACCGTTTCCAGGCCATGGACCTGGACACCACCACCACCACCTCACCTGCTCTACTGAATTCTGGGCCAGAGGGTCTTCCTCCTGGTTCTCTGTCTGGTGTCTCCCTTCCCTTCCTTCCCAGTGTTCCCTCCACACACCGCGTGTCCATCCAGGTCGTTGTCCCTCCTCCCAGCAATCTTCATATTAAGAACATAAGAACAAAGGCAACTGCAGAAGGCCTATTGGCCCAAACGAGGCAGCTCCTATCTATAACCACCCAATCCCACTCATATACTTGTCCAACCCGCGCTTGAAGCAATCGAGGGACCCTATATCCACCACATTACGCGGCAATTGGTTCCACAAATCAACAACCCTGTTATTGAACCAGTATTTACCCAAGTCTGTCCTAAATCTAAACTTAATCAAATTTATACCCATTGTTTCGTGTTCTGTCTTGTGTTGATATTTTTAATACTCTATTAATATCTCCCCTGTTATGTCCATTCATCCACTTGATAACCTCTATCATGTCACCCTTCACTCTTCGCCTTTCCAGTGAATGCAACTTAAGCTTTGTTAATCTTTCTTCATATGAAATATTTCTAATTTGGGGAATTAACTTAGCCATCCTTGGACACATTCAAGTGAATTTATATCCATTCTATAATACGGCGATCAAAACTGAACTGCATAATCTAAATGGGGCCTAACTAGAGCAAGATATAGCTTAAGAACCACACCAGGTGTCTTGTTACTAACGCTTCGATTAATAAATCCCAGTGTCCTATTCACCTTATTACGAACATTCATGCATTGATCCTTTTGTTTTAAATTCTTACTGATCATAACTCCCAGATCCCTTTCGCAATCCGACTTCACAATCTCAACACCATCTAGCTTGTAACTCTATCATCATTACCTAGCCTCAGAACTTTACATTTATCAGCATTAAACTGCATTTGCCAATCCTTTGACCATTTCAGAACCCTATCTAGATCAACTTGAAGTGATAGTGAGTCCTCCTCCGAATTAATTTCCCTACCGATTTTCGTATCATCGGCAAATTTGCAAATGTTGCTACTCAAACCTGAATCTAAATCATTTATATATATTATAAACAACAGAGGTCCCAGGACAGAGCCCTGAGGTACTCCACTAACAACATTATCCCACTCTGACTTAACCCCATTTATACTAACTCTCTGTTTCCTATGGAATAGCCATGACCTAATCCAACTTAATATAGCACCCCCAATACCATGAGCTTCTATTTTTTAATTAGTCTTTCATGTGGCACTGTATCAAAAGCTTTGCTAAAGTCAAGGTACACAACATCACAATCCTTACCACTATCAACTGCCTCAACTATGCTGGAATAAAACGTTAGTAAATTTGTTAAACATGAACGGCCATTTGTAAAACCATGTTGCGACTCATTTATTAATTTATGTTTTTCAAGATGGAGACGAATTTGAGTTTAGTTTAGCTCATTTATTATGCACCCCATACCCATCTTGTGGGCGGTAGTGGAAAGGGTTACAGAGGCACATAATGGGCTCAGGGACTGAACCCCACAATTCATTTAGCTAAGCAAGTTACAATCTTGATGAGCTAGTTACAAAATTCAATATAAGTCATCACATCAACAATGATGATTGACGAATTGTATTTGCAATTATTGATTCACGAATTGAATTTGCAATTATTGATTCACGAATTGAATTTGCAATTGTATTTGTAGACGAATTGTATTTGCAATTATTGATTCAAGTAACTTTCCCACAATAGACGTTAGGCTAATTGGCCGATAGTTTGACGCAAGTGATCTATCTCCTTTCTTAAAAATTGGTACCACATTAGCTACCTTCCATGACTCTGGCACTCTGCCTGACTCTATTGATTTAGATTCAGATTCAGATTCAGATGTTTATTCAGGTAAGGTATATACATACAAGTGATGTTACATTAATGGATTGATATATAGATATATATTTTATTATATTATATATATATTTATTATATAGATTGATATATATTTATTAAATATGGTAGACAGTGGCTCAGAAAGCTCCTCTTTGCATTCTTTAAGCACCCTGGCAAACACTTCATCCGGCCCTGGGGATTTGTTTGGTTTTAGTTTTTCTAATTGTTTAATTACATCCTCCCTGGTAACTGCTAAACTAGTCAACCTGTCCTCATCCCCACCCACATAGACTTGTTCGGCTGAAGGCATATTGTTAAGTTCTTCTTTAGTAAATACAGATATAAAATATTTGTTAAAAATACTACTCATCTCCTTGTCATTATCCGTTATTTGACCTGTCTCAGATTTAAATGGACCTATCCTTTCCCTAGTCTTAGTTCGATATAACTGAAAAAACCCTTTAGGATTTAACTTTGCTTGCTCTGCTATGCGAACTTCATAGTTTCTTTTTGCTGTCCTAATCTCTTTTTTAACATTTCTAACCAGTTGTATGAATTCCTGTTCTAAACTGACTTCCCCATTCTTAATCCTTTTGTACCAAGCTCTCTTATTCCCTATAAGGTTCTTAAATTATTTGTTATCCACTTTGGGTCATTAGTATTCGATCTGTTCAATTTGTATGGTATACTACGTTCCTGTGCTTTGTTTAGAATATTCTTAAATAAGTTATATATTAAATCCACATCGAAATCCCCTTTTACGTCACCTATCGCTGGGTTCATGTCTCGCTCCAAGATCGGCCCACACCCCATACCCAAGACTTTCCAATCTATTTGACCCCCAAAAAATTCTTAGGCTATTAAAATCAGCTTTTCGAAAATCTGGCACTTTACCAGAATTTTCTCCTACAGGTCTATTCCATTCTATGCTAAATCTGATTACTTTCTGATCACTGTTCCCTAGCTCACTCCCTATTTCGATGTCATTAATTTGTGTTTCCCTGTTAGTTAACACTAAATCTAAAATATTATTTTCCCGCGTTGGTTCCTTAATGTTTTGCGTAAGAAAGCAATTGTCAATTAATTCTAGAAAATCTTCTGCTTCACTATTCCCTGTTTTGTTCACCCAGTTTATTCCACTAAAATTAAAGTCACCCATGACATAAATACTGTTAGATCTAGATGCTCTAGATATTTCATCCCATAGATGCTTTGCTTCCATTCTGTCTAAATTTGGTGGCCTATATATAACTCCTTTTATAATATTATTTGCTTTTTCGTTTAATTCTATCCAACTAGTTTCTGTGTGTGGCTCAGTTTTGATTCCCTCTTTGAGACTACATTTCAAATTGTCCCTAACATATATGGCTACTCCCCCTCCTCGTCTAATATATCTATGTGTGAAATAGTTTAAATCCATTTATTTGATATTCAGCTAATAGTTCTCTATTTTCTACATTCATCCACGTTTCGGTAAGTGCAATAATATCTATTTTTTCTGTGCAGACAAGAGCATTTAATTCGTTAATTTTATTTCTTAGACTTATGCTGTTAGTGTAATATACCCTAAGTGAATTGTTATTTTGAGGCCCTTTTCTTTCCCTGATCATTTTGCCAATTCTTTTCTCCCACGAACACATACTTTTATTACCTCCTTCCTCCAAATCAATTCCCATACCACTATCTACTAACAGTTTAAACCCAAACAAACACCTCTAACCACTGGTTCCAACGAGTTCGCAACAGCAACAACCCCAGCCCTCGATAGATGGACCCCATCACGAGCATACATTTCATTTCTTCCATAGAAGTGTTCCCAGTTGTCTATGAAAGATATTGCATTTGATTTGCAATATCTTTCCAGCCGGCAATTGACACCAAGTGCCCTCGACATCCATTCATTTCCCACTCCCTTTCTTAGAAAAATGCCACATATGATCGGGATTCCTCCCTTGCTCCTAACTAATTCTATGGCTGTCCTGAATCTCTGTATTAGTTCCTCACTCCTAACTCGTCCAACATCATTACCCCCTGCACTAATACAAATAATGAGTTTGTTCCCATTTCCCGTCATAATATCATTCATGTTTCCAACAATATCGGCAATTCCAGCTCCCGGATAGCAAACCCTTAATCTGTTCCCCCTATCTCTGGCACAAAACGTTCTGTCTAAATACCTCACCTGGGAATCTCCCACAACCAAAATTCGCTTCGGTACCTCCTTAACTTTCTGAGCAGCCTGAGGGGCCTGCGCTCCGCTGCTCCTCGCTGGTTTCCGTTCCGAGTGAACTGGAGGCTTACCACAGCACTCGTCCTCCAACACGGCAAATGAGTTTGCTGTCTTTAGGGCGTCTGTAGGTGGCCTTGTCAAGGTCTTCTTAAGACCCCTGTCCTTCACGACTCCCCACGAGGAGGTCCCGTCAACACTGCTCTCCTCCTTCGTTTCCTCCCGAAGTCTCAGCCGTCGTACCTCCTCCTGCAGGGAATCTATCTCTGCTCTCAGAGCTCCAACCAGACTCACCAAATCCTTCACTAATCCTTCCATTATTGCAATAATAATGTTACAACAATCGGAGCTCCAGCTAACACAACCTCTCACTGTGACTGCACCTGACTGACTTTATTGACTGCTCCTTTTCTCCTTCTCCTGTTGAGACTGCAATGGCTGTCGCCCAGTACGATGCTGCTGGCACACCTATCTATATCAGAAACATAAGCCTTGCTCCTCTACTTCCTCCCCAGCAGGTAAGAAGGCATCAATCTCTTCCTCACCTTACGACTCCTACTCTATCCCTGAATCCCCCTCCCATTTCGGTGATTAAGTCCTCTGTCCCAAATATAGAAATTCCCTTGGCCCTCAATTCTCTCTTGGATGCTGCCCTTGATGAGGTGCGCTCCCCTGTTTCTGCCCCTCCTCTCCCTGATTGCCTTGACCGCAGCTCTCCAATGCTGCTCTGGACCCAGTCAGTCCACCTCTGGTTCATCCTACCACTACCTTGACTCCATTGTTCTTGCTAGATTTACCTGTTCCTGCTAGATTTACCTGTTCTTGATAGATTTACCTGTTCTTGCTAGATTTACCTGTTCTTGCTAGATTTACTTGTTCTTGCTAGATTTATCTATGCCCCATAACCCCAATTTCACTGATCCTGATCTTGATATTAGTATACTGTTTTAATTTGTCTTTGTTTGTCCCGTGTTCTCTATTTCTATTCTCTCTATTTTTGACAATGTTTATTCTTCATTTGAATATTCGTGTATTTTATGCCAACTTATATGAATTCCAGCTTCGGATATCACAGTTTTCACTGCTTTGTGTCTGTCTCCAGGAGCCAGACACAACTGGTAAGCCATGAGCATTACCTTTTTCACCTTGTCGTAATCACTGGAGTCATCAAGGGACAACGTGGAGTAGGTAATTTGGGCCTTCCCAGTCAAGACGGACTGTATCATGATGACCCAATTCTCCTTTGGCCAATCCAAAGAGGCAGCAACTTTCTCGAAGGCTGCGAAGAACTTCGAAACTTCCTTTTCATTGAATTTAGGGACCATCTTTATATTCCTTACCGGATCAAAACTACTTGTTAACGTTGTTTTCCTCTGACCACCTAATCGCAATACTTCTAACTCGTGTAGTCTTTCCTTCTCCCTTTCTTGCCTTTCTTTTTCCTTTTCTTCTAATTCCAACCGTTTCATTTCCATTTCCTTTTCTTTCATTTCTCGTTCTTTCTCTATTTCCTTTTCTTTCATTGCCATTTCTTTCTCTTTAATTTCCTGTTCTATTTCTAATTTCTTCCACTCTATCTCACGATTTATTTCCAAGGCTCGCATTTTGACAGTTAGAAAACTTATATTCAGTTTACCCGCATTACTTTCACCATCACTACCTTTATCTTCACTTAACACACCGAGCACTGTACTTCGCCAATACTGCACTTAATCGCACCGAGCACCGAGCTCGCCAATACTGCACTTAATCACACAGAGCACCGCACTTGCCAATATTGCACTTAATCACACTGCACTGAACAGGACGTATAACATCCTAATAATTACAAACAGGGGAATTATTTACAGGAGATTGCACTACGCCACCATCCCTGTCAAACATGCTTGACAAGGGGTCGGATCCCGCAGGGGATGCCAATTATGTTACGGCCCTACTGGGACGCAACCGGGTTCTTTTCTGATGGTATTAGTTTTTTGGGCATCCAGCCCCAAGTTAGTAGAGGCTTTCAAGGGGTGAGCTCCATAACGCAAGTAAAATCAATGGAGGTGGTACATTAAATACACAAGTATACTTAATTATATATATTCCTTTCCCACCACCATATGTAAATTAAAGTCACAAAAGGGAATTATTACAACACAGTATTTACATCTTAGTCTTCCTCTGAAGACACTGGATACTTGGCGATGCTCACTCTGGGTAGCCTTTCCTGGTTTTCTCTTCCGTGGCCCAGAACCCACCATGAATCTACCCTGGCCACAGGCCAGCCAAATTACAATCCCACTGGGTGCCTCGTCGTGATGGCCTACAACTACAGTCCAGCCTGTAGCTGGCAGGTACTAGTCATCTTCGCTGTTAGGCCACTCCATGACTAATACTAAGGTTGCGAGCCCTAGGCAGGAGCCTCGTGTGACTCGCTGGTCACTCTCCTCGGTCGGCACCGCAGTGGGTGGTCTCTTCCACCAGCCAGCCCCGGAGACGGCGAATCCTGTCACTGCCACTCCTCAGGCAGGCTATCACGCGCTCAGCAGAGTTCGTCCGGGGGTGGCTCACAGCTTCTTCAAAGCAGACTGGTGAAGAGACCTTGGCTGCCTTGGGTAGACTGATTCAACGTACCTCACAGCCGTCCTAGGTTGACTCTGAAAGCAGACACGTCATCAGTACTGGGGACACTACAGTGGTACCTCGGAATGCGATTGTCCCTGTATGCGAGGTTTTCGGAAGGCGAGCAGTATTTACTCCAAAAATTTGTCTCAGAAGGCGAGGGTTACTTCGGGACGCGAGTTTGTTGATACGCGTACAGGCCGACCTAGCGCGTGGTGGTTCGGCGATCGTCGCCCCTCCGCCCCTCAGTTTACCATTGTCATTGTTACCATTGCTCAGTGACTACCCCCACATCAATTATCTATAAGCAGCTTTACTCATATCTAGCCAAACTCAATATACTTAGCCCTTGCCAATATGGCTTCAGACCCAAAAAAAGCACTAACGATGCACTTATTAGTATGCTTAACTCGATTCATACTGCTCTTGATAAAAATGAGTTCTCTGTTGGGTTGTTTGTGGACCTGCGTAAAGCTTTTGACACTGTCAACCACCAAAACCTTCTTCTTAAATTACATCATTATGGAGTCAGAGGACACTCCCTACAATACCTCAAATCCTACCTTACTGACAGGCTCCAATATGTTTCTGTGAATAATACAATTTCTCCCACCCTACCCATCAACATTGGTGTTCCCCAGGGCAGCATACTTGGCCCTCTCCTCTTTCTCATCTACATTAATGACCTTCCAAATGCCTCCCAACACCTCAAACCAATTCTATTTGCTGACGACACAACCTTCATTTACTCCAGTCCTGATCCCCTTGCTCTAAATGCCACAGTAAATACTGAGCTAAATAAAGTCCATCTGTGACTAACTGCCAACAAACTCACCCTTAACATTGACAAAACCTTTTATATTCTGTTTGGCAATAAATCCTCTAATCAAATAAATCTCAAAATAAACAATACCCAAATTTGTAACAAATTAGATGGCAAATTCCTTGGCATTCTCACTGACCACAAGCTTAATTTCCAGGGACACATTCTAAACATATCAAAAAAAGTTTCAAAAACTGTGGGCATTCTTTCTAAGATCAGATATTATGTACCACGCCCTGCCCTGGTGACTCTCTATTACTCCCTTATCTATCCATATCTCAACTATGGTATTTGTGCTTGGGGCTCTACTACCCAAAATCACTTACGTCCTCTAATTACTCAACACAAAGCTGCTATTAGGACAATATCCAATTCTGGCCCCAGACACAACTCTGTACCCCTACTTAAATCTCTGAATATGTTAGACATTAAGTCACTGCACATTCTCTCATGTGTTTTATACATATATAAAACGCTAAACTATAATGCCAATCCTGATCTCAAAAGCTTCATAGAAGGTTGTATCAGAACCCATGAGCATCACACCAGAAATAAATACAGTTTTGATATTCCTAGAGTATGACTTAATCAAACTAGAAATGCTCTACAAATCAAGGGGCCCAGAATGTGGAATGACCTTCCCAACCATGTTAAAGACTGTACCTCTCTCAACCAGTTTAAGTTAAAAGCGAAGCTATACCTAATAAATTCCCTGTAACCTACCTTACCCTTCTATTGTCAACCAATGTCTGTTTTTTTCTTTAAAGAGCGCTGTTTGTCGACATAATTGTATTTGTGCTGCTTTTTCATCTATGTTTTCATTTCTTGTTTTCATTCTACTCATTATGCTCAATTAGTATTAAGCTTGTCATTTAAGTTTATCATGCCCGAAACGCTTTGCGTAATAGTGGCTTTAGGCATTGTATGTACTAGCTATACCTATAAGTTAAACAATCCTTGTAAATATTTATTGTATGTATGTACCTGACCTAAATAAAATTGTATTGTATTGTAATTCTTCTCGCGGATTTTCAGTGTTTTGTTGGATTTTTGGTGATTTGTCTATACAATTTGTTATTATATATCTCACCATGGGTCCCAAGAAAGCCAGTGGTAAGGATAAAGGCCAGAAAGCTCATGTGAGGATGACAATAGAGGAGAAACGAGATCATTCGGAAGCATGAGAACGGTACACGTGTTGTTGAACTTTGTAGGCAGTACAACAAAGCCACATCAACAATATGCACTATACTTAAGAAGAAAAATAAGGATATGGGTGCTAAAGTGGCAAAAGGAGTAAGAACATTAACGGCACAAAGACCACAAATACTTGAAGAAGTGGAAAAGTTGTTATTAATTTGGATACACGACAAGGAGTTGAGTGGTGATAGTGTTTCGGAGGCCATTATTTGTGAGAAAGCCAGGGTGTTGCACGAAGACCTTCTAAAGAATACCCCTGCAATGAGTGATGCAGATAAGAAAGAGTTTAAGGTAAGCAGGGGCTGGTTTGAAAAATTTAGAAAGAGAAGTGGTATCCATAGTGTTACAAGGCATGGGGTTATGTGATGTGATTATGGAAGGGGACTCCCCTTCCAAACAGTAACTCCTCTCCTCCTCCCCCCTCCTCACCATCTTCCATACGCCTACAGCACTCGACAGCAAGGTAAGTAATAACTGGAACACAGTTTTGTAGGTTTATTTAGATGAATTAGGTAAATTAGGTATAAAAATTTAGTTTGATGTGGGGTTTTTGGGGTAGTCAGGAACGGATTAATTCATTTCCCTTTATTTCTTATGGGGAAATTAACTTCGGAATGCGAGTTTTCGGAAGGCGAGGCGTCTCCAGGAACGGATTAAACTCGTATTCTGAGGTATGCCTGTACATGGGATCACTAGGAAACATCACTTACTAGCTTAGACACAAACGTCCACTTATTCGCTCCATAGATGGCGATCACTGTCTAAGCGCCACCTCACCAGAGGTCAGCAGCGGCTACGTCACGAGCCAACTAGGACAGGCATCCAGCACTTATTGCCGGCATCTCTCGTCATCACTAGATGGCGTTGTCCATGTTGTAGGATTTTCGGGAGCGGACTCACAGATGGCGTGGACTTCACAGCTTCTTGCTCGAGCGAGGAATTTTGGTTCGTAACACACGCGCCCAAAGTCCATGCTTTGGGCACACTATACAGTAATGTAAGTTTGCCTCGGGTAATAAATAACAGTGATCATCATTACCCAGGTTTCAGGGGATGGATGGTGTTTCAGGCCTTCCTCCAAAGGTTTCACAATGTCAACAAGAAAACGGTCAATTTAAAGTAGTCTCTCCTACCCTACCAGAGGCTCCAAAACAGAAAATGGGACAGTACATCACTTTTTTGAGTTGCTTTCATTTTCTTGTAAATTTTTTGGCCTTGTGTGATGCATATGAGCAAAAACTGATGCTCTTTATCAGAGGACAGGTTAAGTATTTACTTGGAGTAGAGAGAATATTATAGAGAATCTTTTTTTTTCTCTTTGGCAGGAACACCACTTGAATATGGCGTCGCTTGTATGGGTGTGGCGGCGAAGTGATCTGGCCGCAGTGGTGCGACCCATCGTGGCTGTACTGATTTACGTGCTGGATGATCCCAGAAGCACCTTAGTCAGACCTTAGCGTGCATCTTAGCCCGGACACAAGTTCGAACCCTCATTACGGCCTTTGTGGATGTGTTCATTAAATGTATAATGATATTGTGATTTCTGTATCACAAGTGATGTTCTTTTCCTTAAGAATGTATTCCATGATTTGTATACAGATAAAGGTTTGATTGTTAACAGTTGTGTACCTCAACTTGTCTTGATAATAAACAATAAAAGTATATTTGAGTTTAAAAACTTATTATTGCTGTCAAGTTTCATAATTTCTGGAGTACAAGACGACTGGTATTGCCCCTTTTAACCCCTCCGTGGTGCCTCCTTACCGTGGTGAGGGGCTCACGTACACCTCCCTGTGACCGGTGTAGGTTGCCATTGCCCCCTCTCCTGCCCCTTTTTGGGTGGTGGACGTGCTGAAGGGCACCACGTAGGGGCCTTATGAGCCATCGGACCACCCGCTGGAGGGGTCGCCTGTGAAGGGCCGCCCTGAGTGGATGGTTGGGTGTCCAGGCTGGTGCGATAGGGGGAATGGGGTCTTAGCACCAGTGTGGGAGAATGGACGATGTTGTAGGACTCCCCTGTTGAAAAGGGGGAGCACCGCTGGGGTCAACGCACCCTTCCTGCACTGGCCCGCGCTCAGCCTCCCTGGCTGCCCTGGTAGGTGGTATCTCTTGGTTCCAGGTCCGAAACTTTTGATATTGTTTGGTGCATGGATGACGACACGACTTCTCTTAGCCAGGCTCATGGGGTGGGTGACCAGGCCCCTGAGTTGGACCGTCCTGGAAGACCGGGATCTGTAGCCCCCGCTACAGGGCTCGGTTTAGGCCCAGACCGGACTCTTCCTTCCTGCTCCCCTCCCTCCTCTGTGGTTGGGTCGAGCCCCAAGCCTGCTGTGGTGACCGCCTCGTCCCCTTGCATGGCTAAATCTTATTGTGACTACTGCGCCTTTTGACCCATCTCTCTCTAAAGGTTCTCATCGCCGTCCCCGCCATGGCTACTCTCTCTTATGCTCCCTTCCCATACTAATTCGTACCATGCTTTGTTTGGTCCTCCTACGTGGACTAATTTCTTTGACCTCCATCCTTTACATTCAACTCCTGACAATTTTTCCCTTCATAGGCATCTTGTAGATTCCGTAGATGCCTCAGTTACCTTCAACCCTACCCGTCTTGGTACCCGTGTCGTTGCTGGTTCTCAGGATGCAGCCACCCGCTTAGCCTCCTTATTCGGCCTTGGCGAGACCCCTGTTCGGGTCTCAAAGAACGCTCGGGTAAATGCCAGTGTTGGCACTGTTCTCCTCCCACACCATGTTGCGACTAGTGTTAGGAATCTAAAAGACTGAAAAGACCACGAGGATATCAAGCATATCCTCAAGGCCCAGGGTCATTCTGTCCTCCAGGTGGATACGTTTACTCATCCCCCTCATGGTTATCGCCTTCTGCCCCTTCGGGTTGTGAAGATTAACTTTGATGGTAGGATCCTTCCGCCCTCTGTCATTCTTGTTGGTGCCAGATGCTCCGTTCAGGAGAATATTCCATCTCCTCGGCTCTGCAATAAGTGCTGGAGGTTTGGGCATGGTGCCCTCAAATGCTCTAGTCCTGTCTCTCTCTGTCCCATGTGTGGAGGCGAGGGTCACTCTAAGTTGGAGTGCACTTCTCCCTAGGTCCGCTGCCTCAATTGCGGTGAGGCCAACCCTACCTTCTCCCGCACGTGTATACGTTACAAACTTGAGGCGGCTGTCCTCAACTTGAAGCACCGGGACCATTTGTCTTTTCCTGAGGTTCGGCGCTAAGTTCTTTGTCTCCCCTCCTTCGCTGGCGTATCCTATGCTCGCGTGGTACGCTCTTCCTCTCCTCGTCCTTCCCACCTTACTCAGTCTCACAACTGTTTCCAAGCCTTAGACCCGAACACACCCACCACCACCTCCCTTGTTTCCCTCCGTTTTGTCCCAGAGGGTCCTCTCCCCTTCTGGTTCTCTGTCTAGGGTATCCCTTCTTTCTACCCAGTATGTCATGTCTCCTGTGTCTTCTTTCTCCTCTCCTTTTGGTCTTCCTTCCCGTCATTCTCCTCCGTCTCTTGGCTCACCACGCCACCTGACAGTGCGGGCCGATGTCCATTGCTCTCCTTGTGGTCATGTTGTTTGCTCGCGCTCTTCTTCTACTTTCGAGATGCTGGAGTCTGTTGCCCAGTACATTGCTGCTGGGAAACCAGTCTCTTTGAGTCAGAAGCGGAAACCTGGCTCCTCTCCTTCCTCCTTCCCGGTAGGTAAGAAGGCTTCACTTTCTTCTCAACCCCCTATCTCTGATTCTTTCGTTCCTTCCCCTCCCGCTTCGGTGGTGGAGCTCCCTGTTCCTACTGTGGGGGTTTGTTTAGCCCCCGGTTCTGTCTCGGATACTGCCCTTGCTGAGGTGCGTTCCCCTCTTTCTGCCCCTCCTCCTCCTCCTCCTCTTCCTTTTCCTCCTCCAGACCCTGTTCGTCCACCTCTGGTCTGTCCTCCCACTTCTTTCCCTCCTTCTTTACTCAGTTTACCCATGCCTCCTAACCCTGACTTCGCTGATCCTGACCCTGTGCTTCTTTCACGTGCTGTATTCTCTTTTCACCTTTGTTTCTTCTTTGATCTCTGTTGCAATCCTTTCTCTTTTTGCCAATGCCTATTCTTCCGTGGAACATCCGTGGATAATACACCAATTTCCTTGACCTCCAACTTCTAATTTCACAGTTTTCGCCCCTTTGTGTCTGTCTCCAGGAGCCGATGTTTGGTGCTCGTCCTGGTCGCTTCCGTGGCTATTCTCTTCTCTCACCCCCCCCCCCACCAGCTGTTGCTGGGGCCCATAACTCTTCTGCTCTCTTGATTCACTCAGATGTTCCCTTCGTCCCCTTACTTTTTTCCTCGCCTCTCCTTTGTTCTGCTGCGTGTGTCTTTGTGCGTAAATGGTACGTGGTTTGTTCCATTTATCTCCTCCCCACTGTCCCACTTTCTCTTCCCGATCTTAAACACCTCCTAGACACCTTGCCAGAACCTGTGCTCCTGCTGGGTGATTTCAATTGTCGTCATGCCCTTTGGGGTGATGTGCTGACAAACACCCAGGGTCGCCTCCTTTCCTCTCTTCTTCCCTGTCCCCTCTTAATTCTGGTGAGCCCACTCATTTGGACTCTCGGACTTGCTCCCTTTCCTGTCTCGATCTTTCTCTGTGCTCGTCATCCCTTTCTTTAGATTTTGGGTGGAGGGTCGTTGATGGCTTCCATGGCAGTGACCATTTTCCTGTCCTTGTTAGTTTTTTGTCTTTTCACCCTCCTCTCTCCTTCCCTAGTAGCGGTTTGCAGAGGGTGACTGGTGCCTCTTTACTCTCCATGTTACTATTTCCGACCTCTCCATTCTGCCTCTCCCTCATGCCCTCCTTCTTTTTCATGACACTGTCTTTGATGCTGCCCTCCACTCTATTCCTTGCTCTTCCTCTTGGGGAATGCGGAAGTGCGTTTCCTGGTGGAATGTGGACTGTACTCGGGCTGTCTGCTGTAAGCGTGCAGCCTGGAAGAGACATCGCCGCCGGCAGAAAGTTGAGTCTTTTCTTTTGTTTCGAAAGGCGAGTGTGGTGGCCCGTAGGACCATCTGTTCATCTAAACGTGCTTGCTGGATGTCTTATGTCTCCACCGTTATGTCCAAAACTCCTCTACCACTGGTCTGGAAGCGTATTCGCAAGATTACGAACTTACCCGCGTAAGTTCCCGATGTCTCGCTGGTCCTTTGCCTCCGTGGTGTTTTTGTGGCGGACCCATTGCAGGTCGTTACCGAACTGGGTTCCCACTTTTCATGTTAGTTCTGGTTCTCATCTTCCCCAATCCTTCCTTCTTCGTAAGCCTATTCTTGAATCTCGTCCTTTAAATTTCTGTACTCATCTTCGCCTTCCCTATAATGATCCCTTCTCTCTCTCTGAGCTTCAGTCTGCCCTAGTCCTCTGTGGTTCTACAGCAGTGGGCTCCGATGGCATTCATTATGAAATGCTTTGCCATCTCTCTCTGTGCACGTCTCAGTATTTACTGAGTCTGTAAAATCGGAAGAAGAACCAAGAACTGGCATGCTTAAAAGTAATTAGAACTAGAGACTGCTGTGGGGAGTATATCTTCGCCAGTTTCAGTCAAGGGTGCTGAGTCTGTCCTGACTGTTGGAGCAGTCTATAGAATTCCTAACACTGATGTGTCCGAATTCAACTCTAACCTTAGAAATCTAATACAAGGTAACAGACTGAACCAAAGCTATCTAATTATCGCAGGGGGACTTTAATATTGACCTCTGCGAGCCTGAAAACCCTACTGCTGCCAGCTTCCTCAACTGTATGAATTCCTGCTTCCTCATACCCTTAATCACTAGACCTACTAGAATCACTGATAGTACTGCCACGGCTCTTGATCACATCTGCACCAACATAACCTCTCCGCTTACTTCAGGGATAATCACCGATAACACTACAGACCATTACCCCACATTTCTCTTAACTAACATTAACAAACCACCTCTAGAGACAAGGGAGATAAGCTTTAGGCTGTACAATGAAACTGCAATAGGCAATTTTATAGCTGCTGCTGCTAATGTCAACTAAGAGACCGAATTAGGTAACATATGGGACATCAACCTAGCAGTGCAATCTTTTCTTCAAAAAACTCTCAGCCTTTATAACACCCACTGTCCTATGCTAACGAAACAAGTCACAACTAAAAGGCTAAACAATCCCTGGCTTACAAAGGGAATACCTAAATTCATTAATAAAAAACATGACCTTGAGAAGAAGTATAGGTTAGGAATCGTCTCCAAAGAATTTTCAAAGAATTACTCATCATTGCTATCTAAAATAATTAGAAGAGCCAAAATTAAATACTACGAAGATAAATTTACCCACACAAAGGGCAATATTAAGAAAACATGGAGCACAATTTCACAAATAATGGGATCAAAGAAGATTTTAAATAACAAACCAATACTCCTGTCCAATAATGATGGTCTGCTTTCAGCCTCTGACACTGCTCTTTAGTTCAATAGGTTCTTCTCTTCCATTGGGTCATCCCTTGCAAATGATATTCCATCTTCCAGTACTAATGTTATACTCAAATTGTATGACGGTTGAAACATAACCAATCACAGGCGAGTAGGCCTCTGACGTCATCCCAGACAGAGAGTCACCAGCCGTGCTCCCAGCAGGCCGCAGTATTCTCACAGACCCAGAGTAGGTAGGACCTCGGCTGGCCAGTTATACACCTTGTTGCCTCACTCAATAAAACTACTGAAGTGTCTGCTGTGTATAACTACAACCAACATTCAACCAAAGACGGCAACGAATACTGGTAGCAGCAGTGGGATCCAGAATTATTTTTCTGGAAACGAAATTCCAAGTACCCACACCGCCTTGTGTTCCAGCTGTCGCCATAAGCCGCTATCCTGCCACCCACGCATCAATTATTGTGCCAGTCCGGGGTCCTGCTATCAGCCACTACTCTAGGTCGACGATTTCAAAAGTAAGGCGCAGCATTTACAAGTGAGAACGAAATTTCATCAGCGAGGGAAGAGTAATTCGCCGCCAGCGATTTTTTAATTTCCCGCGCCATCTTGGGACCTGCATCACCCACCACCACCTTCACCAACGCCGACAGCATCAAGTCTTGTGAGTGTTTCAAGCTACTGCAATCGTCGTCAGTCATCGTCGCAAGTATCAACTGATCATTGTGTGTGTTGTACTGTTATTTAAGAGGAATTGGTGTAAAAAAAGACTTCAACCGTCAAACAATTTGAGTATAACACTAATATTCAGGACTATCTTACAGGTAACTATCCACAGTCTCTGTACCTAATGCCTACTAATTCCATTGATGTTACTGACATAATCCTTTCCCTTAAAACCAAGTCTAGTGCCCTTGAGGAGATACCAACTCTTATTTACAAAAAAGCCTCCAGATTTTTAGCTCCTGCCATTGCATTGCTCTTCAACAAGTCATTGAACTCCAAACCTTTCCAGATATTCTAAAAAATGCGAGAGTAACCCCTGTCCACAAATGTGGGGATCCCACTGATGTTAACAACTTCAGACCTATATCAATTCTGCCAAACTTGTCAAAAATATTTGAAAAACTAATCTATAAGCAGCTTTACTCTTATCTAGCCAAACACAATATACTTAGCTCTTGTCAATATGGCTTCAGACCCCAAAAAAGCACTAACGCTGCACTTATTAGTATGATTAACTTGATACATACAGCTCTTGATAAAAATGAGTTCCCTGTTGGGTTATTTGTGGACCTGCATAAGGCTTTTGACACTGTTAACGACCAAAACCTTCTTCTTAAATTACAACATTATGGAGTCAGAGGTCACTCCCTGCAGTACATTAAGTCTTACCTTACTGACAGGCTCCAGTATGTTTCTGTGAATAATTCAATTTCTCCCACCCTACCCATCAACATTGGTGTTCCCCAGGGCAGCATACTTGGCCCTCTCCTCTTTCTCATCTACATTAATGACCTTCCAAATGCCTCCCAACATCTCAAACCAATTCTTTTTGCTGACGACACGACCTTCATTTACTCCAGTCCTGACCCCCTTGCTCTAAATGTCACAGTGAATACTGAGCTAAATAAAGTCCATCACTGGCTAACTGCCAACAAATTCACCCTCAATATTGACAAAACTTTCTATATTTTGTTTGGCAATAAATCCTCAAATCAAATAAATCTCAGGATTAACAATACCCAAATTTGTAACAAAGTAGATGACAAATTCCTTGGCGTTCTCATTGACCGCAAGCTGAATTTCCAGGGACACATTCTACATATATCAAAAAAAGTTTCAAAAACTGTTGGCATTCTTTCTAAGATCAGATATTATGTACCCCGCCCTGCCCTGGAGACGCTCTATTACTCCCTCATCTATCCTTATCTCAACTATGGTATTTGTGCTTGGGGTTCTACTACCCAAAATCATTTACGTCCTCTAATTACTCAACACAAAGCTGCTATTAAGACAATATCCAACTCTGGCCCCAGACATCACTCGGTACCCCTACTCAAATCTCCCATTATGTTAGATATTAAGTTCCTGCACATCCTCTCATGTGTATTTTATATATATAAAACGCTGAACTAATGTCAATCCTGTCCTTAAAAGCTACCTAGAAGGTTGTAACAGATCCCATGAGCACCACACCAGAAACAAATACCTATTTGATATTCCAAGAGGAAGCAATACACAGGAAGCATTACTTTGGTTTTGGAAAAGTTGTTCAATGTCAACCAATACCAACAAACTCACCAACAAACTGCCAACAAACTGCCAACAAACTCACCCTTAACATTGACATAACTTTCTATATTATGTTTGGCAATAAATCCTCTAATCAAATAAATCTCAAAATAAACAATACCCAAATTTGTAACAAATTAGATGGCAAATTCCTTGGCATTCTCATTGACCACAAGCTGAATTTCCAGGGACACATTCTAAACATATCAAAAAAAGTTTCAAAAACTGTGGGCATTCTTTCTAAGATCAGATATTATGTACCACGCCCTGCCCTGGTGACTCTCTATTACTCCCTTATCTATCCATATCTCAACTATGGTATTTGTGCTTGGGGCTCTACTACCCAAAATCACTTACGTCCTCTAATTACTCAACACAAAGCTGCTATAAGGACAATATCCAATTCTGGCCCCAGACATCACTCGGTACCCCTACTCAAATCTCTGAATATGTTAGACATTAAGTCACTGCACATTCTCTCATGTGTATTATACATATATAAAACGCTAAACTATAATGCCAATCCTGATCTCAAAAGCTTCATAGAAGGTTGTAACAGAACCCATGAGCACCACACTAGAAATAAATACAGTTTTGATATTCCTAGAGTACGACTTAATCAAACCAGAAATGCTCTACAAATCAAGGGGCCCAGAATGTGGAATGACCTTCCCAACCATGTTAAAGACTGTACCTCTCTCAACCAGTTTAAGTTAAAAACGAAACTATACCTAATAAATTCCCTGTAACCTACCTTACCCCTCTGTTGTCAACCCATTTATGTTTTTTTTTTTTTTTTTTGTCTTTCAATTCAAAGCTGTTTGAATGTAATTTTCTTTAATAATTTGTAATTGTATTTGTGCTGCTTTTTCAACAATGTTCCCCCCTCTTTTACTTCTATTTTTATTTGTACTCAACACATTTTATTCTTTTTACCCATTAGTTTTAAGCTTGAGTCATTAGTGTTTTTTCCTGCCCGAAACGCTTTGCGTAATAGTGGCTTTGCGCATTGTATGTACTAGCTCTATCTATAAAGCCAACAAACTTTGTAAAATCTCTTTATGTATGTACCTTTACCTAAATAAAAATTATTATTATTATTATTATTATTATTATTATTATTATTATTATTATTATTATTATTATTAATATTTTTTCACTAGTTGTGTATGAAGAGCGCGGCAATTGTTCCAAGTTTCAGTACTGCAGCGTAAATAGCAAGGGAGAATTTTTTTTTTTTCAACGAATTTTACACATTTTTAAGTTTGAATAAAACAACACACCTTTCAGATATAATCATTCTATGGCACTTTTCTGATACATTAGCATATAATAAAGGTTCGTAACTTATGGAGTTTCCAAAACATCTTTAGTTTTCTTAATACAAATATTCAAAGTTCCCCCAAAAAATTATGCAAATATGTCATGTTTATTGCTATTATAAAATCAATAAATGAACTTAGGAACAAACCATAAGTTGGGAGTTTAGATACATACACTTTACATATAAGGTGTAAGTTTCATGTAATTTGAATAAAAATGTAGAAGGTATTCAAACGCTTATGTCAGTTGAAAATACATAAGAAAATAATAAAGTCTTTGACTCTTTGCTATCACAATAGCATACATTAAAAAAATATTATAATTAGTTTTATTAGAAAAACATTTAAGTTATTTTTTTTTCAATTTTTTTTTTAATTTTTTTTTATCGGACGATTTGCATGAAACTTATACACCTGACTGCACATAAGCCTATCTGTAAGGGTGCCAATTTTGGAGAAAACTTATTAATGTCAACCTAAGACACAGATGGCAGCACCTTAAACAATGCTGTTTGTTGACCAAATTGTATTTTTGTTTTTTTTTCTGCCATGTTTTACCCCCCCCCCACCCTCCTTTTTTCCATTTTTTCTTATTTTTCTCAACACAATTTATACTTTAATCTCAATTAGTATTAAGTTTGGTTTAGTGTTTTTCCTGCCCGAAACGCTTTGCGTAATAGTGGCTTTAGGCATTGTATGTACAAGCTCTATCTATAAATCCATCAACGTTGTATCTCACCTTGTATGTATGTACTGTACCTGAATAAATATTTGTATTTGTATTTTGTATTTGTATACGCAACCTATGGTCCACTTTAAGGATAAGACACATTACGCAACCAATTGTCCAGTGTCGTGGACAGTACACAATACGCCAGCAATTGTCCAGTGTCGTGGACAGTACACAATACGCCACCTATTGTCCAGTGTCGTGGACAGTACACAATACGCCAGCAATTGTCCAGTGTCGTGGACAGTACACAATACGCCACCTATTGTCCAGTGTCGTGGACAGTACACAATACGCCACCTATTGTCCAGTGTCGTGGACAGTACACAATACGCCAGCAATTGTCCAGTGTCGTGGACAGTACACAATACGCCACCAATTGTCCAGTGTCGTGGACAGTACACAATACGCCACCTATTGTCCAGTGTCGTGGACAGTACACAATACGCCACCTATTGTCCAGTGTCGTGGACAGTACACAATACGCCACCTATTGTCCACCTTCAGGATAAGACACAATACGCCACCAATTGTCCAGTGTCGTGGACAGTACACAATACGCCACCTATTGTCCACCTTAAGGATAAGACACAATACGCCACCAATTGTCCAGTGTCGTGGACAGTACACAATACGCCACCTATTGTCCACCTTAAGGATAAGACACAATACGCCACCAATTGTCCAGTGTCGTGGACAGTACACAATACGCCACCTATTGTCTACCTTAAGGATAAGACACAATACGCCACCAATTGTCCAGTGTCGTGGACAGTACACAATACGCCACCTATTGTCCAGTGTCGTGGACAGTACACAATACGCCAGCAATTGACCAGTGTCGTGGACAGTACACAATACGCCACCTATTCTCCAGTGTCGTGCACAGTACAAAATACGCCACCAATTGTCCAGTGTCGTGGACAGTACACAATACGCCAGCAATTGTCCAGTGTCGTGGACAGTACACAATACGCCACCTATTGTCCAGTGTCGTGGACAGTACACAATACACCACCTATTGTCCAGTGTCGTGGACAGTACACAATACGCCAGCAATTGTCCAGTGTCGTGGACAGTACACAATACGCCACCTATTGTCCAGTGTCGTGGACAGTACACAATACACCACCTATTGTCCAGTGTCGTGGACAGTACACAATACGCCACCTATTGTCCAGTGTCGTGGACAGTACACAATACGCCACCAATTGTCCAGTGTCGTGGACAGTACACAATACGCCACCTATTGTCCAGTGTCGTGGACAGTACACAATACGCCACCTATTGTCCAGTGTCGTGGACAGTACACAATACGCCACCTATTGTCCACCTTCAGGATAAGACACAATACGCCACCAATTGTCCAGTGTCGTGGACAGTACACAATACGCCACCTATTGTCCACCTTAAGGATAAGACACAATACGCCACCAATTGTCCAGTGTCGTGGACAGTACACAATACGCCACCTATTGTCCACCTTAAGGATAAGACACAATACGCCACCAATTGTCCAGTGTCGTGGACAGTACACAATACGCCACCTATTGTCTACCTTAAGGATAAGACACAATACGCCACCAATTGTCCAGTGTCGTGGACAGTACACAATACGCCACCTATTCTCCAGTGTCGTGGACAGTACACAATACGCCACCTATTGTCCAGTGTCGTGGACAGTACACAATACGCCAGCAATTGACCAGTGTCGTGGACAGTACACAATACGCCACCTATTCTCCAGTGTCGTGCACAGTACAAAATACGCCACCAATTGTCCAGTGTCGTGGACAGTACAAAATACGCCAGCAATTGTCCAGTGTCGTGGACAGTACACAATACGCCACCTATTGTCCAGTGTCGTGGACAGTACACAATACACCACCTATTGTCCAGTGTCGTGGACAGTACACAATACGCCAGCAATTGTCCAGTGTCGTGGACAGTACACAATACGCCACCTATTGTCCAGTGTCGTGGACAGTACACAATACACCACCTATTGTCCAGTGTCGTGGACAGTACACAATACGCCACCTATTGTCCAGTGTCGTGGACAGTACACAATACGCCACCAATTGTCCAGTGTCGTGGACAGTACACAATACGCCACCAATTGTCCAGTGTCGTGGACAGTACACAATACGCCACCTATTGTCCAGTGTCGTGGACAGTACACAATACGCCAGCAATTGTCCAGTGTCGTGGACAGTACACAATACGCCACCTATTGTCCAGTGTCGTGGACAGTACACAATACGCCACCTATTGTCCAGTGTCGTGGACAGTACACAATACGCCACCTATTGTCCACCTTAAGAATAAGACACAATACGCCACCAATTGTCCAGTGTCGTGGACAGTACACAATACGCCACCTATTGTCCACCTTAAGGATAAGACACAATACGCCACCTATTGTCCAGTGTCGTGGACAGTACACAATACGCCACCTATTGTCCACCTTAAGGATAAGACACAATACGCTACCAATTGTCCAGTGTCGTGGACAGTACACAATACGCCACCTATTATCCACCTTAAGGATAAGACACAATACGCCACCTATTATCCTGGGTCGTGGGGCTCAGCATCCCTGCGGCCCGGTCCTCGACCAGGCCTCCTTTTTTGTTACACATCCCCAGGAAGCAGCAGTGTACCTCCTTTGTAATCAAACTTTAATCTTCAGTAATCCTCCTTGGTAAATTTGTAATCACCTTTGTAAATCTTCTTCACAATCACTTGTTAAATGTTTGTAATTCAAAAACTATGTATGGAACACAACCAAAACCTTCCCCTGTTATAGTGTAAATACTCTAATATATCTATCTAGAAAAGAATCTTTTTCCATAATATCGTGTCGTTGTCTACTAGGAAATTTTGTCAGATAAAAAGAAA
Source organism: Procambarus clarkii (assembly GCF_040958095.1). Lineage (NCBI taxonomy): Eukaryota > Metazoa > Arthropoda > Malacostraca > Decapoda > Cambaridae > Procambarus > Procambarus clarkii. Next base: position 20,342,930 of record NC_091184.1, on the reverse strand, counting down.
GTCGAAAATTTCAGTTAGGCAGCAGGATGTTGCTGCTGGAAACTTTCCTTATTAAGACTTCTTAATAGCCCAGTTGGTAGAGGTTGTCCTCACACATGTGGGGTCCATGGTTCGAGTCTCCTAGAGCCCAGGTGAATGGACTGCTGTCAAAAATCACACTGACCTCTTTATCAATAGTACTGAGCACACACACCTTATCTACTGTGACAGATCAGTAGATGATCGTGGGAGAGTTGGAACAGCCTTAAGGGAAGGGAACTACCACTTAGAAGGGGTCAGGACAAGATATTTGCGATGGAACGGAGGTGGGTGGGGATTAGATTAGTGCCCAACCGTTTTGACGATCGGGGATTGAACGCAGGCATGCATGAAGAGACCGTCGCTCTTCCGTCCAGCCCAAGTGGTTGGGCGGAGTAGCCTTTAAGACAACGAAGTTACAATTGTTCTTATAAGTGGTGCAATTAGTCTGGGTTAGAGTCGTGAAGAGTGATGATTGGAGGGTAGAGCGACAGTCTGGCTTCATACAGGTCCACGTTCAATCCCCGACCGTCCAAGTGATTAGGCACCATTCCTTCCCTCCGTTCCATCACTAATCCTTATCCTGACCCCCTTCCCAGCAGTTGGGCACCATTCCTTCCCCCCGTCCCATCCCTAATCCTGACCCCTTCCTAGTGCTATATAGTCGTAATGGCTTGGTGCTTTCCCGATGATAGCTCCCATGGAACTGTTCACTTTTGTTCTTCGAGAAGTAATTGGGTACCAGGATTGGGAGATAGTGTTCTAAGGAGAACAAGAAGACAAGACTTATCATGAACAATGGGAAGGAAGAGCTGTCAGCCTTGCTAACAGGAGTCACAAGTCCTCTTCACCTGTACCACCAAGTATAAATAAGATCAGTTGGAGGTGGAAGACAATTAATTAGAGATCATTACAGCAAGTTACAACCTCTTGTTTACAAAGGATCAGAACCATACCACCGACATTGATCAGTAATGTTGGCGAGTAACACTTCACTAAACCATCCCACCGACATTGATCAGTAATGTTGGCGAGTAACACTTCACTAAACCATCCCACCGACATTGATCAGTAATGTTGGTGAGTAACACTTCACAAAACCATACCACCGACATTGATCAGTAATGTTGGCGAGTAACACTTCACTAAACCATACCACCGACATTGATCAGTAATGTTGGTGAGTAACACTTCACTAAACCATACCACCGACATTGATCAGTAATGTTGGCGAGTAACACTTCACTAAACCATACCACCGACATTGATCAGTAATGTTGGTGAGTAACACTTCACTAAACCATACCACCGACATTGATCAGTAATGTTGGTGAGTAACACTTCACTAAACCATCCCACCGACATTGATCAGTAATGTTGGTGAGTAACACTTCACTAAACCATACCACCGACATTGATCAGTAATGTTGGCGAGTAACACTTCACTAAACCATACCACCGACATTGATCAGTAATGTTGGTGAGTAACACTTCACTAAACCATACCACCGACATTGATCAGTAATGTTGGTGAGTAACACTTCACTAAACCATCCCACCGACATTGATCAGTAATGTTGGTGAGTAACACTTCACTAAACCATACCACCGACATTGATCAGTAATGTTGGCGAGTAACACTTCACTAAACCATACCACCGACATTGATCAGTAATGTTGGTGAGTAACACTTCACTAAACCATACCACCGACATTGATCAGTAATGTTGGTGAGTAACACTTCACTAAACCATACCACCGGCATTGATCAGTAATGTTGGTGAGTAACACTTCACTAAACCATACCACCGACATTGATCAGTAATGTTGGCGAGTAACACTTCACTAAACCATACCACCGACATTGATCAGTAATGTTGGCGAGTAACACTTCACTAAACCACACCACCGACATTGATCAGTAATGTTGGCTAGTAACACTTCACTAAACCATACCACCGACATTGATCAGTAATGTTGGCGAGTAACACTTCACTAAACCATACCACCGACATTGATCAGTAATGTTGGTGAGTAACACTTCACTAAACCATACCACCGACATTGATCAGTAATGTTGGTGAGTAACACTTCACTAAACCATCCCACCGACATTGATCAGTAATGTTGGTGAGTAACACTTCACTAAACCATACCACCGACATTGATCAGTAATGTTGGCGAGTAACACTTCACTAAACCATACCACCGACATTGATCAGTAATGTTGGCGAGTAACACTTCACTAAACCACACCACCGACATTGATCAGTAATGTTGGTGAGTAACACTTCACTAAACCACACCACCGACATTGATCAGTAATGTTGGTGAGTAACACTTCACTAAACATGGAAGACAATATTAACTTCTTAGGAATATTTTCCCACTCAGACATAGAGACCTTTTAGACACACACACTGGCTATGGTGGTTATCTTGAGATGACGTTATCTTGAGGTTATCATAAGGTTATCTTATGTCATCCCCAGGAAGCAACCCGTAGCAGCTGTCTAACTACCAGGTACCTATTTACTGCTAGGTGAACAGGTGCATCAGGGCGAAAGACACTCTGCCCATTTGTTTTCGCCTCCCTCGGGGATCGAACCCTGAACCTTATGTCTACGAATCCCGAGCCCTGTCCACTCAGCTATTCGGGCCCGTAATAGTGAATTACTTTGCTAAATTTCATTCATATATTAACAATAATACATTTTACAACTATTTGATCCCTTACGAAGGACCCAAAAATGTTATAATGGAATATAAATACTAAATTAAGAATATCATGATCTTATTTAGACCGACTGCTTTTTTTCCGTTAACTTTGTTATATAAGACAATAACATAAATATCACTAATATAAAATATATTTAAAGACGTAAACTTTATTTCTTTTTTGTAATCATCTTAAGAGTTATTATTATATTTAACATTATTATTATACATTTTGGTTTGGAAAATGACTTGTTACTTAGATTGATGTCAATACTTACGAGATGATTGGAAGGCTCCAGCGACTGTTTTAGTTGCCAACTTGTTACAATAACTATTATATAATTTGTCGTATGTTAGACAAAACGAGCATTAAGAGTTGTTGGTGTGTGTAAAGAGAACATGTGTCTGGTAGAGAAGCTTAGTGTGAGGCAAGTGGTTTGTGGGACAATATAAGAGCATAAGAATTGTATTTTTGACAGTTCCTTTATCATTAACAGCAGAGGTTCCGAACCTGGGGTCCACAAGCTAGGTTCCCAACCTGGGGTCCACAAGCTAGGTTCCCAACCTGGGGTCCACAAGCTAGGTTCCCAACCTGGGGTCCACAAGCTAGGTTCCCAACCTGGGGTCCACAAGCTAGGTTCCCAACCTGGGGTCCACAAGCTAGGTTCCCAACCTGGGGTCTACAAGCTAGGTTCCCAACCTGGGGTCCACAAGCCAGGTTCCCAACCTGGGGTCCACAAGCTAGGTTCCCAACCTGGGGTCCACAAGCTAGGTTCCCAACCTGGGGTCCACAAGCCAGGTTCCGAACCTGGGGTCCACAAGCCAGGTTCCGAACCTGGGGTCCACAAGCTAGGTTCCGAACCTGGGGTCCACAAGCTAGGTTCTGAACCTGGGGTCCACAAGCTAGGTTCCCAACCTGGGGTCCACAAGCTAGGTTCCCAACCTGGGGTCCACAAGCTAGGTTCCCAACCTGGGGTCCACAAGCTAGGTTCCCAACCTGGGGTCCACAAGCTAGGTTCCCAACCTGGGGTCCACAAGCTAGGTTCCCAATTGTGGGGAAAACTCACATTTATTTATTTATTTATTTATTTATGCATATACAAGAATGTACATAAGGAATGTGAGGATACAAATATGGTAATTACAGTCTTGTAAAGCCACTAGCACGCGCAGCGTTTCGAGCAGGTCCTTAATCTAAGAAAATTTTAAGGAGGTAAATACTTGCAAAATTTATAGACAAAAAAATGATAACAGATTACATGAAATGAAAAAAAAAAGATGAGAGAAAATTGTAGGTACAGTATATTAAAGCACATAGGTAGCTAAGAATGATTGCAATGACAGCTTGAATGGTAGTTGACAAAAAATTGGTAGGCACAATACAGCAGAAACAATATAAGATTGATTGCAATGACAGCTTGAATCGTAGTTGACAAAAATTGGTAGTCACAATACAGCATATGGCTAGCACATAAAAGAAGACAGCAATGAACACAATGATAAGGTTGTTTGATATTACATAAAAATTAGGAGATTGGGTAACACTAGGTACAGAGCAAATTTAAAGCTCAGTGTAGGAAACTAAGAAGATGAAGTTAGGTACTTTTTGGTTTTGCTTTTAAATAAGGCAAAAGTTTTACAGTTTTCAATTCACTAGGGAGTGAGTTCCATAGACTAGGTCCCTTAATTTGCATAGAGTGTTTACACAGATTAAGTTTGACCCTGGGGATATCAAAGAGATATTTATTTCTGGTGTGGTGATAATGGGTCCTATTACATCTCTCCAGGGAGAGTTTCAGAGCATGGTTTGCATTTAAGAACAGGGTTTTGTAAATGTAGTTGACACAAGAGAATGTGTGGAGGGAGTTAATATTTAGCAAGTTTAGGGATTTAAACAAGGGAGCTGAGTGTTGTCTGAAAGCAGAGTTAGTTATTATTCTGATAGCAGATTTTTGCTGTGTGATGATGGGCTTAAGGTGGTTTGCAGTGGTAGACCCCCATGCACAGATACCATAATTAAGATAGGGGTAGATTAGTGCATAATATAGTGAGAGGAGAGCAGAGTTAGGAACATAATATCTGATTTTGGAGAGTATACCAACTGTCTTAGAGACTTTCTTAGTTATGTGTTGAATGTGGGTGCTGAAGTTGAGTCTCTTGTCTAGGAATAGGCCAAGAAACTTGCCATCATTTTTATTACTGATGTTAATGTTGTCTATCTGTAGCTGAATTGCATTTGATGATTTACTTCCAAATAAGATGTAGTAAGTCTTTTCGATGTTTAATGTTAGTTTGTTCGTTGACATCCATAAGTGGACTTTTTTTAATTCATTATTCACAACATTATTTAGTGTATGTGGGTTGAGGTTTGAATAGATAATGGTAGTATCATCAGCAAACAATATAGGTTTGAGAATATTAGAGACATTAGGCAGATCGTTTATATATATATAAGAAATAGAAGAGGTCCTAAGATGCTGCCCTGTGGCACTCCAACGGTAATTGGTAGAGTGGAAGAAGTTGTATCATTGATGGTTACATATTGGTATCTGTCACTAAGATAGGATCGGATGTAGTCAAGGGCAAGGGATGTAGCCTCGGATTCCATAATGCTGGAGTTTAAGTAAGAGGTAGTTGTGATTAACAGTATCAAAGGCTTTTCTTAGGTCAATGAAGAGTCCAATCGGAAACTCATTTTTGTCAAGGGCTGAGTAGTTAACGTCAAGGAGACTAATGATTGCATCGTTGGTGCTCTTTTGGGACCGGAAGCCAAACTGGCAGGGGCTGAGTATGTCGAATTTTACGAGGTAGGAATAGAGCTGTTTGTAAATAATTTTTTCAAATATTTTTGATAGAATGGGTAGATTTGATATTGGTCTATAATTGTTTATGTCCGCCGGATTGCCTTCTTTATGGACTGGCGTTACTCCTGCTTTTTTGAGGATATCACGGAAGGTGTGACACTCTATAGATTTGTTGAACAGTAGTGCTATGGGTGGGGCAAGAGCATGGGAGGCGCTCTTGTACACAATGGACGGAATTTCACTGGTGTTGCCTGCCTTGGTTTTTAGAGAGTGTATGATGGACACAACATCTTCCGGGCTGATTGGTGAAAGGAGAAGAGAGTTTGGATAGCTGCCTCAGAGATATGTGTTAATATGTGTCTGAGTCTGTGGGATTTTACTGGCAAGATTAGCACCAACCGATGAAAAGAAACTATTAAATTCATTTGCCATTTCTAAATCAGTTGACGGTATATCCCCATCCTTGTAGAGTTTTATTTGGTTATGTGAGTGTTGTTTAGTTCCTAGGATACTAGAGATTGTTTTCCAAGTGCTTTTCATGTTGCCTTTTGCTTCATTGAATCTATTCACATAATATGCAAGTTTTGCCTTTCTTATGATACTGGTAAGCATTGATGAGTACCTTTTAGCTACTTCCTTTGAAACTAGGCCAATCCTAAGTTTCTTTTCATATTCATGTTTCTTGTTGACTGAGTTGAGAATGCCACTTGTGAGCCATGGATTGTTTAATCTTTTGTCAGTTACTTGCTTGGTAAGAAGGGGACAATGAAGGTTGTAGAGGCTTAGAGTTTTGGAGAGGAAGAGATTAGCTAATGAATTTATATCATGGGTATTATTGAATTCAGAATATCCATATCTCAACTATGGTATTTGTGCTTGGGGTTCTACTACCCAAAATCATTTACGTCCTCTAATTACTCAACACAAAGCTGCTATTAGGACAATATCCAACTCTGGCCCCAGACATCACTCGGTACCCCTACTCAAATCTCTGAATATGTTAGACATTAAGTCACTGCACATTCTTTCATGTGTATTATACATATATAAAATGCTAAACTGTAATGCCAATCCTGACCTCAAAAGCTTCATAGAAGGTTGTAACAGAACCCATGAGCACCACACCAGAAATAAATACAGTTTTGATATTCCTAGAGTACGACTTAATCAAACTAGAAATGCTCTACAAATCAAGGGACCCAGATTGTGGAATGACCTTCCCAACCATGTTAAAGACTGTACCTCTCTCAATCAGTTTAAGATTAAAACGAAGCTATACCTAATAAAATCCCTATAACCTTCCTTACCCCTCTAATGTCATCCAATGTCTGTTTTTTTTTTTTTTTTTAAAGAGCGCTGTTTGTCGACAGAATTGTATTTGTGCTGCTTTTTCAGCTATGTTTTCTTTCCATGTTTTCATTTTACTCTTTATGCTCTATTAGTATTAAGCTTTAGTCATTTAAGTTTTTTATGCCCGAAACGCTTTGCGTAATAGTGGCTTTAGGCATTGTATGTACTAGCCCTAACTATAAATCCACCACTCTTTGTAAAATCTCTTTTATGTATGTACCTTACCTAAATAAACATTTTGATTTTGATTTTGATTTGAATCCCAGTTAATATTGTGAAATGCATCTGTAAGATTGCCTAAAGCTGATTCACTGTGTAGCCTAAATGAAAGTTTCTTGTTTTTTGGTGGTGTTATGTCCATGTTCGCTATGAGAAAGGTAGGATAGTGGTCAGTTGTTCTGTCGTAGATTATACCAGATACAAGGGGAGCTGTTATGTTTGTCCATATGTGATCCAAGGTAGTGGCTGATGTTTGAGTGACTCGGGTAGGTTTGGTGATTGTGGGGATTAGCATACAGGAGTTCATGCTGTTAAGGAAATAGTCAACTTGATGGTCAAGTCAAGTCAAGTCAACTTTAACATGGTTGGGAAGGTCATTCCACAATCTGGGTCCCTTGATTTATTGAGCATTTCTAGTTTGATTAAGTCGCACTCTAGGAATATCAAAACTGTATTTATTTCTGGTGTGGTGCTCATGGGTTCTGTTACAACCTTCTATGAAGCTTTTGAGGTCAGGATTGGCATTACAGTTTAGTGTTTTATATATGTATAATACACATGAGAGAATGTGCAGTGACTTAATGTCTAACATATTCAGAGATTTGAGTAGGGGTACCGAGTGATGTCTGGGGCCAGAGTTGGATATTGTCCTAATAGCAGCTTTGTGTTGAGTAATTAGAGGACGTAAATGATTTTGGGTAGTAGAGCCCCAAGCACAAATACCATAGTTGAGATAAGGATAGATGAGGGAGTAATAGAGAGTCACCAGGGCATGGCGGGGTACATAATATCTGATCTTAGAAAGAATGCCAACAGTTTTCTAAACTTTTTTTGATATATTTAGAATGTATCCCTGGAAATTCAGCTTGTGGTCAATGAGAATGCCAAGGAATTTGCCATCTAATTTGTTACAAATTTGGGTATTGTTTATTTTGAGATTTATTTGATTTGAGGATTTATTGCCAAACAGAATATAGAAAGTTTTGTCAATGTTAAGGGTGAGTTTGTTGGCAGTTAACCAAAGATGGACTTTATTTAGCTCAGTATTTACTGTGGCATTTAGAGCAAGGGGGTCAGGACTGGAGTAAATGAAGGTTGCGTCGTCAGCAAATAGAATTGGTTTGAGGTGTTGGGAGGCATTTGGAAGGTCATTAATGTAGATGAGAAAGAGGAGAGGGTCAAGTATGCTGCCCTGAGGAACACCAATGTTGATGGGTAGGGTGTGAGAAATTGAATTATTCACAGAAACATACTGGAGCCTGTCAGTAAGGTAGGATTTGAGGTATTGTAGGGAGTGTCCTCTGACTCCATAATGATGTAATTTAAGAAGAAGGTTTTGGTGGTTGACAGTGTCAAAAGCCTTACGCAGGTCCACAAATAACCCAACAGGGAACTCATTTTTATCAAGAGCTGTATGAATCGAGTTAAGCATACTAATAAGTGCATTGTTAGTGCTTTTTTTTGGGTCTGAAGCCATATTGGCAAGGGCTAAGTATATTGTGTTTGGCTAGATAAGAGTAAAGCTGCTTATAGATTAGTTTTTCAAATTTTTTTGACAAGTTTGGCAGTGTTACGGACCCGAGTCCAGCGTCCGAGCACGGAGCGGTGATGACAATGCCATCTGTGGGTCTGCTCCCGAAACCCTCTCCATATGGACGATGCCATCTTGTGAGGACGGGATATACCGGCCACAGGGGCTGGATTCCCATCTTAATCAGCTCGTAACATAGCCGCTGCTGACCTCTGGTGAGGTGGCGCTTAGACAGCAACGCCATCTATGGAGTGGATAGGTGGACGTTTGTGTCTAAGCCTGTAAGTGAGGTGCCCTAGAGTGTCCCCAACACTAATGACGTGTCTGATTACAGAGTCGACCTGGGACTGCTGTATTGGACGATGGATCAGTCTACCCAAGGCAGCCATAGTCTCTCCATGTGTTTCCTGAAGAAGCTGTGAGTTGCCCCCGGACGAACACTGCTGAGAGTGTTAGTCTGCCTGTGACGTGGAAGGGTTGAGGAATCGTCGTACCCGGGGGTTGGCTGGTGGAAGAGACTAGCCACTGTGGTGCTTAGTGAGGAGAGTGATCTTAATAACTTATTTATGATAAGGAATCTTATCATACATAACATCTGAACAAAAATCACATCATTCTAGGTGATTTCAAACAACACTGTTTGTCGACCTAATTGTATTTGTGCTGCTTTTTCAGCCAAGTTTCCCCCTTTTTTATTTTTAATTGTTCTCAACACATTTTATACTTTAATCTCAATTAGTATTAAGTTTTAGTCTTTAATGTTTTTCCAGCCCAAAACGTTTGCGTAATAGTGGCTTTAGGCATTGTATGTACTAGCTCTATCTATAAATCTATCGATTTTTGTATGACCTCTTGTATGTATGTACCTTACCTGAATAAACATTTATTTATTTATTTATAACCTAGGGTTATCCCAAGGAATTGTCTAACCGGCGAAGTCGCTAAATACCAAGACATTACTTCAGTTCAAAATCCAAACAGAAAAAATCCTCATTTACCATGGGGGGAGGAGGGGGGGATCTTTGACAAGCCGATGGCTTCTACTATCCGACGAGGACACTAGGGACAGGTAAATTCAGGTACAAATCTCCCACATTCGTTATTGTGCCTTTATTTTTAACATATAGCTAGCTCAACCTATACTTTGTAATTACTTATATTGAAGGGGGTAGCAAGACACTGCTATACCTACATTTGTAATGGAAAAACATTATTAAAACATTAAAACAACTTCGTAGCAGAGCGTAGTTACGATCTACGGACCTCTGGGTTATGGGCCCAGCACGCTTCCACTGCGCCACTCTGCTGCTGGTGTTATTTGGATGATACATTTTATACATCTTTTATAATATTATAATTGGTATTATTTTCTTCATAAATAAAAGTATCATTGTTTCTGCGCAGTAACGCACCAGTACGTACTGATCTTGCGCATGGGATGCGCACATCATGGCTACTGTGCACAGCCAGCTGCGTATGACATACATCATAGCATGGGTATGTGATCAGTGCTGCACACGATGGGTATGGGTTCACTACCACTCATGAACAGGACATGTATTGGAGGCACTAACGCTCACAGGATAGGTATACATGGGGTCTACAGGATAAGTATGGGATCCACTCAGCCCTGGAGGCTGATCTGTCGTGTTTGTTGAGGTCTATAGCAACTCTTCTTGCATGTAAACATTCCAAGCATAAGAATTATATTTAGTGTCTGGACCGAGATTCATCAGTCAGTTACGCAAGTACTTACGAACATGTTATCTCAGTCTTTGGCGACTTTATACATATTAAACAGTTTATGAGCTCCAAAGGACTGGGAGGCTGTTTATAATTATATATTATTTTCTAAATTGTTGTGTTATGCCGCCAAAACTCGGTATGTAGATGTTCAACCCGTCCTCCTAATAGAACGGCGCCTTTTGACGAATACTCTTCCCAAGACCAACAATTGTCGTACTAGAAAATGGTAGCGGCTCGTGAAACTGCAGCCCCATCCTCTTGTGTTGGTAGTACTTATAGTAACGATGAGGACCACAGTAAATATATCAACGTACAACGCAATTAGAAAGAAGAAATCTTAACTATTGAATTTAGACAAACCGGAAAAGGTTTTGAATTTATATTACAAAGACAACCTTAACCAACTGAACCTTCCTAGGCCTAATACGCGCAATCTGAGGCCTAATATCGTACATATATGTGTGCTATACTAGACCTAGGAATATATGTTTTTTTTAGCTTTATTTTTTCAGACTATAAAGTGATTAGTGCTATATACTTCACTTCCGACTATAAAGAGTCTATAATTAAGACTATAATTAAGAATTCAGACTATAAAGTGATCAGTAAGTTCTATTATGTAATGACTTAGTACGTCAACGTTTGTACTATGGAGCATATACAACAACTACTGTGTAAACAGGAGGATGGGTCGCGACGTTGACATACTGTGCCGTTCTCTGTTGTGTTAGGATAAGGTCACTTACGCGCGAGAGTTTGTTGACGTTGGGAGACTTGAGGAGGACGGGCTGGATCACGGGGCCAAGTGTGACATCGCTGTCAAGTGTGTTATGTCGGTCTTGTCTGAGGTCAACCCCTAGAGTTGGCCTAAATAATCGCCCCCGGGTGGGCTCGAACCACCAACCTTTCGGTTTACAGCCGAACGCGCTAACCAATTGTGCCACGGAGGCTCGAGGAACGTACTAAACAAATTTGTAATAAGGCGGAACTACTTAGATATCGAAGTGTAATAATTATCTGAGTTTGAGAGCTACTAATAGTGGCCTCGATGAGGACAGGAGGCCGGCGGCTTGTCGACGGTCCCCCATTTGCTTTGATGATATTTTCCTGATGATGATAATTCCTATAGTGTCCTAATGCCTAAGTAACCTTATGTCTAGTGGTCACGACGGAGACGGGAAGCCGGCAGCTTGTCAATGGCTCCCCCATTTTTCCTAAGTTTCCTCCTTTTCTTTCTTCCCTAATTTTCCTCCTTTCCCCCCACAAAAAAGAGTAACAACAACAAAAAAGACTCTGGGGTTGGAGTCCCTGTGCCTTCTTGTACCAACTTCGAGGTTAACTCCGGAGCTGGAGCCCCCTGGAGGCAGTTCCTTGTTGCCTTCAACCTCGTTCTAACAGTTCCTGCGACGGCGCTGGAACCAATCTTATTGGCGTTTGCCTTTCCAATGGAGACGTTCTGTGCTGTGGAGAGGGGAACCTGCTGCATGGGTGACAGCTTCTCCCCCGTATCAACCTACCCTGGCTCTGCGCCCTGAAGAGGCCACTCCAGACCGACAACCAGAGCGCAACTCCATAGTCTCCTGAGACAGATGGACGCCTACTACTTGGATGGTCCACCAGTTTTTACATTCTTGTAAAGCCACTAGCAAGTATTGCGTCTCGGGCAGGTCCTGTATCCTAATACGGCTAAGTCCTAAGATTAATATTAATTTTAATTATTAACTCCGGAATACGACCCGTCAAATAATTTCACTGCTGGGTGAAGAGAGGAGTAAAGTTAAGGATTGGAACCCAGTCAATCCTCCCCGGCCAGGATACGAACTCAGACTAAATTGTTCGCGAAGTGCGGGGACTATTGTTTCACCACTGCTCCACGGGGACTGCATGCACGGGGACCAGTCATTGAAAGTTGCACAACAATTGGGAACTCTAATAAGAAAGTCAACTTTATTTTCAAGGAAAATAAAGTTATTGAACTGTAAACATCTCTGGTGCGGCCACATTTGGACTGCTGTATCAAGCATAGAGGCCTCAGCTTCAGAACATATCTGCTGTGGAGAAAGTACAACACAGAGCGACAAAAAGCATCTCAGAACTAAATCGGCTCCCATACCAGGAACGGTTGAGGGCCCCAGGACTAACACAACAAGCCAGACGTGGCATGGTGGCTCCCATACCAGGAACGGTTGAGGGCCCCAGGACTAACACAGCAAGCCAGACGGGGCATGGTGGCTCCCATACCAGGAACGGTTGAGGGCCCCAGGACTAACACAGCAAGCCAGACGTGGCATGGTGGCTCCCATACCAGGAACGGTTGAGGGCCCCAGGACTAACACAGCAAGCCAGACGGGGCATGGTGGCTCCCATACCAGGAACGGTTGAGGGCCCCAGGACTAACACAGCAAGCCAGACGGGGCATGGTGGCTCCCATACCAGGAACGGTTGAGGGCCCCAGGACTAACACAACAAGCCAGACGGGGCATGGTGGCTCCCATACCAGGAACGGTTGAGGGCCCCAGGACTAACACAGCAAGCCAGACGGGGCATGGTGGCTCCCATACCAGGAACGGTTGAGGGCCCCAGGACTAACACAGCAAGCCAGACGTGGCATGGTGGCTCCCATACCAGGAACGGTTGAGGGCCCCAGGACTAACACAGCAAGCCAGACGTGGCATGGTGGCTCCCATACCAGGAACGGTTGGGGGCCCCAGGACTAACACAGCAAGCCAGACGGGGCATGGTGGCTCCCATACCAGGAACGGTTGAGGGCCCCAGGACTAACACAGCAAGCCAGACGGGGCATGGTGGCTCCCATACCAGGAACGGTTGAGGGCCCCAGGACTAACACAGCAAGCCAGACGTGGCATGGTGGCTCCCATACCAGGAACGGTTGAGGGCCCCAGGACTAACACAGCAAGCCAGACGTGGCATGGTGGCTCCCATACCAGGAACGGTTGGGGGCCCCAGGACTAACACAGCAAGCCAAACGGGGCATGGTGGCTCCCATACCAGGAACGGTTGAGGGCCCCAGGACTAACACAACAAGCCAGACGTGGCATGGTGGCTCCCATACCAGGAACGGTTGAGGGCCCCAGGACTAACACAGCAAGCCAGACGGGGCATGGTGGCTCCCATACCAGGAACGGTTGAGGGCCCCAGGACTAACACAGCAAGCTAGACGGGGCATGGCGGCTCCCATACCAGGAACGGTTAAGGGCCCCAGGACTAACACAGCAAGCCAGACGTGGCATGGTGGCTCCCATACCAGGAACGGTTGAGGGCCCCAGGACTAACACAGCAAGCCAGACGGGGCATGGCGGCTCCCATACCAGGAACGGTTGAGGGCCCCAGGACTAACACAGCAAGCCAGACGGGGCATGGTGGCTCCCATACCAGGAACGGTTGAGGGCCACAGGACTAACACAGCAAGCCAGACGGGGCATGGTGGCTCCCATACCAGGAACGGTTGAGGGCCCCAGGACTAACACAGCAAGCCAGACGTGGCATGGTGGCTCCCATACCAGGAACGGTTGAGGGCCCCAGGACTAACACTGCAAGCCAGACGTGGCATGGTGGCTCCCATACCAGGAACGGTTGAGGGTCCCAGGACTAACACAGCAAGCCAGACGTGGCATGGTGGCTCCCATACCAGGAACGGTTGAGGGCCCCAGGACTAACACAGCAAGCCAGACGTGGCATGGTGGCTCCCATACCAGGAACGGTTGAGGGCCACAGGACTAACACAGCAAACCACAGTATACAGAACAGCGTACAATATACAGAACAGCATACAGTATACAGAACCCCGTACAGTATACAGAAGAGTGTACTGTATACAGAAGAGTATACAGTACCTGGGCTCCACAATCTCTGACTCCCTCTCTCTTGATACGGAGCTAAACAAACGCATCGGTAAGGCATCTACTACCATGTCCAAACTGACAAAGAGAGTGTGGGCCAACAATAGGCTAACTGAGTATACTAAGATTCAGGTTTACAGATCCTGTGTCCTGAGCACTCTCCTTTATGGCAGTGAGTCTTGGACACTCCGCGCCCGTCAGGAAAGACGGCTGAGTGCCTACCACATGCGCTGCCTTAGACACATCTTGGACATCACCTGGCAGGACAAGGTGACAAACAACAACGTCTTGGGGAGAGCAAGAATCACCAGCATGTACACAATGCTGAAACAGAGACGAATGCGCTGGCTCGGGCACGTTGTGCGAATGGGCGACGGCAGGATCCCCAAGGATCTCCTGTATGGAGAGCTGAGGCAGGGAAAGCGTCCAGTAGGCAAGCCCCAGCTACGGTACAAAGACGTATGCAAAAGGGACCTGAAAGCCATGGACGTCGATCTCGCTATATGGGAGACACTGGCTGCAGACCGTTCAGCCTGGAGGCAGTCTGTTCAACGAGGTCTCTCCAAGTTCGAGGAGTCACTTGCCAAGGAATCGGAGGCAAAGAGACAGAGAAGGAAAGCCGGTAGCCAGGAAGACAGACCAGAATCGGACTTCGTTTGTGCTCGGTGTGGGATGGACTGCCACTCTCGGATTGGCCTCATCAGTCACACCAGACGCTGCACCAGGATTGACAACTAGGGCGCAACTCCATAGTCTCCCGAGACTGAAGGATGCCTACTACTACTATACAGAAGAGTGTACAGTATACAGAACAGTGTACAGTATGCAGAACACGTGTACAGTATACAGAACACCGTACAGTATACAGAACAGCATACAGTATACAGAAGAGTGTTCAGTATACAGAAGAGTCTACAGTATACAGAAGTGTACAGTATACAGTATGCAGAACCCTGTACAGTATACAGAAACCCGTACGTTATACAGAACAGTGGATAGTATACAAAACAGTGTACAGTATACAGAACAGCATACAGTATGCTGAACGGCGTACAGTATACAGAACAGCATACAGTATACAGAGAAGTGTACAGTATACAGAACCCTGTACAGTATACAGAACCCTGTGGAGTATACAGAGCAGTGTACAGTATACAGAACCTTGTACAGTATACAGAACCTCGTACAGTATACAGAACACTGTACCAATAATCCTGTCCATTAACGATGGTCTGCTTTCAGCCACTGATACTGCTATTGAATTCAATAGGTTCTTCTCATCCATTGGGTCATCCCTTGCTAATGATATTCCATCTTCCAGTACTAATGTTTAGGACTATCTTACAGGTAACTACCCATAGTCTATATACCTAACGCCCGCTAATTCCACTGATGTAAATGAGGTAATCCTTTCCCTTAAGACCAAGTCTAGTGCCCTTTCGGAGATACCAATTCTAATCCTTCCTAACTTGTCTAAAATATTTGAAAAACTAATCTACAAGCATGCTTTACTCCTATCTAGCCAAACACAATATACTTAGCTCATGTTAATATGGCTTTAGACCCCCAAAAAAGCATTAACGATGCACTTATTAGTACGATTAACTTGATACATGCAGCTCTTGATAAAAATGAGTTCCCTGTTGGGTTATTTGTGGACCTGCGTAAGGCTTTTGACACTGTCAACCACCAAAACCTTCTTTTTAAATTACATCATTATGGAGTCAGAGGTCACTCCTTGCAGTACCTTCAATCTTACCTTACTTACAAGCTCTAGTATGTTTCTGTGAATAATTCAATTTCTTCCACCCTACCTATCAACATTGATGTTCCTTAGGGCAGCATACTTGGCCCTCTCCTCTTTCTCATCTACATTAATGACCTTCCAAATGCCTCTCAACACCTCAAACCAATTCTATTTGCTGACGACACAACCTTCATCTTCTCCAGTCCTGACCCTCTTGCTTTAATTGTCACAGTGAATACTGAACTAAATAAAGTCCGTCTCTGGCTAACTGCCAACAAACTCACCCTCAACATTGACAAAACTTTCTATATTTTGTTTGGCAATAAATCCTCAAATCAAATTAATCTAAGGATAAACAATATTCAAATTTGTAACAAAGTAGATGGCAAATTCTCATGGTGTTCTCATAGACACCAAGCTGAATTTCCAGGGACACATTCTAAATATATCAAAAAAAGTTTCAAAAACTGTTGGCATTCTTTCTAAGATCAGATATTATGTACCTCGCCCTGCCCTGGTGATGCTCTATTACTCTCTCATCTATCCTTATCTCAATTATGGTATTTGTGCTTGGGGTTCTATTACACAAAATCATTTATGCCCTCTAATTATTAAACACAAAGCTGCTATTAGAACAATATCTAACTCTGGCCCCAGACAGCACTCGGTACCTCTTACTCAAATCATTAAATATGTTAGATATTAAGTCACTGCACATCCTCTCATGTGTACTCAATATATTTAAAACTCTGAACTGCAATGTCAATCCTGAACTTAGAAGCTTCCTAGAAGGTTGTAACAGAACTCATGGGCATCGCACCAGAAAGAAATACCTATATGATATTCCAAGAGTGCGACTTAACCAAACTAGAAATCCTCTACAAATCAAGGGTCCCGGAATGTGGAATGACCTCCCCTATCATGTCAAAGACTGTACCTCCCTCAACCAGTTTAAGAGTAAAACCAAGTACTACTTAATTAACTCCATGTAGCCTACCTTACCCCCTAAATGTCAACCCATGTCTTGCTAATTTTTTTTTAACAATACTGTTTGTTCACCAACTTGTACAATTGTTGATTTCTGCCATGTTACCCCACCCCCACCTATTTTTATTTTTTTCCTTTTCTCAACATAATTTATAACTAATCCCAATTACAATTAAGTTTTAGTCTTATTCCCTGCCCCTCCCCCCCCCAAACCTTGCCCGAAATGCTATGCGTACTAGTGGCTTTATGTATTGTATGTACTAGCTCCATTTATAAATTCAACATTATGTTTGTAAATCAACTATGTATGTACTTTCCTGAATAAAATTTACTTTTCTTTACTTTACTAACTTTACCAGTAACAGAAGACAAACGACCCTGCCAATGGGCAAGGATTGAGGAATGAATAACTGGGTAGAAGTTGCAATAGAGGATACCTTTACGGGAGATGGCACAAGTGTGGAGAGCCTCCTTAGCGGCAGCGTCACCATGCTCATTTAAGGACACATCAATATGGCTGGGAACCCAGCAAAACTACACTGTCTTCACTCTACTAGAGATAAGAAACAGCCAATGTTGAGTTTCGACTACTACAGGATGGACTGGATTAAAGCACTCCAGAGCCATGAGGGCACTGTGAGTGTCAACTACAACAACAAAGGAGAGTTGACAGCGAGAAAGCAGTGACGAAGGACATACAAAACAGCATAAAGTTCCACCATGAAGATGCTAGTCTCCGGAGGCAGGCGACACATATAGGTGTTGTCAGGAAAAACAACAGAGTAGCCTACACCGTCGGCAGACTTAGACCCTTCTGTACTTAGATTTAGACCCAGACTTTACTCCTCTTACTTCCCCCCCCCCCCTGTAGGAGGGGTAAAGCTTTAGTCACGTGAGTCAAAGTTTTACAAAACTGAGGAAAAGGGACCCTTCAAAGGGGCAAGGACGGAACGACATGAAGAGAAATATTGGAAACACGAACCGAAAGAGAATCTTGTATGCGAGACAATCGTACAGAAAGAGGTAAGTGGTGAAAGGGAACAGGGGACCACAGGAGGAGTATAGGTCAAAGTACGACATTAACGAGAGTAAGAGACCGTGCAAGGTAGAGAAGACAGTAGCGATCATGTTGGTCCTGTAGAGACAGGACGCCAGTTTCGGCGTTAGCGATCACAGGCTTAAGGTAGGAGTCGAAAGAAAGGCACCAGATCTGAGAAGCAACCCAGCATGGTGCAGAGCATCCAAACGGTGAAGAGTAGAAAGAGAAGTAGACGAATAAACAGAGCAACCATAATCCAGTTTAGACAGTAAGAGAGATGAATATAGAAAGAGGAGCATGCGCCTATCTGCTCCCCAAGAAGTATGAGACAAGACCTTATATCAGTCAGGGGCCTTAGAGCGTTCAACTCGGAGGTAAGAGATATAGGTTGACCAAGACAAACAAGTGTCAAAGATTATCAGAATCTTTGTCCACAAGGGGATGACAATAAAGCGACAACGAGGGATGAAGAACGACCTGCTTCTAAATAAAAGTCATAGCACAAGTTTTAGTTGTAAAGAACTTGAAGCCATGATTGGTGGCCCAAGACGACACGGCATCAATCATAAATTAAAACCGTCGTTGATGGAAAGGCGAGTCATCACCTCGACAGCCAGGTGATGTCGAGGTAAATAGGTACTCCCATAGGTACCTATTTACTGCTAGGTGAACAGACGCATCAGGGTAAAAGAAACTCTGCCCATTTGTGTCCGCCTCCACTTGGGATCGAACCCGAAATCTCAGGACTTCGAATGCTGAGCGCTGTCCTCTCAGCTGTCAGGCCCCAAAAGTTCAAAGTTTAAATAAACATGTCCAACGTTCCAGTACTTTGTCCAGTTCAAAGTGAACGTATCAACCTGGAGGACAGAATGGCCTTAGGCTGCAAGGATATGTTTAATATCCTCGTGGCAGTCTTTCAGGTCCCTAACACCAACCGCAACATAGTGCGGGTGGTTAACAGTGCCAATACTGACATTTATCCAGGCATTTTTGGAGATCCTAACAGGGGTCTCCCCAATGCTGGACAATATGGCTAAGTGGGCAGCTGCTTCCTGAGAAGGAGCAGCAATGACACATGAACCAGTACGGGTGAGGTTAAAAGAAACAGAGGTATCCACTGAATCAGCGGGGTGTTTATGGAGGAAGAAATCATCAGGCCGTGTAGAATCCAGATGGTTAAGATTTAAGTATTTAGTCAACGTAGCAGGTCCAAACAAGGTGTGTAACATATTAGCACTGGTAGGAATCATGCGAGTGCAGCTGTGGGGGGTTGGGGGGGTTGGAATGAAGCACCCCCCCCCCCAGTAAGTGTTGGGGGGGGGGGGTAAAAGGTGATGAGGTGCCCAACCCTGGGGTCGTGGAGCTCAACCCTACCACAGAGGTGGGAGGGGACCGGAGGGGGTTAGTCGATGGAGTCAAAGGAGTAGCTTGGTCTGGGCCCAATGTAGCGGGGGCTAAAGAGCCCAATCTTCCAACACAGTCCGCCTCGGGGGCTTGGTCGCCCACGCCACGAGCCTGGGTAAGTTATAAGAGGATCATTCAGTGGCATTGGAATGAGCAGGTAATAATTTAATTTACGAATAAACCCCCATACCCACCATGGAACCACAATTAGAAGATAGAACACCTGGCAAGATGCCCCCCCCCCCCCACCCCAGGGGATGAGTATCATGAGTATACTCCCCGCAATCATCACCTTAAGAACCGTCAGTCCGTCGAAATCAGGTTCAGCAATGAAGGCGAGGATCGACAATAAAAGCGTCCCCTCCCTCGCAACGTCGGGTACCACAGTTCTACGGGTGAAAGTGTGCCTCCCCAAACATCCGGGCTTCAAAACAGAAGATGTTCGAAAGAATAATGAAGCCATGCAAAAGATCGGCGGGAAATGACAATTAGAAAGAAAAAGATGGGGAAGGGAAAACAAAACATAAGGAAGAGGAAATAGCAACCAGCATGATTCGTAGAGACGGCAGAGGACTGTTCCATGGATCATCACACCCCGGCTGCTGCCCACTAAGCCTCTCTCACGAAAGGACAATGGAGTATGTCTTTTAGAAGCATAAGGCTACTAAAGGACAGAGGAAATGCTGTCCCATGGAGCATCACACTCTGACAGCAGCCCACCAAGCCTCCTCACGTCAACAACGGGCAGGAATGTGAAGGGGTGACGGTAGGAGACCAACTCCATCGTCACCCGGCGTTAAACCCTAAACTACTGCAGCAGACAACGACTGTCAAGTGGAAGGCAGTACAGGGGCTATGCTGACCCAAACCAACACTGCTGCAACCCTGCCAACAGCCATGTTAACTCTGCCTCAGGGGAAAAGGTAACTACTAGTCAGGGGCTGTTTTATGAGGGTTCCCAGAAAAACTTTGTCACACAGAGGGCGGCAGAACAAATGGAATTCAAACCTCAACCCACATACACTAAATAATGTTGTGAATAATGAATTAAAAAAAGTCCACTTATGGATGTCAACGAACAAACTAACATTAAACATCGAAAAGACTTACTACATCTTATTTGGAAGCAAATCATCAAATGCAATTCAGCTACAGATAGACAACATTAACATCAGTAATAAAAATGATGGCAAGTTTCTTGGCCTATTCCTAGACAAGAGACTCAACTTCAGCACCCACATTCAACACATAACTAAGAAAGTCTCTAAGACAGTTGGTATACTCTCCAAAATCAGATATTATGTTCCTAACTCTGCTCTCCTCTCACTATATTATGCACTAATCTACCCCTATCTTAATTATGGTATCTGTGCATGGGGGTCTACCACTGCAAACCACCTTAAGCCCATCATCACACAGCAAAAATCTGCTATCAGAATTATAACTAACTCTGCTTTCAGACAACACTCAGCTCCCTTGTTTAAATCCCTAAACTTGCTAAATATTAACTCCCTCCACACATTCTCTTGTGTCAACTACATTTACAAAACCCTGTTCTTAAATGCAAACCATGCTCTGAAACTCTCCCTGGACAAATGTAATAGGACCCATTATCACCACACCAGAAATAAATATCTCTTTGATATCCCCAGGGTCAAACTTAATCTGTGTAAACACTCTATGCAAATTAAGGGACCTAGTTTATGGAACTCACTCCCTAGTGAATTGAAAAACTGTAAAACTTTTGCCTTATTTAAAAGCAAAACCAAAAAGTACCTAACTTCATCTTCTTAGTTTCCTACACTGAGCTTTAAATTTGCTCTGGACCTAGTGTTACCCAATCTCCTAATTTTTATGTAATATCAAACAACCTTATCATTGTGTTCATTGCTGTCTTCTTTTATGTGCTAGCCATATGCTGTATTGTGACTACCAATTTTTGTCAACTACCATTCAAGCTGTCATTGCAATCAATCTTATATTGTTTCTGCTGTATTGTGCCTACCAATTTGTTGTCAACTACCATTTTAAGCTGTCATTGCAATCAATCTTAGCTACCTATGTGCTTTAATATACTGTACCTACAATTTTCTCTCATCTTTTTTTTTTTTTTTTTTTTTTTTTTTTTTTTTTTTTTTTTTTTTTTTTTATCATTTCATGTAATCTGTTATCATTTTTTTGTCTATAAATTTTGCAAGTATTTACCTCCTTAAAATTTTCTTAAATTAAGGACCTGCCCGAAACGCTGCGCGTGCTAGTGGCTTTACAAGACTGTAATTACCATATTTGTATCCTCACATTCCTTATGTACATTCTTGTATATGCATAAATAAATAAATAAATAAATAACCAGTGATGCAGGTCACCCTGAATATACTTGGGTTTTTATCCAACAGTGGACCTAAACGTAGTCAAACCCTACATTCCCTTGGGTGGTTACCTCAGACCTGTATTCTCTATAGTCGTGGACACAATCCCATCTGACCTACATGTACCAGGTCTAGGGATCACAATTAAACATTTAAAACAGCAGCGAGTCAAATTAGCTTACTCATAAATCAAATCTAAACGTATCAAAGATATAGGAGTGTTAATTGGGTCAGATTATTGTAAATTCATCTCTGGTAAACACCATTTACACGGGATGATCGTACTGAACTCTGCAGGTGGAAAGTCCCATTGTGTGAAGAGAACTAGTATGGTGGAGATGTGATTATAAACTAGTGAAGATATTGACTCTTATACGTTTCACCTTTTTTAAGCCGGGTCTTTCCCTCTACCCCCGTCCACTCCCACAGCAGTACACAGGTGCACATAGTTACACAGCAGTACACAGGTGCACATAGTTACACAGCAGTACACAGGTGCACATAGTTACACAGCAGTACACAGGTGCACATAGTTACACAGCAGTACACAGGTGCACATAGTTACACAGCAGTACACAGGTGCACATAGTTACACAGCAGTACACAGGTGCACATAGTTACACAGCAGTACACAGGTGCACATAGTTACACAGCAGTACACAGGTGCACATAGTTACACAGCAGTACACAGGTGCACATAGTTACACATCAGTACACAGGTGCACATAGTTACACAGCAGTACACAGGTGCACATAGTTACACAGCAGTACACAGGTGCACATAGTTACACAGCAGTACACAGGTGCACATAGTTACACAGCAGTACACAGGTGCACATAGTTACACATCAGTACACAGGTGCACATAGTTACACAGCAGTACACAGGTGCACATAGTTACACAGCAGTACACAGGTGCACATAGTTACACAGCAGTACACAGGTGCACACAGTTACAAAAGCAGTGTGTAAACAAGAGGCTGGGTTGATATATTTGGAGGAGAGTGTGAAGCCCAGACTGTTACTGGGTCTCAGCCAGCAAGGGAGGCGCCACGCTGCCAGATGCATCAGTGTAAACATTGTCCCAACATCCCAGTGGAGTGTTTAAGGCACTCAACAACGGGTCGTTAGCAGTGTCTCTGTTACGACCCTGGGTTCTTCAGTGGAAACCAGAGGTCAAAATTTAGTTATTAAACTTTCTTATAGTACAGTTGAGTGCATCACGAGTGGCAATTGTTTGTATCTTCCCTGCCAGACGTAAGACTATTCTTGTTTCTCAAAGAGCATTTAAAGACTGAGCTGGGGGTTGATTATTAAATAATAACATAGGCACCAACTATGCTTACTAATACTTTCTAATCATTTGTAAAGTAAACCTGAGTAAACTTGGTATAGGGCTGCAGTACGATTATTTGAGCAGTCTGCCGGCAGCAGCCAGCTGGGGGGATGGAGAGAGAGACTCCATCTTTTTCTGAGCTGGCGTGGTGTGGACAGGAACCTCCTACCCTTCCTCTTCGTTTCCTTATTTCTGTGTCTTGTTTAAGATAAGTACATTATTCCATGTCTGGCATACTCATGTTCTATGTGTAGAGTAGTATATTTTGTGTGTAGTAGGTGTGTTTAGAGTTTATATTACTAGTTATTCTAAAGGGGGTACCATTGGAACCACGTGGTCCCCTACCCTAAGCTGACTCTAACTTCAAGTTATTCAGTAGTAGAGCTTTACCCTAGCTTGTGTTCAGTGTAAAACCTTGTATCCTGCTTATGTGGACCAAGGCTTTTAACGTAAGGTAGTGTGGTAAAGTTATTATTATTATTGTTATTGGTGTGAATGTATTTGGGGGGGCTGTTAAGGGGTTAATAAATAAGTAAATTAGAACAGAGTATCCCTTCTTCCTGTGTGGGAGTGCATTGATCAACCCTTAGACTGACATATATGGTCTAGTAGCAAGTTATTATTACGGTGGATAGTTTATTTTGGGGGCCGGGCCTTTTAGCTCTCCCATATTTGATAACTCTGTCTTCTAACTACCCTCACCCCTTAATAGAACCAGTTCCCCCATAGCAAGACCACCATTTTTTTTTATAATAGTCTCCTATGACCAACTGCTCATACCTTTCCATGCATGTAATGTTCTTTTGTCTTGGTGTCGAGAATGACTGATCTTAATTACCTCAGGGAATGTTATTGATGAACAATCGTCAAGGGACTTACCAATATTAGACATATATGTGCAAGTTAGTGTACCCATTTATTGTTGTCCATTATGTGGAGTGTTTGACCATATGTTGATTTATTGGTAACTACTTTTGGCCAGGAAGTGAAGGTTATGTGGTGAAGATATTGAACACATGAGCACATTAGATATATGTACAGTTTTGACCAAAGGTTCACCTCAGTTACAGAGGAGACAGTCACGTGTGATATAAGACAATTAACAACATGTTTGTAACATGGTGTAACGGGAGTGTTGAGGAGAGTTCAAGAAGAGTACACTGAGGGGTTGTGGGTCCAGCCTCAGTTAATATCAATATTTGCCATGGTCATTTATTTGTATTGAATGTTCTATTTTTTGACTTAGGAGTTTATTTCCTACCTCTGCAGGTGTGGAAGTGAACCAAGAGTAATTAAAGCCCATCACTATTTCTCGAATACATATTGTTACTAATCAGGATGGGAATAATTAAATTAGTGAGAAAATCCTTAGGAGCCGTGATGAGGATTCGAACCATTGTGGTGGGTATTTTCATGCTCATGCCCCAGACAATCAGGCCATGACATATCAAAGAACTGCAATCTGGAGTTCTGCAGAACACACGAGGGTTTTCTGAGGCTTCCACTGAAGCCGGACCAGGATTTTCACACAATCCCCCCCCCATGCACTCTGACAAAGTGCATGAGGGTAATCACATGTTAGTGTCATTACTCTGTGTATTAAAAGAGGAGCATCAGAGGTAGAACATTCCTAAATGACAGCGAGAGTGCATGGGGAAATTTGTTTGAAAATCCTGGTCAGGCTTCAGTGGAGATCAATGAAAAACATAGACTTGCCAAATATCAATAAGTGTCTAGGGGAGTGAAAGGCTAACAAAAAATATACCAGTTTACTGGGCATTAACATAAATGAACATAACTTGAAAAAGAATACAATCTATAAACTCACACTCAATGATTTATCCAGCTTCTCAAAGCTGGGCATGATCATCAACAGGTCTCAAAACTGCATACAATCAGCACTAACTGACGCCAGGCTCTATCGTGGCGCAGTGGGACACTAGCGCCTATTATGCTGCTAATACCAATACAGGGTGGTGGTGGTGGTGTCACAACCATTAACAAATGAGGTATGAGGAATCAATATCATATACAGCACAATGGCATCACTTAAGATCCTCAGGTACCCACCTCACTAAGATATATAACAGCACCTATCACCTGGTATAAAGGATGCACAATGGTAGAACTGATCCATGGTATACATTACTGCAACGTGACAAATATCCTAGCAGTCAAATGACACAAATAAGGTCACAAAACCCGGACCGTAGCGGCAACACATGCGCTCGACTGAGAAAATCAAAGAGTGACCGCCCAGAGCCATGCTGGCCGGGAGCGACATTGTATCCACCTCTGAGTCAGCTGACTCCTCTCTTTCAAATATCTCAAGCTCATATACAGACATATCTCGATCAAGAACTTCTAATTCATATATCAACAAAAAAAAAGACTATAATACACAACCTTACATAATAATACATATCAATAATTCAGGACATTAAAGATTATATCATGATATAAAAATATGTGAACAAAGAATTCATATTGGCAAGACATGGTAACACTGGCGGGAGAGGGGAGGAGGGGTTAAGGGAGGATTTCAAGACGTCTGCCAGCCAGCCATTATGCATAAGTATACATGATTACAATATTAAGTATATATATGCAACATGTGAATCAAAACCATATCTATGTGGTATACATCTCACAGTGCCAAAATCTAATTTAATTTTAGAGGACAATGCAATGAATAATAATGAAAGGGAAATTATACAGTATACATGACAGTAATACATCTGAGACCTAAATTTATACATTCTCCATCATAGTTCACATAATATTTCCTATACAGCATTATGTAGCATTCCATAATATAAGCATATACAGATGTTTTTCAAGCTACATTACATTAGGCTACTGCTATTCACTAGACTTCTAATATATATCCACAAATACATGGCAAGGATTTATGGTACAGATATATAATATACATAGATATATATGTGGAATACATTGGCAATACACATTTAATACTAGTGTGTTGTCGAAAAAAGAATAACTACATAAATTCATATTCGCGATATTAGGCTAATCAGCCAAGACATCACTATACAGTTTGAGCACATCATACACCAGCTACAGTATGATCATACTGGTGCATGTGTGGTCATAACACCACCTCACACCCATATGGTAATATCACAACACACCATGGTCCAATATGATAATATCACAACCGACCATGGTCCAGTATGGTAATATCACAACACACCATGGACCAGTATGGTAATATCACAACACACCATGGTCCAGTATGGTAATATCACAACACACCATGGTCCAGTATGGTAATATCACAACACACCATGGACCAGTATGGTAATATCACAACACACAATGGACCAGTATGGTAATATCACAACACACCATGGACCAGTATGGTAATATCACAACACACCATGGTCCAGTATGGTAATATCACAACATACCATGGTCCAGTATGGTAATATCACAACCGACCATGGTCCAGTATGGTAATATCACAACACAACATGGACCAGTATGGTAATATCACAACACACCATGGTCCAGTATGGTAATATCACAACACACTATGGTCCAGTATGGTAATATCACAACACACCATGGTCCAGTATGGTAATATCACAACACACCATGGACCAGTATGGTAATATCTGAATACACCATGGACCAGTATGGTAATATCACAACACACCATGGTCCAGTATGGTAATATCTGAACACACCATGGACCAGTATGGCAATATCACAACCGACCATGGTCCAGTATGGTAATATCACAACACACCATGGACCAGTATGGTAATGTCACAACACACCATGGTCCAGTATGGTAATATCACAACACATTATGGTCTAGTATGGTAATATCACAACAAACCATGGTCCAGTATGGTAATATCACAACACACCATGGACCAGTATGGTAATATCACAACACACCATGGACCAGTATGGTAATATCACAACACACCATGGACCAGTATGGTAATATCACAACACACTATGGTCCAGTATGGTAATATCACAACACACCATGGACCAGTATGGTAATATCACAACACACCATGGACCAGTATGGTAATATCACAACACGCCATGGACCAGTATGGTAATATCACAACACACCATGGTCCAGTAAGGTAATATCACAACACACTATGGTCCAGTATGGTAATATCTGAACACACCATGGTCCAGTATGGTAAGTAAGTAAGTAAGTAATTATCAAAAGAAGGCACCAAACCGGGAAGGCTATGTAGCACCATCAAATACGCAAAATAATCAGAGGGCGCTAAATATCACCAAGGATGCCAATACGAGAACAAAAACGCATAAGGCGAACGATATCAAAAGTATCCGAGTCACCAAGAATTCTATCGAGGGACAGGTGACCGCGAGGGGCGGTCGGAAAGCAAGACACACGCTCGTCCTGGAAGTCAGGACATTCAAGAAGGACATGCACGACCGTAAGAGGGACAATGCAACTAGGACAATAAGGAGCAGGGCGGCGCTCCATCAAGTGACCATGGGTTAAGCGAGTATGGCCAATACGCAACCTCGCTAGAGCTGTTTCCCACCGCCGGTTACGGTGGAAGGAGGACGGCCACGAGGAAACACAACATTTAAGAGTACGTAGCTTGTTACCAGTAACAGACAACCAAGAAGCCTGCCAACGGGTAAGGACTGAGGAATGGATAACCGGGTAAAAGTCGGAATACGGAATGCCTTTACGAGAGATGGGACAAGAGCGGACAGCTTCCTTAGCGGCAGCATCCGCACGCTCATTTAAAGACACGCCAATATGGCTGGGAACCCAACAAAACTCAACCGACTTAAATTTACTGTGAACGAGAAACAGCCAATGCTGGATCTCGACAACTACCGGATGAACTGGATTAAAGCACCCGAGAGCCATGAGGGCACTACGAGAGTCAACAACAACCACAAAGGAAGACTGACAACGAGAAAGCAGGAGACGAAGAGCATAGAGAATAGCATAAAGTTCCGCTGTAAAGATGCTAGTCTCCGGAGGCAAGCGACACATAAGGTGCGATCAGGAAAAACAACAGAGTAGCCAACACCGTCCGCTGACTTAGACCCATCGGTGAAGACAGAAACGGAGCGGGAGTGAGAAGAAAAGTGCTCGAGGAAAAGGCGTTTTAGAACTGTAGGAGGGGTAAAAGCTTTAGTGATACGAGTCAAGGATGTACAAAACCGTGGAAGAGGGACCCTCCACGGGGGCAAAGAAGGAACAACACGAGGAGAAACATCAGAAATACGAACGGAAAGAGAATCCCGCAGGCGAGATAACCGGACAGAAAGAGGGAGGTGGTGAAGAGGAACAGGAACCGCAGGAGGGGTAAAAGTTAAAGCACGACAGAGACGAGAGGAAGGATGTTGCAAGGACCGCGCAAGATAGCGAAGACAGTAGCGATCACGGCGGTCCTGGAGAGACAGGAAGCCAGTGTCAACATACAAGCTAAGGACGGGAGTCGAACGAAAGGCACCAGAACTGAGGCGCAACCCAGTATGGTGCAAAGCATCAAGACGGCGAAGAGTAGAAGGAGAAGCAGACGAGTAAGCAGGGCAACCATAATCGAGCTTAGACAGGACGAGAGAGGAATGTAAAGCAAGGAGAGTGCGCCTATCTGCCCCCCAAGAAGTATGGGACAAGACCCGAAGGAGGGTAAGGGACTTAGAGCACTCAACACGGAGGTAAGAGATATGGGGAGACCAAGACAAACGAGTGTCAAGGAATAACCCCAAAAGCTTCGCGGAATCTTTGTATTCAAGGGGATGACCATAAAGTGACAAAGAGGGACGAAGAACAACCCGTTTCCGCGTAAAAGTCATGGCACAAGTCTTAGAAGTAGAGAACTTGAAGCCATGACCTGTGGCCCAAGACGACACGGCATCAATCGCAAGTTGAAGCCGGCATTGAAGGAGAGGCGAATCATCACCCTGACAACAAAGGGTAAGATCATCGACATAGAGAGCGGAGAAGACACCAGAAGGAAGAGAGGAAAGAAGACCATTGAGGGCAACCAGAAAAAGAGTAGTGCTCAGAACACTACCCTGGGGCACACCTTCGTATTGCTGAAAAGAGGGAGAGAGAGCGGTACCAAGGCGCACCCGAAAGGAACGACGAGAGAGGAAGCTGCGGAGAAAGAGAGGGAGATGACCACGAAGGCCAAAAGAATGAAGTTGAGATAGGATATGATAACGCCAAGTGGTGTCGTAAGCCTTTTCTAGGTCAAAAAGGACGGCAACAACGGAGGTCTTCGCAGCAAAAGCAGTACGTATATAGACCTCCAAGTTCACCAGGACATCTGTCGTGCTGCGGCACTTGCGGAAACCAAATTGAGAAGGGGAGAGGAGGTGATGGTGTTCCAGGAACCACATCAGACGAACGTTAACCATACGTTCAAAGAGTTTGCAGACACAACTTGTGAGAGCAATAGGGCGAAAGTCCTTAGGGGAAGTACCCAGAGACCCCGGTTTGCGAACAGGGAGGACAACGGCATCGAGCCAGTCCTCAGGGACTGACGACGACTCCCAGATCCGATTATACAGACTCAGTAAATACTGAGACGTGCTCGGAGGGAGATGGCGAAGCATCTCATAATGAATACCATCGGAGCCCGCCGCCGTAGAACCGCAGAGGGCCAGGGCAGAACGAAGTTCAGAGAGAGAGAAGGGATCATTATAGGGAAGCTGAAGATGAGTGCAGAAATCTAAAGGACGAGACTCAAGGACAGGTTTACGAAGAAGGAAAGATTGGGGAAGATGAAGACCAGAGCTAACAGAAGAAAAGTGGGAACCCAGTTCGGAAGCGACCTGCAACGGGTCCGCCACAAGAGTATCATGGAGGTGAAGGACCGGTGAAACATCGGGAACGAACTTACCCGCTATCTTGCGGATACGCTTCCAGATCTGGGCCAGAGGGGTTTCGGACGTAATTGTCGAGACATAAGATGCCCAACATTCACGTTTAGCCATACGGATGGCCCTACGGGCCACCGCACTCGCTTTCCGAAAGAAAAGAAAAGAATCGGTCGTCTGCCTACGGCGGTGCTTCTTCCAGGCTGCACGCTTACAGCGGACAGCCCGAGCACAGTCCGCATTCCACCAGGGAACGCACTTCCGTGGACCCCGAGAGGAAGAGCGAGGAATAGAGCGGAGGGCAGCGTCGAAGACAGTGTCATGAAAAAGGAGGAGAGCGCGAGAGAGGGGCAGAAGGGAGAGGTCAGAGAGAGTAGCACTGAGGGAAAATAGGGTCCAGTCCGCCTTAGCAAACTGCCACCTAGGGAAAGAGAGGGAAGGGCGAAAAGAGAAAAAGGAAACAAGGATGGGGAAATGATCACTTCCATGGAGGTCATCAAGAACCTGCCATGTGAAATCTAAGTAAAGAGAAGAAGAGCAGAGAGAAAGATCAAGACAAGAAAGGGTGCGAGTTCGAGAGTCCAAATGAGTGGGCTCACCAGAATTCAGAAGAGACAGGGAAGAAGAGAGGAGAAACGGCTCAAGGAGGCGACCCCGGGTATTTGTCAGAACGTCACCCCAAAGAGAATGACGACAATTGAAGTCACCCAGCAGGAGCACAGGCTCCGGCAAGGAGTCTAGGAGGTGTTTCAAATCAGGTAGAGATAGCGGGACACTCGGGGGGAGATAAATGGAACAAACTGTGTACCATTTCCCCACAAAGATACGAGCAGCAGAACAATGGAGAGGCGAAGGAAAAAGTAAAGGAACAAAGGGAACATCAGCCCGAATCAAGAGAGCAGAAGAATTAGAAGCCCCAGCAATGGCTGGGGGGGGGGGAGAGAAAGGAATAGCCACGAAAACGACCAGGACGAGCACCAAGCATCGGCTCCTGGAGACAGACACAAAGGGGCGAAAACCGCGAAACCAGAAGTTGGAGTTCGAGGAAATTGGCGTAATAACCTCGAACGTTCCATTGAAGAATGGACCACGACGAGAAGAGAAAGGACAAAAACAGAGAACAAGGAAGAAACAAAGGCGAAAGACCAACAGAGCACGTTAAAGAATATCAGGGTCGGGATCAGGGTCAGCAAAGTCAGGGTTAGGGGGCATGGGTAAACTGAGCAAAGACGGAGGGAAGGAAACGGGAGAACAGATCAGAGGTGGGCGGGCAGGGTCCGGAGGAGGAGGAGGAGGAGGAGGAGGAGGAGGAGGAGACAACGGAGAGGAGCAGTCAAGGACAGCAGCAGGAAGAGGGGGAGTAGAAAGAGAGGAGCGCACCCCAGCAAGAGCAGCAACCGAAAGGGAAGCAGGGGCCAAAGAAACCTCCATAGCAGGAACAGGGGGCGCAAGCACTGAAACGGGAGTGGAAGGAGCAACAGAGCCAGAAGGAGGAGCTGAGGAAGAAAGCGAAGCCTTCTTACCCGCCGGGGAAGAGGAAAGAGAGGAGCCAGGCTTACGCTTCTGACTTAAAGAGA
This sequence comes from Procambarus clarkii, assembly GCF_040958095.1. NCBI lineage: Eukaryota > Metazoa > Arthropoda > Malacostraca > Decapoda > Cambaridae > Procambarus > Procambarus clarkii. The sequence goes on along the minus strand of NC_091184.1, from coordinate 20,311,356 downwards.
CCGGTGTCCCAGCAACTACGTACCGGGCAACGGATTCCAGTGTCTCAACAGGAGAAGCCGAACGAGAGCACACACGACGGCCGTTAGGAGAGCGATGGACATCCGCCCGCACCGACAGGCGGCGGGGAGAGCCGATAGATGGAGGAAGAGGATGGGAAGGAGGATCGGAGGGGGACGAGGAAGGAGACACAGAAGACACGACAGACCGGGTAGAAGGAAGGGGAACCCCAGACAGAGGACCAGGAGGAGGATCCTTCGGGAGAGAACCCAAAGGGACAGAGGAGGGGGCAGTGGGCGCATCAGGGTCCAAGGCCTGGAAACGGTTGTGAGTCTGAGGAAGGCGGGAAGGACGAGGAGAGGAAGAGCGCAACACGCGAGCATAAGAGATATTAGCATAAGGCGGGAGCCGGCGAACCTGGCGCCTCGCCTCAGGAAAAGATAAACGCTCCCGGTGCTTCAAGTTGATGACGGCTGCCTCAAGCTTGTAATGGACACACGCACGGGAGAAGGTAGGATGGGCCTCACCGCAGTTGAGGCAACGAGCCTGGGGAGAAGCGCACTCCGACTTAGAGTGACCTTCGCCACCACACAAAAGACAGAGAGAGACAGTCCCGGAGCAGCGGAGGGCACCATGCCCAAACCTCCAGCACTTGTTGCAGAGCCGAGGAGAAGGAATGTACTCCTGGACAGAGCACCTGGCACCAGCAAGAATGACAGAGGGTGGAAGGGTCCTACCATCAAAGGTAATCTTCACAACCCGGAGGGGTTGACGGCGACTACCACGAGGGGGACGAGTAAACGTGTCCACCTGGAGAATAGAATGGCCCTGGGCAGCGAGGATATGTCGAATATCGTCGTGGCAGTCGCGTAGGTCCCGAACACCGGTCGCAACATGGGGCGGGAGCAAAATAGTGCCAACACTGGCATTCAACTGAACGTTCTTCGAGACCCGAACGGGGGTCTCGCCAAGGCAGGATAAGGCAGCCAAGCGGGAAGCAGCATCCTGAGAAGGAGCAGCAACGACACGCGTACCGAGACGAGTGGGGTTAAAAGTAATGGAGGCATCCACGGAATCAATGAGATGTCGATGAAGGGAGAAATCGTCAGGAGGCGCAGAATCAAGAGGGAGGAGATCAAAATATTTGGCCCACGAAGCGGGACCAAACAAGGCTTGATAGGTAGCAGAACTGGAAGGAATCGAGCGAGGGCGGCCGTGACGAGAACGGCGGTGAGAACCCCCAGAGAGAGAGGGGTTAAAAGGCGCAGTAGTTACAACTAGAGAAGGAGCCGCACCAGGGGACGAGGTAGTCACCACTGGGGGCTTGGGGCTCGACCCAACCACAGAGGAGGGAGGGGAGCCAGGGGAAGGAGTCAGAGAGGCCAAAGGAGGAGCAAGGTCGGGGCCCAATGCAGCGGAGGCTACAGAGCCCGGTCTTCCAATACGGACCGACTCGGGGGCTTGGTCGCCCACCCCACGAGCCTGAAAAGGTAAGCCAGAAGCAGCCGAAACAGGGGTTATCATCTTGACGAAATTACGAATTCACTCACGAATGTGCCCCCACACCCACCATGGAGCCACAATTAGAGGCAGGACACCCAACAAGAAGCTATCGCCGATCTTGTCGGGGCCTCCTAGGGGTGCGTCGTGAGTATACGCCCCACAAACGCCACCTTAAGAAACCGACAGTCCGTCGAGATCGGGTTCAGTGACGAAGTGGGGATTGACAATAAAAGGTTCCCCTCGCTCTCGACGTCGGGTACTGCAGTTCTACGGGTGCAAGAGTTTGCCTCCTCAAGCACCCGGGCGTCAAAGTAGAAGAAGTCCAAGGGAAGAACCAGAACGAGCGAAAGGTCGGCAGGAAACGGCAAGCAGATAGGAGAAGAGGGGGGAGAAAAACGAAACAGAAGGAAAAGGAAAAGATGCCCAGCAGAATTGGAGAGGACGGCAGCAGGAGCACAAGGCTAGAAAAGGACAGAGGACTGTCCCAAGGAGCATCACACTCCGGCAGCCGCCCACTAAGCCCCCAGACGGCGACAACGAGCTGAGCGGGGAGGGGGGTCCAGTATGGTAATATCACAACACACCATGGACCAGTATGGTAATGTCACAACACACCATGGTCCAGTATGGTAATATCACAACACACTATGGTCCAGTATGGTAATATCTGAACACACCATGGACCAGTATGGTAATATCACAACACACCATGGTCCAGCATGGTAATATCACAACACACCATGGACCAGTATGGTAATATCACAACACACCATGGTCCAGTATGGTAATATCAACACACTATGGTCCAGTATGGTAATATCACAACACACCATGGACCAGTATGGTAATATTACAACACACTATGGTCCAGTATGGTAATATCACAACACACCATGGTCCAGTATGGTAATATCACAACACACCATGGACCAGTATGGTAATATCACAACCGACCATGGTCCAGTATGGTAATATCACAACACACCATGGACCAGTATGGTAATATCACAACACACTATGGTCCAGTATGGTAATATCACAACACACTATGGACCAGTATGGTAATATCACAACACACCATGGTTCAGTATGGTAATATCACAACACACCATGGTCCAGTATGTTAATATCACAACACACCATGGTCCAGTATGGTAATATCACAACACACCATGGTCCAGTATGGTAATATCACAACACACCATGGACCAGTATGGTAATATCACAACACACCATGGACCAGTATGGTAATATCACAACACACTATGGACCAGTATGGTAATATCACAACACACCATGGTCCAGTATTGTAATATCACAACACACCATGGACCAGTATGGTAATATCACAACACACCATGGACCAGTATGGTAATATCACAACACACTATGGACCAGTATGGTAATATCACAACACACCATGGTCCAGTATGGTAATATCACAACACACTATGGACCAGTATGGTAATATCACAACACACCATGGTCCAGTATGGTAATATCACAACACACTATGGCCCAGTATGGTAATATCACAACACACCATGGTCTAGTATCGTAATATCACAACACACCATGGACCAGTATGGTAATATCACAACACACTATGGACCAGTATGGTAATATCACAACACACCATGGTCCAGTATGGTAATATCACAACACACCATGGACCAGTATGGTAATATCACAACACACTATGGTCCAGTATGGTAATATCACAACACACCATGGACCAGTATGGTAATATCACAACACACTATGGTCCAGTATGGTAATATCACAACACACCTGAGTGATTGTGAGGTGATGGTGATATAGCAGTGATAGTAATATAATAGTGATACTGAGGTGGTCATATGACAGTGATAGTGAGGTGATGGTAATATAGCTGTGATAGTATAGCGGTGATATAGCAGTGATAGTATAGCGGTGATATAGCAGTGATGGTATAGTGGTGATATAGCAGTGATAGTGAGGTGATGGTGATATAGCAGTGATAGTATAGTGGTGATATAGCAGTGATAGTATAGTGGTGATATAGCAGTGATAGTATAGTGGTGATATAGCAGTGATAGTATAGTGGTGATATAGCAGTGATAGTATAGTGGTGATATAGCAGTGATAGTATAGTGGTGATATAGCAGTGATAGTGAGGTGATGGTGATATAGCAGTGATGGTGCAGTAGTGATGCTGTAGCAGTGATAGTGATATATCAGTAAATGTAAGGAGGAAATATCAGTGTGAGGTGATAATGCAGAGAAAGTGAAATGATGTTGGTGTAGCAGTGACAGTGTTATGTGATAGTGAGCTATTGGTGATATAACAGTGACAACAGCTGTCATATAGTGACACCAACAATTTGTTACTCAACATGGTCAGTATATCACCCTAAGTGTGGGCCCTGAGGTGATGGTGATATATAGAGGTGATAGTGAAGCTATAGTGATACAACATTGATAGGATACAGTACTGAGAAGATATAGCATTGATGGTGATACAGTCGTGATTGTCAGGCATATGATACCAAAGTATATATACCAAAGATAGTGAAGTTATGATGATATAGTGATAAAAGTCTGTCCTTAAATTACATTGGCATCAAAACAGGCAGTCCATGGTGATGCAAGAGTGATGGTGGTGGTACAGTGAACTAGAGTGGTAGCACAACACCACAGTAGTGATGGCGGTGGTACTGTGAACTAGAGTGGCAGCACAACACCACAGTAGTGATGGTGGTGGTACAGTGAACTAGAGTGGCAGCACAACACCACAGTAGTGATGGTGGTGGTACTGTGAACTAGAGTGGCAGCACAACACCACAGTAGTGATGGTGGTGGTACAGTGAACTAGAGTGGCAGCACAACACCACAGTAGTGATGGTACAGTGAACTAGAGTGGCAGCACAACACCACAGTAGTGATGGTGGTGGTACAGTGAACTAGAGTGGCAGCACAACACCACAGTAGTGATGGTGGTGGTACAGTGAACTAGAGTGGCAGCACAACACCACAGTAGTGATGGTAGTGGTACAGTGAACTAGAGTGGCAGCACAACACCACAGTAGTGATGGTGATGGTACAGTGAACTAGAGTGGCAGCACAACACCACAGTCCACCACAGTCACCTCCCTAATGTCACTGTGGTTGACTGCTGCCCTCACCACATCCAGGCCGCTCACCACGTCACCGAAGACATTTCGCAACTGGCGACCATCCTGGTGGTCCCAGGTGGTGATGGCGAACTGGGCACTCCAGGGACCCCCCAGCTCACCCCAGGCCAACACAGCTCCTGCCTGGGCTGACTCCCGGTACTGCCCCTGGAGGTCAGGCAGCAGTGGGGCTCCTCCGCAACCATCATTACTCTCGTAGTCTCCGCCCACCACACACTCCCACGGCTGACCCTTGTTCCACACACGCAACAGTTTAGTGTTGCGGTAGGTGTGGCCCCGCTGGCCCGTACACAACAACACAAACTGTCTGGCCAGCGGAGTGTCAGGGGTCAGCCGGATGGTGACCCGCCCTCTTGTTGACCCCGCCCACCCGAGGTCAAGGAACGCCAGGGTGCAGGAAGGGTCCAGCACGCCCACAACCTCACTCTCCTGCAGAAAATGAAATAAATCATGCTTATAACTGTATAACAAAATGTTATCATATTAGTTATCATAACTCAGTAAGTCAGTAATGTCAGTAAGACTAGTGGGTGTAATAAAGTAACCTGGAGGGTGTGGGCGTGGGCGGGCGTGGGCTGACGCGGGAGTGGGTGGAGGTACAGCTGTCCGTCTTGTAGAGTTAACCTGGCGGAGCGGTGGCAATCTTGGTCTTCCTGGACGGCCAACACCCGGCCAGCCTCCACCAGCCTCTTGACGGGCTCCCTCATCCTGCGGAGGTCCTCAACCTGTGGACAGTGTCAGCCCCATTATCACCTGTGGTCAGTGTCAGCCCCTATATCACCTGTGGTCAGTGACAGCCCCATTATCACCAGTGGGCAGAGTCAGCCCCATTATCACCTGTGGTCAGTGTCAGCCCCATTATCACCTGTGGTCAGTGTCAGCCCCATTATCACCAGTGGGCAGTGTCAGCCGCATTATCACCTGTGGTCAGTGTCAGCCCCATTATCACCTGTGGGCAGAGTTAGCCCCATTATCACTTGTGGTCAGTGTCAGCCCCATCATCACCAGTGGGCAGTGTCAGCCCCATTATCACCTGTGGTCAGTGTCAGCCCCATTATCACCTGTGGTCAGTGTCAGCCCCATTATCACCAGTGGGCAGAGTTAGCCCCATTATCACTTGTGGTCAGTGTCAGCCCCATTATCACCTGTGGTCAGTGTCAGCCCCATTATCACCTGTGGTCAGTGTCAGCCCCATTATCACCAGTGGGCAGAGTTAGCCCCATTATCACCTGTGGTCAGTGTCAGCCCCATTATCACCTGTGGTCAGTGTCAGCCCCATTATCACCAGTGGGCAGTGTCAGCCGCATTATCACCTGTGGTCAGTGTCAGCCCCATTATCACCTGTGGTCAGTGTCAGCCCCATTATCACCTGTGGACAGTGTCAGCCCCATTATCACCAGTAGGCAGAGTCAGCCCCATTATCACCTGTGGTCAGTGTCAGCCCCATTATCACCTGTGGTCAGTGTCAGCCCCATTATCACCAGTGGGCAGAGTTAGCCACATTATCACTTGTGGTCAGTGTCAGCCCCATTATCACCTGTGGTCAGTGTCAGCCCCATTATCACCTGTGGTCAATGACAGCCCCATTATGCTGGACATGTAGCTCCAGCTCGCCCCCCCCCCCCCACTCTACTGACAGGGGGTTGGTGCTGGACCTGTAGCACCAGCCCCCCCTTTACTGGCAGGGGGTTGGTGCTGGACCTGTAGCTCCAGCCCCCCTCTACTGGCAGGGGGATGGTGCTGGACCTGTAGCTCCAGCCCCCTCTACTGTCAAGGGGATGGTGCTGCACCAAGAGTTCCAGCCCCCTCTACTCTCAGGGCATTTATGCTAGACCTGTAGCTCCAGCCCCCTCCCTACTGGCTGGGGGTTGGTGCCTGTAGCTCCAGCACCCCCTCTACTGGCAGGGAGTTGGTGCTGGATTTGTAGCTCCAGCCCCCTCTACTGACAGGAGGTTGATGCTGGACCTGCAGCTCCAGCCCCCCTCTACTGACAGGAGGTTGATGCTGGACCTGCAGCTCCAGCCCCCCTCTACTGTCAGGGGGTTGGTGTTGGATCTGTAGCTCCAGCCCCCCTCTACTGGCAGCGGGTGGGTGCTGGACCAGTAGCTCCAGCTCCCCCCTCTACTGGCAGAGGTTGGTGCTGGACCTGTAGCTCCAGCTCCCCCCTCTACTGGCAGAGGTTGGTGCTGGACCTGTAGCTCCAATACCCCTCGATTGGCAAGGGGTTGGTGCTGGACCAATAGCTCCAGCCCGCTCTACTGTCAGGGGGTTGCCCCTCTACTGTCAGGGCGTTGGTGCTGGACTTATAGCTCCAGCCCCCTCTACTGGAACGGGGGTTGGAGCTGGACCTGTAGCTCCAGCCTCCCTCTACTGGCAGGGGTTGGTGCTGGACCAGTAGCTCCAGCCCCCCCTCTACTGGCAGGGGGTTGGTGCTGGACCTGTGGCTCCAGCCTCCCTCTACTGGCAGGGGTTGGTGCTGGACCTGTAGCTCCAGCCTCCCTCTACTGGCAGGGGGTTGGTGTTGGATCTGTAGCTCCAACCCCCCTCTACTAGCAGGGGGTTGGTGCTGGACCTGTAGCTGCAACATCTCTTACTGGCATGGGGCTGGTGCTGGACCAATAGCTCCAGCCTCCCTCTACTGGCAGGGGTTGGTGTTGGACCTGTAGCGCCAGCCCCCCTCTACTGGCAGGGGGTTGGTGCTAGACCTGTAGCTCCAGCCCCCATCTACTGGCAGGGGGTTGGTCCTGGACCTGTAGCTCCGCCCCCCATCTACTGGCAGGGGGTTGGTGTTGGACCTGTAGCTCCAGCCCCCCTCTACTGGCAGGGGGTTGGTGCTGATTCTGTAGCTCCAGCCCCCCTCTACTGGCAGGGGGTTGGTGCTGGACTTGTAGCTCCAGCCCCCCCTCTACTGGCAGGGGGTTGGTGCTGGATTTGTAGCTCCAATCCCCCCTGTACTGACAGGAGGTTGATGCTGGACCTGTAGCTCCAGCCCCCCCGCTTACTGGCAGGGAATTAGTGCTGAACCTGTAGCTCCAGACCCCCTCTACTGGCAGGGGGGTGGTGCTGGACCTGTAGCTCCAGCCCCCCTCTACTGGCAGAAGGTTGGTGCTGGACCTGTAGCTCCAGCCCCCTCTCTACTGGCAGGGGGTTGGTCCTGGACCTGTAGCTCCAGCCCCCCCTCTCCTGGCAGAGGGTTGATGCTGGACCTGTAGCTCTGGCCCCCCTGCACTCGCAGGGGATTGATGATAGACCTGTAGCTCCAGCCCCTTCTACTGGCATGGGGTTGGTCCTGGACCTGTAGCTCCAGCCCCCCCCCCCTCTACTGGCAGGGGGGTTGGTGTTGGACCTGTAGCTCCAGCCCCCCTCTACTAGCAGGTGGTTGCTGCTGGACCTGTAGCTTCAGCCCCCCTCTACTGGCAAGGGGGGTTGTTGCTAGACCTATAGCTCAAACCCCCCCTTTACTGGCTGGGGGTTGGTGCTTGACCTGTAGCTCTAGCCCCCCCTCTACTGGCAGGAGGTTGGTGCTGGACCTGTAGCTCCAGCCTTCCTCTACTGGCAGGGGGTTGGTGCTGGACTTGTAGCTCCAGCCCCCATCTACTGGCAGGAGGTTGGTGCTGTAGCTTTAGCTCCAGCCCTCCTCTACTGGCAGGGGGGGGTGGTCCTGCACCTGTAACTCAAGCACTCCTCTACTGGCAGGGGGTTGGCCCTGAATCTGTAGCTCTAGCCCCCTCTAGTGGCAGGGGGTTGTTGCTGAACCTATAGCTCAAGCCCCTTCTCTGCTGGCAGGGGGTTGTTGCTGGACCAGTAGCTCCAACCCCCTTCTACTGGCAGGGGGTTGGTGCTGAACCTGCAGTTCCTTCCCCCCCTCTACTGGCAGGGAGTCGGCGCTTGACCTGTAGCTCCAGCCCCCCTCTACTGGCAGGGGGTTGGTGCTGGACCTGTAGCTACAGGCTACCTCTAATGGCAGGGGGTTGATGCTGGACCTGTAGCTCCAGCCCCCCTCTACTGGCAGGGGGTTGGTGCTGGATTTGTAGCTCCAACCCCCCCTCTACTGACAGGAGGATGATGCTGGACCTGTAGCTCCAGCCCCCCCGCTTACTGGCAGGGAATTAGTGATGAACCTGTAGCTCCAGACCCCCTCTACTGGCAGGGGGTTGGTGCTGGACCTGTAGCTCCAGCCCACCTCTACTGGCAGAAGGTTGGTGCTGGACCTGTAGCTCCAGCCCCCTCTCTACTGGCAGGGGGTTGGTCCTGGACCTGTAGCTCCAGTCCCCCCTCTCCTGGCAGAGGGTTGATGCTGGACCTGTAGCTCTGGCCCCCCTGCACTAGCTTTGGATTGATGATAGACCTGTAGCTCCAGCCCCTTCTACTGGCATGGGGTTGGTCCTGGACCTGTAGCTCCAGCCCCCCCCCCCCTCTACTGGCAGGGGGATGGTGCTGGACCTGTAGCTCCAGCCTCCCCCTCCCCCTCTACTGGCAGGGGGTTGGTGCTGGACCTGTAGCTCTAGCCCCACCCCCCTCTACTGGCAGGGGGTTGGTGCTGAACCTGTAGCTCCAGCCTCCCCCCTCTACTGGCAGGGGGTTGGTGCTTAACCTGTAGCTCCAGCCCACCTCTACTGGCAGGGGGGAGGGGTTGGAGCTGGACCTGTAGCTCCAGGCCCCCTCTACTGGCAGGGGATTGGTGCTGGACCTGTAGCTCTAGCCCAGCTCTACTGGCAGGGGGTTGGAGCTGGACCTGTAGCTCCAGCCCCCCTCTACTGGCAGGGGGTTGGTGCTGGACCTGTAGCTCCAGCCCCCCTCTACTGGCAGGGGGTTGGAGCTGGACCTGTAGCTCCAGCCCCCTCTACTGGCAGGGGGTTGATGCTGAACCTGTAGCTCCAGCCCCCCTCTGCTGGCAGGGGGGTTGGTGTTGGACCTGTAGCTCCAGCCCCCCTCTACTAGCAGGGGGTTGCTGCTGGACCTGTAGCTTCAGCCCCCCTCTACTGGCAAGGGGGGTTGTTGCTAGACCTATAGCTCAAGCCCCCCCTTTACTGGCTGGGGGTTGGTGCTTGACCTGTAGCTCTAGCCCCCCCTCTACTGGCAGGAGGTTGGTGCTGGACCTGTAGCTCCAGCCTTCCTCTACTGGCAGGGGGTTGGTGCTGGACTTGTAGCTCCAGCCCCCATCTACTGGCAGGAGGTTGGTGCTGTAGCTTTAGCTCCAGCCCTCCTCTACTGGCAGGGGGGTGGTCCTGCACCTGTAACTCTAGCACTCCTCTACTGGCAGGGGGTTGGCCCTGAATCTGTAGCTCCAGCCCCCTCTAGTGGCAGGGGGTGTGTTGCTGAACCTATAGCTCAAGCCCCTTCTCTGCTGGCAGGGGGTTGTTGCTGGACCTGTAGCTCCAACCCCCTTCTACTGTCAGGGGGTTGGTGCTGAACCTGCAGTTCCTTCGCCCCCTCTACTGGCATGGAGTCGGCGCTTGACCTGTAGCTCCAGCCCCCCTCTACTGGCAGGGGGTTGGTGCTGGACCTGTAGCTACAGGCTACCTCTAATGGCAGGGGGTTGATGCTGGACCTGTAGCTCCAGCCCCCCTCTACTGGCAAGGGGTTGGTGCTGGACCTGTAGATCCAGCCCCCCTCTACTAGCAGGGGGTTGGTGCTGGACCTGTAGCTCCAGCCCCCCTCTACTGGCAAGGGGATGGTGCTGGACCTGTAGCTCTAGCTCCCCTCTACTGGCAGGGGGTTGGCCCTGAATCTGTAGCTCCAGCCCCCTCTCATGGCAGGGGGATTCCTGCTGGACCTGTAGCTCTAGTCCCCCACACCGCTAATGGCAGGGGGTTGAAGCTGGACCTGTAGCTCCAGCCCTCCTCTCCTGGCACCGGGTTGATGCTCGACCTGTAGATCCAGCCCCCTGTACTGGCAGGGGGGGGTGGTCCTGCACCTGTAGCTCAAGCATTCCTCTACTGGCAGGGGGTTGGTGCTGGACCTGTAGCTACAGGCTACCTCTAATGGCAGGGGGTTGATGCTGGACCTGTAGCTCCAGCCCCCCTCTACTGGCAGGGGGTTGCTGCTGGATTTGTAGCTCCAACCCCCCCTCTACTGACAGGAGGATGATGCTGGACCTGTAGCTCCAGCCCCCCCGCTTACTGGCAGGGAATTAGTGATGAACCTGTAGCTCCAGACCCCCTCTACTGGCAGGGGGTTGGTGCTGGACCTGTAGCTCCAGCCCACCTCTACTGGCAGAAGGTTGGTGCTGGACCTGTAGCTCCAGCCCCCTCTCTACTGGCAGGGGGTTGGTCCTGGACCTGTAGCTCCAGTCCCCCCTCTCCTGGCAGAGGGTTGATGCTGGACCTGTAGCTCTGGCCCCCCTGCACTAGCATTGGATTGATGATAGACCTGTAGCTCCAGCCCCTTCTACTGGCATGGGGTTGGTCCTGGACCTGTAGCTCCAGCCCCCCCCCTCTACTGGCAGGGGGTTGGTGCTGGACCTGTAGCTCCAGCCTCCCCCCCCCCCTCTACTGGCAGGGGGTTGGTGCTGGACCTGTAGCTCTAGCCCCACCCCCCTCTACTGGCAGGGGGTTGGTGCTGAACCTGTAGCTCCAGCCTCCCCCCTCTACTGGCAGGGGGTTGGTGCTTAACCTGTAGCTCCAGCCCACCTCTACTGGCAGGGGGAGGGGTTGGAGCTGGACCTGTAGCTCCAGGCCCCCTCTACTGGCAGGGGATTGGTGCTGGACCTGTAGCTCTAGCCCCCCTCTACTGGCAGGGGGTTGGAGCTGGACCTGTAGCTCAAGCCCCTTCTCTACTGGCAGGGGGTTGGTGCTTGACCTGTAGCTCCAGCCCCATCTACTGGCAGGGGGGGGGGGTGGTCATGGACCTGTAGCTCCAGCCCCCCTGTACTAGCAGGGGATTGATGATGGACCTGCAGCTCCAGCCCCCCCCCTCTTCTGGCAGGGGGTTGGTGCTGAACCTGCAGTTCCTTCACACTCTACTGGCAGGGATTTGGTGCTTCACCTGTAGCTCCAGCCCCCTCTACTGGCAGGGAGTTGGTGCTGGACCTGTAGCTCCACCCCCCTCTACTGGCAGGGGGTTAGTGCTGGACCTGTAGCTCTAGCTCCCCTCTACTGGCAGGGGATTGGCCCTGAATTTGTAGCTCCAGCCCCCCTCTACTGACAGGGGGTTGGTCCTGGACCTGTAGCTCCAGCCTCCCCCCTTTACTGGCAGGGGATTCCTGCTGGACCTGTAGCTCCAGCCCCCTCTACTGGCAGGGGGTTGGTGCTAAACCTGCAGCTCCAGCTCCCTTCTACTGGCAGGGGATTGACCCTGGATCTGTAGCGCCAGCCCCCCCTCTACTGGCAGGGGGTTGGTCCTGGAAATGAAGACTCCAGCCCCCCTCTACCGGCAGAGGGTTGACGCTGGACCTGTAGCTCCAGCCCCCTCTACTGGCAGGGGGATTGGTGCTGGACCTGTAGCTCCAGCCCCCCTCTACTGGCAGGGGGTTGGAGCTGGACCTGTAGCTCCAGCCCCCCTCTACTGGCAGGGGGTTGGTGCTGGGCCTGTAGCTCCAGCCCCCCTCTACTGGCAGGGGGTTGGAGCTGGACCTGTAGCTCCAGCCCCCTCTACTGGCAGGGGGTTGATGCTGAACCTGTAGCTCCAGCCTCCCTCTACTGGCAGGGGGGTTGGTGTTGGACTTGTAGCTCCAGCCCCCCTCTACTGGCAGGGGGTTGATGCTGAACCTGTAGCTCCAGCCCCGCTCTACTGGCAGGGGGGTTGGTGTTGGACCTGTAGCTTCAGCCCCCCTCTACTGGCAAGGGGGGTTGTTGCTAGACCTATAGCTCAAGCCCCCCCTTTACTGACTGGGGGTTGGTGCTTGACCTGTAGCTCTAGCCCCCCCCTCTACTGGCAGGAGGTTGGTGCTGGACCTGTACCTCCAGCCTTCCTCTACTGGCAGGGGGTTGGTGCTGGACTTGTAGCTCCAGCCCCCATCTACTGGCAGGAGGTTGGTGCTGTAGCTTTAGCTCCAGCCCTTCTCTACTGGCAGGGGGGGGGGGGTGGTCCTGCACCTGTAACTCAAGCACTCCTCTACTGGCAGGGGGTTGGCCCTGAATCTGTAGCTCCAGCCCCCTCTAGTGGCAGGGGGTTGTTGCTGAACCTATAGCTCAAGCCCCTTCTCTACTGGCAGGGGGTTGTTGCTGGACCTGTAGCTCCAACCCCCTTCTACTGGCAGGGGGTTGGTGCTGAACCTGCAGTTCCTTCCCCCCCTCTACTGGCAGGGAGTCGGCGCTTGACCTATAGCTCCAGCCCCCCTCTACTGGCAGGGGGTTGGTGCTGGACCTGTAGCTACAGGCTACCACTAATGGCAGGGGGTTGATGCTGGACCTGTAGCTCCAGCCCCCCTCTACTGGCAGGGGGTTGGTGCTGGACCTGTAGATCCAGCCCCTCTCTACTAGCAGGGGGTTGGTGCTGGACCTGTTGCTCTAGCTCCCCTCTACTGGCAGGGGGTTGACCCTGAATCTGTAGCTCCAACCCCCTCTCCTGGCAGGGGATTCCTGCTGGACCTGTAGCTCTAGTCCCCCTCACCTCTAATGGCAGGGGGTTGAAGCTGGACCTGTAGCTCCAGCCCTCCTCTCCTGGCACCGGGTTGATTCTCGACCTGTAGATCCAGCCCCCTCTACTGGCAGGGGGGTGGTCATGGACCTCCAGCAACCCTGTACTAGCAGGGGATTGATGATGGACCAGTAGCTCCAGCCCCCTCTACTGGCAGGGGGCGGTTGGTCCTGGACCTGTAGCTCCGCCCCCCCCCCCTCTTCTGGCAAGGGGTTGGTGCTGGACCTGTAGCTCCAGCCTCCCCCCTCTACTGGCAGGGGGTTGGTGCTGAACCTGTAGCTCCAGCCCCTTCTACTGGCAGGGGGTTGGTGCTGGACCTGTAGCTCCAGCCCCCCTCTACTGGCAGGGGGATGGTGCTGGACCTGCAGCTCCAGCCTCCTCTACTGGCAGGGGGATGGTGCTGGACCTGTAGCTCCAGCCCCCCTCTACTGGCAGGGGGTTGGTGCTGGACCTGTAGCTCCAGCCCCCCTCTACTGGCAGGGGGTTGGTGCTAGACCTGTAGCTCCAGCCCCCTCTACTGGCAGGGGGTTGGTGCTAGACCTGTAGCTCCAGCCCCCCTCTACTGGCAGGGGGTTGGTCCTGGACCTGTAGCTCCGGCCCCCATCTACTGGCAGAAGGTTGGTGCTGGACCTGTAGCTCCAGCCCCCTCTCTACTGGCAGGGGGTTGGTGTTGGACCTGTAGCTCCAGCCTCCCCCCTCTACTGGCAGGGGGTTGGTGCTGGACCTGTAGCTCCAGCCTCCCCCCTCTACTGGCAGGGGATTGGTGCTGGACCTGTAGCTCCTGCCCCCCTCTACTGGCAGGGGGTTGGTGCTGGACCTTTAGCTCCAGCCCCCCTCTACTGGCAGGGGGTTGGAGCTGGACCTGTAGCTCCAGCCCCCCTCTACTGGCAGGAGGTTGGTGCTGGACCTTTAGCTCCAGCCCCCCTCTACTGGCAGGGGGTTGGAGCTGGACCTGTAGCTCCAGCCCCCCTCTACTGGCAGGAGGTTGGTGCTGAACCTGTAGCTCCAGCCTCCCCCCTCTACTGGCAGGGGGTTGGTGCTGGACCTGTAGCTCCAGCCCCGCCCCCTCTACTGGCAGGGCGTTGGTGCTGAACCTGTAGCTCCAGCCTCCCCCCTCTACTGGCAGGGGGTTGGTGCTGAACCTGTAGCTCCAGGCCCCCTCTACTGGCAGGGGATTGGTGCTGGACCTGTAGATCTAGCCCTCCTCTACTGGCAAGGGGGGTTGTTGCTAGACCTATAGCTCAAGCCCCCCCTCTACTGGCTGGGGGTTGGTGCTTGACCTGTAGCTCTAGCCCCCCCTCTACTGGCAGGAGGTTGGTGCTGGACCTGTAGCTCCAGCCCCCCTCTACTGGCAGGAGGTTGGTGCTGGACCTGTAGCTCTAGCTCCCCTCTACTGGCAGGGGATTGGCCCTGAATTTGTAGCTCCAGCCCCCCTCTACTGACAGGGGGTTGGTCCTGGACCTGTAGCTCCAGCCTCCCCCCTCTACTGGCAGGGGATTGGTGCTGGACCTGTAGCTCCAGCCCCCTCTACTGGCCGGGGGTTGGTGCTAAACCTGCAGCTCCAGCTTCCTTCTACTGGCAGGGGATTGACCCTGGATCTGTAGCGCCAGCCCGTCTACTGGCAGGGGGTTGGTCCTGGAAATGAAGACTCCAGCCCCCCTCTACCGGCAGAGGGTTGACGCTGGACCTGTAGCTCCAGCCCCCTCTACTGGCAGGGGGTTGGTACTGGACCTGTAGCTCCAACCCCTTCTACTGGCAGGGGGTTGGTGGTGAACCTGCAGTTCCTTCCCCCCCTCTACTGGCAGGGGGTTGGCGCTTGACCTGTAGCTCCAGCCCCCCTCTACTGGCAGGAGGTTGGTGCTGGACCTGTAGATCCAGCCCCCCTCTACTAGCAGGGGGGTTGGTGCTGGACCTGTAGCTCTAGCTCTCCTCTACTGGCAGGGGGTTGGCCCTGAATCTGTAGCTCCAGCTCCCTCTCCTGGCAGGGGATTCCTGCTGGACCTGTAGCTCTAGTCCCCCTCACCCCTAATGGCAGGGGGTTGAAGCTGGACCTGTAGCTCAAGCCCTCCTCTCCTGGCACCGGGTTGATGCTCGACCTGTAGATCCAGCCCCCTCTACTGGCAGGGGGGTGGTCATGGACCTCCAGCAACCCTGTACTAGCTGGGGATTGATGATGGACCTGTAGCTCCAGCCCCCTATACTGGCAGGGGGCGGTTGGTCCTGGACCTGTAGCTCCAGCCCCCCTCTACTAGCAGGGGGGTTGGTGCTGGACCTGTAGCTCCAGCCCCCCTCTACTGGCAGGAGGTTGGTGCTGGACCTGTAGATCTAGCCCTCTTCTACTGGCAGGGGGTTAGTGCTGCACCTGTAGCTCCAGCCCCCCTCTACTGGCAGGGGGTTGGTCCTGGACCTGTAGCTCCGGCCCCCCTCTACTGGCAGGGGGTTGGTCCTGGACCTGTAGCTCCGGCCCCCCTCTACTGGCAGGGGATTGGTGCTGGACCTGTAGCTCCAGCCCCCTCTACTGGCAAGGGGTTGGTGCTGAACCTGTAGCTTCAGCTCCTTTCTACTGGCAGGGGGTTGACCCTGGATCTATAGCGCCTGCCCCCCCCCTCTACTGGCAGGGGGTTGGTCCTAAAAATGAACACTCCAGCCCCCCTCTACTGGCAGAGGGTTGATGCTGGACCTGTAGCTCCAGCCCCCTCTACTGGCAGGGGGTTGGTGCTGGACCTGTAGCTCCAGCCCCCCCTCTACTGGCAGGAGAATGGTGCTGGACTTGTAGCTCCAGCCCCCTTCTACTGGCAGGGGGTTGGTGCTGGACCTGTAACTCCAGCCCCCATCCTACTGGCAGCGGGTTGGTGCTGAACCTGCAGTTCCTTCCCCCCCTCTACTGGCAGGGGGTAGGCGCTTGACTTGTAGCTCCAGCCCCCCTCTACTGGCAGGAGGTTGGTGCTGGACCTGTAGATCCAGCCCCCCCTCTACTAGCAGGGGGTTGGTGCTGGACCTGTAGCTCTAGCTCCCCTCTACTGGCAAGGGGTTGGCCCTGAATCTGTAGCTCCAGCCCCATCTACTGGCAGGGGGTTGGAGCTGGACCTGTAGCTCCAGCTCCCTCTACTGGCAGGGGGCGGTTGGTCCTGGACCTGTAGCTCAGCCCCCCCCCCCCCTCTTCTGGCAAGGGGTTGGTGCTGGACCTGTAACTCCAGCCTCCCCCCTCTACTGGCAGGGGGTTGGTGCTGGACCTGTAGCTCCAGCCCCCCCCTCTACTGGCAAGGGGTTGGTGCTAAACCTGTAGCTCCAGCCCCCTCTACTGGCAGGGGGTTGGTGCTTGACCTGCAGCTCCAGCCTCCTCTACTGGCAGGGGGATGGTGCTGGACCTGTAGCTTAAGCCCTCCTCTACTGGCAGGGGGTTGGTGCTAGACCTGTAGCTCCAGCCCCCCTCTACTGGCAGGGGGTTGGTGCTAGACCTGTAGCTCCAGCCCCCCTCTACTGGCAGGGGGTTGGTCCTGGACCTGTAGCTCCAGCCCCCATCTGCTGGCAGAAGGTTGGTGCTGGACCTGTAGCTCCAGTCCCTTCTCTACTGGCAGGGGGTTGGTCCTGGACCTGTAGCTCCAGCCCCCTTCTCCTGGCAGAGGGTTGATGCAGGACCTGTAGCTCTGGCCCCCCTGTACTAGCAGGCGATTGATGATGGACCTGTAGCTTCAGCCCCTTCTACTGGCATGTGGTTGGTCCTGGACCTGTAGCTCCAGCCCCCCCCTCTACTGGCAGGGGGTTGGTGCTGGACCTGTAGCTCCAGCCTCCCCCCTCTACTGGCAGGGGGGTGGTGCTGGACCTGTAGCTCCAGCCCTGCCCCCCTCTACTGGCAGGGGATTGGTGCTGAACCTGTAGCTCGAGCCTTCCCCCTCTACTGGCAGGGGGTTAGTGCTGAACCTGTAGCTCCAGGCCCCCTCTACTGGCAGGGGATTGGTGCTGGACCTGTAGCTCCAGCCCCCCTCTACTGGCAGGGGGTTGGTGCTAGACCTGTAGCTCCAGCCCCCCTCTACTGGCAGGGGGTTGGAGCTGGACCTGTAGCTCCAGCCCCCCTCTACTGGCAGGAGGTTGGTGCTGTAGCTTTAGCTGCAGCCCTCCTCTACTGGCAGGGGGGGGGGGGGTGGTCCTGCACCTGTAGCTCAAGCACTCCTCTACTGGCAGGGGGGTTGGCCCTGGATCTGTAGTTCCAGCCCCCTCTAGTGGCAGGGGGTTGTTGCTGAACCTATAGCTCAAGCCCCTTCTCTACTGGCAGGGGGTTAGTGCTGGACCTGTAGCTCTAGCCCCCTCTACTGGCAGGGGGTTGGTGTTGGACTTGTAGCTCCAGCCCTGCTCTGTTGGCAGGGGGTTGGTGCTGGACCTGTAGCTCCAGCCCCCCCCCCCCCCTATACTGGGAGGGGGTTGGTGCTTGACGTGTAGCTGCACCCCACCTCTACTGGCAGGGGGTTGGTGCTGGACCTGTAGCTCCAGCCCCCCCCCCCCTCTACTGGCAGGGGGTTGGTGCTGGACCTGTAGCTCCAGCCCCCCCTCTACTGGCATGGGGTTGGTGCTGGCATTGTTGTGGAGTTCGTTGGCAATTTTAAGGCTTCAGTTTCTTCGTACCCAGCAGTGGTCTGATTTGGTTCGCTGTCTTACTGGATTCAACGTCCTCCCAGCGAGCATAAGAAATATTGCCGGAACAACCGTACACATCTTCAAGTGGAAACTAGATTGTTTCCCCTAAGGAGTGCTAGATCAACCGGGCTGTGGTGGATATGTGGGCCTGCGGGCCGCTCCAAGCAACAGCCTAGTGGTCCAAACTCTCTCAAGTCAAGCCTGGCTTCGGGCCGGGCTTGGGGAGTAGAACAACTCCCAGAACCCCATCAACCAGGTATACTTTTTTGGAAAGGTTGGTGGAGTGTCTCCCGCTCTCTGCGCCTCTGTGAGGGGGGCCAGGATCCCGGGTTCAATAGAGGATCACGGGTTCAATCACCATGCAGGCCAGAAATGGTTAACATGTTTCCTGTTGCCTTTCACCTGTTGCCTCTGTTCACCAACCAGTAAATATTTATCCAGGAGTTAGGCAACTATTGTGGATTGTATGTTAAGGAAAGTCAGTAGTTGACCTTGGGGAACCCCGATAAACCTAACAACAGGCTTCCTCTCCTCAAAACTCAACTCAATATCTTGTGGTATGACCTATGAGAGAAAATAAAAAACTTACTGTTAATTGCTTCTGGGGGATCTCTAAAGTGATTTCCTGAACTTTATCCATGATGCTGGAGGCTGAGTCTCCCAGGTGTACGGGGTCAGCTGTGGCACCTGTCTCCGTGGTCGTCATCTCCAGGGCCTCCCTGGTGGTCTCCTGCACCTGTCATTACCAACACAAACATTAGTGGTGGAACCTGGACCATAATGAAGCATCAGGCTCTGAGTAAAGTAACTGGACTATAATGAAGCATCAGGCTCTCAGTAAAGTAACTGGACTATAATGAAGCATCAGGCTCTGAGTAAAGTAACTGGTCTATAATGAAGCATCACGCTCTGAATAAAGTAACTGCACTAAATTGAAGCATCAGACTGAGTAAAGTAATTTGACAATATAAGTAATGTTTCTCTACACTGACCACAGTGTAGAGAAACACCAAGATGACAGTTGACTTTATAAATAAAAATGTTTCAGGTGTTAGAGCAAAAAGTTTCCTATCTATAAAGTCAACTCTCATCTTGATGTGTCTCCATGTCAAAAGTGTTTATATAGAGGCAATACTACACTCAGTTGGGTGAGAACAATGTGAACTTCAGCAGCGTACCTTCACTGAGGTGTGGACAGTCTTGACATCTGGGAAGAGTTCCTGGCACTTCTCCAGCCAATCTTTTATTTTCGTGCTGCACTCATCAGCTGTGTCTATGGTTGTGTCAACCTCCTGTAGGGTGTTGACTGTGTCGAGGTTCCCCAACATGGCCTGCAGCTGAGTCTTCCCTTCCTCTCCTTGTGTTGTCATATCCACCACACTGGTATCCTCCAGTTCCAAGAGCTTCATTGCTGACTTGTTCTGCTCTACCAGAGCATAGAGTCTGTCCTGGAGCTGGAGGTGATGAGTCTTCCAGTCCCCCAGCTGCCCCCGGTACTCCCCCAGCTGGGACAGTACCTTTTCACAGCTTTTAATGAGGCTGCTAATGCTGCTCTTCTGCTCTTGCAACATGGAACGAAACTTCTTTTTTGCGGGTACAGTTTTCTCTTGTGTTTCCTGGATATTTTTGAGTTTCCTAACTAAAGCCTCCATGCCATAGCTAATTGGGAACTGAGTAGCAGCTGTGGCAGCGTGCTGGCCACGGCAGCTGGGGCAAGTCAGCTGACCATTCTTGATAGCATTGTCAATACACTGGGAGCAGAATGTGTGGCCGCACGGCAATGTGCGAGGCCGTAGCTGATTGTCGTCATAATCGTTATAACACACTGAACATTCCTCTGGCTTGTTATCCTGTGGAAAGAATATTTGGTTAAGCTAGATGTATTTACAACAAAAAGTAATATTACAGTACTTTATTTACTAATACAAATTACGTAATATTTACATACATTCTTTGTATTAGCTATTCTAGAGTTAATATTAGAGTTAGTTAATATTACTGACAGATTAACATATCCACAGCAAGGTCAATATTTTTTATAAACATATCCCAGAGTATGGGATATGTTTATATTATAATATTTTTTGTTATATAATTTTTTTTGGTAATAATATTTGATAATATTTTTTGGTAACATTTGCAGCAGCAGGGTTGCTTGTAAGTCATACCCAAGAGTATGACTAACAAAACCCGTCCTTACTTTCTTACTAATAATAGAAGGAAACAAACGTGTATATATCGTATGTGATAATTGAGGAAGAGTCAAGTATTCTTAGTCTAAGTTGGACAATAAGTGCACAGTGGGTTAAATCTTTACACATGGGTTTTATTGACCAACTCCGGATTATTCTACACTTATTAACTATGGGAACACATGATTATGTTAATGGATTGTTGAGATTGAGGGATACTCTTCACCAAACATAAACATGATATATGAACTGACTATTGGTCCCACACAAATCTGGGCTTAGTCATTATTTTACTGTAGACTCTCTTGGTAATATACAAATGTAGCATGGATTTTTACAATATAAGGTCTCTACACTTAATCACTTTACTAACGAGGACCAAGGTTGATGGAGTTTAAACCACGTATTACAGTACTCCTTAACCCCTTAACTGCGTTGCCTCCAAATGTGACACCCCCGCAGTGCGCTGGAAATAAATTCTCTGGAAAAAATTCTTTTTTCTTTTTAAAGTGTCAAAAACCCTTCCCTGAGTATGGGTATGTAAAAAAAAATTTGAAATTGTACTTTGGCTGCTATGGGGTCCGGAAGTTGGGGCGTGACGTCATCATTCCCCGTGCGCCCGTGGCGTAAGCTCTCGGAGGCGGTGGGGCGCGCGAGTTGCAGCGAATATATTTTCGTTCATTTATTGCGCACATTTCCAGATACATTTTCATTGTTTTTATGTGCCAATCCAATGTATAATGAACACGTACACTATAATATCGCAGTACAACATCCGTACTGTCCGTAGACACTGTGTTACGTGCATCGCAAACAAGTTCACTTATCCTGCACAATTTCCAATATATCATGCCAAATAAATTTATATTTACACTTTATATACACACTGTACAGTATCACACACTATATACACACACCATAAACACACTCAGTACTCCGCGAGTGTGTGATATGCTGCGAAACAGCCAACGGGGCAGAGTGGCACCTTGCACTCCACGCACCAGGTGCTGATACATCTTCGTTTCCGTTCTCTGCGGGTAGTGTTCCTGCATACTATACACGCACGTTTACCCTTCTCCCGTGATGCTGTGCCTGGCATATACTCGAGCATGTGTACTCCGAAGTTCTCATTACCCCTCAATCTGTCTGGAGCTGCATGTGGCATTGTTGCTTGCACTCCGCGCGGTACAACAGAACCCTCCTTGCCATACTTTACTAGCAGCTGTGACACAACACCAGCACTGAATGTACGTATAGACGGTCTCCTGCCAGATTTTACTAAGTACATATTGAAGCAGTTGAGCACTGCAACATCCATGAGGTGGAAGAACTTTTTAGTCCACTTCACAGACTTGCGCACGCACTCCACTCCACCAAGCATCATGTCACACTTATCGACGAGGCGCATGTTCACGTTATAGTCTATGACACAGTCTGGCTTATACACGGTGTTGCGTGTCTGAAAGTGGACCTTCCCACTGTCCAACATGGCACCGGTGTGAATCGTAGTCAGCATATTCACCTCGCGTCTGTCCTTCCACCACACTGACAGCGTATTGTCACACTTGCTCTGCTGGCACTCACCCACGGCTATAGCTATACCGAACACTGGCATTTCCTTCCTGTGGCTCTTCACAGTGCCACATACGCCGGTGTTGTGGGCAAGGAGGTATCTGGTCAATAAGGGGCTGGTGTAATAGTTGTCAGTGTACAGTACATGCCCCTTGTTCAGCAACGGTTCCATCAGGGTTTTTACAACACTGCCAGAGAACCCGTGTTCATCTTGAGCCGGTATGTCGACGTCTGTACCAGAATATAATATCATGTCCAAGACAATACCAGTCTCACAGTCGCATTGCACAAAAAACTTCAGTCCAAATCGGTGCCGCTTTGATGGAATGTACTGCTTGAATGCCAGTCGCCCCTTGAATAGTACAAGCGACTCATCAATAACCACATTCTGTCCAGGTACAAAATAATCCCTGAACTTCCCTCTCATGTCACTGAACATCTTCCGTACTTTCCACAGTCTTTCGTGTCTGTCCTCATTTGCATTATTCTCGAAATGCAGGCACCTGAGAATCAAGAGAAATCTATCACGCGACATGTACCGGTTGAACACAGGCGATGGAACAAGGCTGTCTTTGCTCCAATAATCCTGGATGACAGCTTTCTCAGTGTGCTTCATCATCATACAGAGTGCCAGAAACACGTACATTTCGTCGATTGTCGTGTCCTTCCATCGTGTGAGCCGTGAGGCAGGTAAAATGCCTTCGTCTATGAGGCTGTGAGCGAACCTGTTTGTCTCAGTCACAAGATGCGTCATGAATACATTGTCAAAATATGCCTGAAAATATTCCATGTCTGCCATATCATCACCAGTATATGGGAATAATGGTGTAACACCAAAATCGCTATCATCAAATGTTGGTATTTGAGGGACAAATGTGGTGCAATCCTCCCACATAAGTACACCAGGGGGTTTGGTGTTGGCGCCAACACCACGGCCAACACCACCACGAGCACCAAAACTACGGCTACGTCGTCCGCTGCTTCTGCTGGAGCTGCGTGAGGGTATGCTAGGCGCTGAGGCAGATTTACGTACTGTAGACCTACCACGAATAAATGATGTTGAGGGGCCACTGTCGTTGACCACATGCTGTGAGGCACGCTGCCGCCTGCCGCGGCGTGTTGCTGAGGTAGCACAACCCTGCCTGGTAACACCACCACTGCTCGTACTCGGGTCGTCCACACTACTCGTATCGGAGCCAATGTCACTGAAGCCCGAGAAAGATTAGTCACATGTACTATCACTGAATAAACTACTAGCGTCTGGGGACATACATGGTGGTGATGATAAAGGTGTTGGCCCAGGGCGGTGAGGCAGGCCGGGCGAGGTACGAGTACCACACACACTCGCCACATCTTCCAATTCTGTCTTCCTCACTCGTATCAGATCTCTGAGTTAGGTCTTTCTCTGGATCATAGTCCAGGTCATCATCCATAGCATCGTCGTTGTACAAAATATCGCGCATTTCCTCCTCAGAGAGTCGTTTTCCATGACCGCGGGTCACTGTGGAGCGGGAGCTCGTAGAGGATGCGTCAGACATGGTTGCTGCCGTGAAACTGAGGCTCCCCACGGCCGCAGGGCATGCTGGGATTTTTTTTTAAGATGGCGGACGATCACTGGGGCCCCCACCCACACATACCATACCCGCGTCACCGCGCGCCAGTTTTGAATGAAACGTGAAAAATCAAAATACCTGGAGGCGCGTTGCGCAGTTTATGGGTTAAAGTGGGAGAATGAGCCCAAAATAACACAAGACACACAGGGTTCTACAAACACACATTCCTAAAATTCCTATCCCTAAACTAACAAAGAAAAAAAGCACTAGTACAGTTAATGCACTTATCATTACTGTAGAAGACCGCCCAAGCGTCGCATTGACGTCTACTGGACACTGGAGTAGTCGCCGCCTGAGTGGACAACTTGCTGCCGCTCTCCACTCTGTGTGCACTCCCTTGGTTCCAATATTGTTTCACACAAAACTCATATCTCAAAATTGGTCATTTGTATGTCTTATAGAGTTCCAGACTGTTTTCAACATTTAACACTGCTGTTTCTATATATATTTTCAACCAGTGAATGTCTTAAATAAGTGTTTCCTATACTATTCCATTGCTTTGGGGAGGATATATAATTATTAATAATAATAATTTTCCTTTCTAAGTCACTGTGCTTTACATGTGCAGAACAGACTATTGTACTGGCAGAAATCATAAATTCATGTTTGTCCAGCCCTTCAAGAAGACCTGAACAAAATAAGTGTATGAGCACCACTTGGCAAATGGAATTTAATGTGAACAAATGCCATGTTATGGAATGTGGAATAGGAGAACATAGCCCCCACACAACCTATAAACTATATAATTACCTAAGTGTAGTTACAGGATGAGAGCTATGCTCATGATGTCCCGTCTTCCAAGCACTCTGTCATATAACAATTTGAAATTACTGACGCTTTTGTCCTCCATCACCTTTTCACCTAACTTGTTCCAACCATCTACCCCACTTGTTTGCGAAAGTGAATTTTCTTATTCACTTCTAAAAAATTAAATTTTCTTTGGCACCTTTGTTTAGTTTAAATCTATGACCTCTTGTTCTTGAAGTTCCAGGTCTCAGGAATTTTTGCCTATAAATTTTATCAATTCCCGTTAATATTTTGTACGTAGTGATCATATTGCCTCTTTTTCTTCTATCTTTTAGTTTTGGAATATTTAACCCTTTAACTGTGCAACGCACCTGCTGGCCCACGCTTGGGGTGCACTACGCGCCTCCGGGTATTTGTATTTTTCACGTTCGATTTAAAAGTGACGTGCGACGCAGGTATGGAATGGTTGGCTGGGGGCCCCAGTGATAGTCCGCCATCTTGAAAAAAAAATCCCAGCATGCCCCGTAGCCATGGAGAGCCCCAGTTCCCAAGCAACAACCATGTCTGATGCATCGTCAACGAGCTCCCGCTCCACAGTGACCCGCGGTCATGGAAAACGACTCTCTGAGGAGGAGATTCGCGATATTTTGTACAACGACGATGCTATGGATGATGACCTGGACTATGATCCAGAGAAAGATCTGACACAGAGGTCTGATACGAGTGAGGGAAAGACGCAAGTGGATGATGTGGCGAGTGCATATGGTATACGCTCCTCACCCGGCCTGTCTCACCGCCCTGGGTCAACACCGTTATCACCACCACCATCATGTATGTCCCCAGATGCTAGTTTATTCAGTGACAATACATGTGACAAATCTTTCTCGGGCTTCAGTGACATTGGCTCCGATACGAGTAGTGTGGACGACCCGAGTACTAGCAGCGAGGGTGGTACCAGGCGGGGCTTTGCTGCCTCAGCAACACGTCGAGGCAGGTGACAGCATGACGACAGTGGGCCCTCAACATCAGGTGATTGTGGTAGGCCTACGGTACGAAAATCTGCCTCGGCGCCAAGCATACCCTCACGCAGCTCCAGTAGCAGCAGCAGACGACGTAGCCGTGGTTTTGGTGCTCGTGGTGGTGTTGGCGCCGACATCAAACTCCCTGGTGTACTTGTGTGGGAGGATTGCACCACATCTGTCCCTCAAATACCAATGTTTGATGATACCGATGTTGTTGTTACAGCTTTATTCCCGTATAACGGTGATGATATGGCGGACATGGAATATTTCCAGGCATATTTTGGCAATGTCTTCATGAGGCATCTTGTGACCGAGACAAACATGTACGCCCACACCCTCATAGACAGCGGCATATTACCTGCCTTACGCCTCACGCGATGGAAGGCAACGACAATCGACGAGATGCACGTGTTTCTGGCTCTATGCATGATGATGAAACACTCCGAGAAAGCTGTCGTCCAGGACTATTGGAACAAAGACAGCCTTGTTCCATCACCCGTCTTCAACCGGTATGTGTCGCGGGATAAGTTCCACTTGATTCTCGGGCACCTGCATTTCGAGAACAATGCAAATGAGGACAGACGCGACAGACTGTGGAAGGTACGGAAGATGTTCAGTGACATGAGAGGGAAGTTCAGGGATTATTTTGTACCTGGACAGAATGTCGTTATCGACGAGTTGCTTGTACTGTTCAAGGGCAGACTGGCATTCAAGCAGTACATCCCTTCCAAGCGGCACTGTTTTGGACTAAAGTTTTTCATGCTGTGCGACTGTGAGACTGGTATCGTCCTGGACATGATCTTGTAGTCTGGTACAGACGTCGACATACCAGCTCAAGATGAACATGGGTTCTCTGGCAGTGTCGTAAAAACCCTGATGGAACCAGTGCTGAACAGGGGGCATATACTGTTCACTGACAACTATTACACCAGCCCCCTGTTGACCAGATACCTCCTTGCCCACAACACCAGCATATGTAGCACTGTGAAGGTCCTCGGGAAGGAAATGCCAGTGTTCGGTATAGGTATATCCTTGTGCGAGTACCAGCTGCGCAAGTGTGACAATATGCTGTCATTGCGGTGGGAGGACAGACACGAGGTGAATATGCTGACGACGATTCACACCGGTGCCATGTTGAACAATGGGAAGGTCCATTTTTATATGCGCAACCCCATGTATAAGCCGGACTGTGTCATAGACTATAACGTGAACATGTGCCTCGTCGATAAATGTGACATGATGCTTGGTGGTGTGGAGTGCGTGCACAGGTCTGTGAAGTGGACGAAAAAGTTCTTCCACCTCAAGGATGTTGCAGTGCTCAACTGCTTCAATATGTACTTAGTGAAGTCCGGCAGGAAACCGTCTGCTTGATACCTGCTTGATGGGGTTCTAGGAGTTCTTTTACTCCCCGAGCCCGGCCCGAGGCCAGGCTTGACTTGTGAAAGTTTGGTCCACTAGGCTGTTCCTTGGAGTGGGCCGCAGGCCCACATACCCACCACAGCCCGGCTGATCCGGAACTTCTCTTAGAAAACAGTCCAGTTTTCTCTTGAAGATGTCCACGGTTGTTCCGGCAATATTTATTATAGTCGCTGGGAGGACGTTGAACAACTGCGGACCTCTGATGTTTATACAGTGTTCTCTGATTGTGCCTATGGCACCTCTGCTCTTTACTGTCTACACGTACCTTCAGTGCCAGTGTTGTGTCACAGCTGCTAGTAAAGTATGGCAGGCAGGAGTCCGTAGTACCGCGCGAGGTGCAAGCAACAATGCCATACGCAGCTCCAGACAGATTGCGGGGTAATGAGAACTTCGAGGTACACATGCTGAAGTATATGCCAGGCACAGCATCACAGGAGAAGGGTAAACGTGTGTGCACAGTATGCAGGAACACTACACACAGATCACAAAAGCGAAGATGCATCAGCATCTGGTGCACGGTGCCACTCTGCCCCGTTGGTTGTTTCGCAGCATATTACACACTCGCGGAGTACTGTGTGTGTATAGTGTGTGTATATAGTGTGTGATACTGTACAGTGTGTGTATATATAATGTAAATATAAATATATAAGTGATAAATTGGAAATAAGTGTACTTGTTTGTGATGCACGTAACACAGTGTCTACAGATGGTACGGATGTTCTACTGCCATAATATAGTGTACGTGTTCACCATACATTGGATCAGCACGTAAAATCTAATCAATTGCATTTGGAACTGTGCGCAAAAAATGAGCAAAAATATATTCGCGGCAGCGCGCGCATCCCGCCCCGGGAGCTTACGGCATGGGCGCACGGGAAATGATGACGTCACGTGCCACCTTACGGACCCCATAACAGCCAAAGTAAGTACAATTTTGACATTCCATTGCTATACCCAAATACAGGGAGGGGTTTTTGACACTTTTAGAACAAAAAAAAAAAAGAATTTTTTCCTGAGAATTTATTTCTTGTGCATTGGGGTGGTCATATTTGGAGGCCGCGCAGTTAAGGGGTTAATGTCTCTAACCACTCCTCGTAGCTCTTGTCCTTCAGTTCTGGGAGCCATTTAGTTGCATGTCTTTGCACCTTTTCCAGTTTGTTGCTGTGCTTCTTAAGATATGGGCACCATACAACCACTGCATATTCCATTTGTGGGAGTATGTCTCCCAAGATTCTCCCACAGCTGACTGGAATGGCTCATTGCAGTGCACAGTGCACAGACTTTGTGCACAAGGGCCTATTTCTGTTAACCCTGCATAGTGACCTGGCATGCTGGGTATCTCCAGAATGCCCACTTAACCAGGAACACTTTCATAATACGGAGGCCGCCGTATGTCCAGGCAGGAAGTAGATACAGGGAGTTAAGCATACTTGCCACAGGGTCAGTGAGTACATTGGCTGGGGCCAGCGTGAGAGTAGAGGGGAGACGCCAACGACCGTCTGACCTCTGGGGTCAACTGGCACGATGAAGAATAACAGCTCCTGCTACTGATCATCGAACGGTCAATATGATTGGTTCCCGCTCATTTGCTGCAATGCTATTGGTCAAATTGTAACTCTTTTTGTGTTGTGCCCATGGGACGCCCTGAGCTTCAGGAAAAAGCATTCTCGTGAGGGATCTCTTGCAAAGTGGACGTGTAGCTGTTCTGTCTATCAGCCAATAGACTGAACACCGTCTATTCCTCACCGTCAAGTTAACTCAGCGCCTCTGCGATATACCACACACTCGCCCAGAATCACGAGTGTGAATATATTGTTCAGAAGCCTAAAGTGACAAATCTCCAGAGTGAAACAGACTGGTATCAGGTAACCCCTGGTGACAAAGATCGTTGTGAGTGACTTGGAGTGAACTAAGGCAGTGCTGCCGCCTAAGTAATCTGTGTGTGACTACCACAGTGTACCTGTACCACAGTGTAGTGCATGGTGCCATATAACCTGCAGCCGCCAGCCGCCGCCGCCCTCACTGTACCACGTGACGTCACCATCCTTACTCACCGCCATTGCCAAGAGTGTATGCGTGTTTCTGTACGCCCTATTGCGAGAACCCTCCGTGTCTACAAGAGAAACCAGCTGTCAGGCCACCTACGAGTTCTTGCATAAATGTGCCTGAGTGAGTGAGTGAGTAAAGAGAGGTACCTTATCTGTAAGTACAAGATCTTGTCATTGTTTATTGTGTCTGTGTTAATCTGAGGTATCAACCACAGTTTTCACCTTCTCATACCTTTCACAGTGAATCGACGGTGTATGCGTGGTTATCTGTGTGGTATCACGGCATTTCACTCGTCTTTGAATGTGACCTTCACATACACCACACATTTAGTTATCGTGTGTGATTATTATTGTGCATGTTATTGCCTGTCCCATTGACAGTGCCATTGTGATTTATTGCATATCATCATTACCGAGTATCCGGTTGGAACTCTTTGTGATTCCTTTGCATACCGGCAGTTAGGTTGCTGTATTAATGATTGGCTGTCAACTGTGTTAAGTTAGATGTTTCTCCACGAGTGGATACAGGTCGTTAGCCAGACGTCAAGAGTCTCGCTAACATAACCATAGCTTTGCTGACGCCAATCTAAAGTAAATCAAACACCCTGTGTATTAGTGGTTAAGTTAGTAAACTACTGTTAAGCTTTAAGTGGTTTTTGCGTTGAACCACTTCTGAATACTGCCAATATTACTCAAGCCTTCAGCTCTAGGTGTCTTCAACACCGAATTGCCTAATTCACTAAACTATAAATGTGATGAGGACCCTAGGAGTCCCTTAAAGTGTTACATCATTGAGGAGGTTCCAACGTTCAACGTGGAGCAGGACCAGGTGAGGCTAGTCTGAGAAGAGACCCTCAAGGACTCTAACTCGACCTTGCTCCCAGGCCCTGTACGGTTGCTCTCGTATTTTCTATTCTGCTAATTCCGACAGTTTCGTGGAACGTCTGCCACATGTACATTGGCGACGTACGCATTGCAGTCGTGAAAGCAAAAAAGAAAACCCCCACACCATTCCAGCTTTGGTCTAACAAAAGTTGTGAACAATATCTTTAGTATCTTGCCATCCAAGTGTTTAAAAAAAAAATTTAAGTTAGAAAGTATAGCATAGGCTCCTCACACAATATTCTTATGTGGTCCTCAGGTGATAGTTTTCTATTTAGAACCACTCCTAGCTCTCTTTCTTTATCCAAATTCTTTATCGATTTCTCACATTTCATAGAGGTGTCTAGATATGAAATGAAAAAATGCTAAAGGAGCTAAGTAAGAACAAAGCATTTGGCCCAGGTGGAGTTTTACCATGGGTCCTGAGAGAATGTGCACCTGAGCTCAGCATTCCACTTCAACAGACCATCATATATAGACCTGTCCCACTATGCTACCTATTTCAGACTCCCAGTTGATATTAGAGGCAGCAGCACTCTACAACAGTGGCAGCAGGGAAGATCCCATTAAATATAAACGTATATCATTGACAAGTGTAATAGTCACAATATTGGAAAAAATAATTAAAACTAAATGGGTAGAATCCCTGGAGAAAAACTATATAATAACAGACAGACAGTATGGTTTTGGATCTGGAAAATTTTGTGTAACAAATTTACTCTGTTTCTAGGATCTAGCCACAGAAATTTTATAGGAAAGATATGGTTGGGTATTTTTATTTTGGCTCTCCTAATATTTTGGACAGCATTGATGAGTATCTCCTTGAAACTGCTTTGGAGATGACCCCTAACCAATACTGGTACAGAGCACCACTTGGTTTCCGAACTTTAGTTATCTGAAACTTACAGTTTCCCGATTGGGGTTGGGGAGTCATGCTACCCGAACAAAGTTCGGGTAGGAAGGGGTCCGCCAAGCGTCACGCCGGCTTGTTGTGGTGGGTGGAAGATGGTCCAGTTTGCCCACAGTGACTTCACAGATTCACGGCCTATTATTCCAATTATTTTGAATTGCCATAAGGCTGGAATGTTCATTCTGTGCTTTTGTTTTACATATCTGCACAATCAAGAAACATCTGTGCACCATGTCGGCTCCAAATGCACGCATTGTGTCAGTGATGGCTGACCAGTGGGTGGATGGATGAGGGAGCTTAGGTGGGAGGCAGTATGAGAGAGGGGGGGAGAATTAGTCAGAAAGGGAGGGAGGGAGAGAGAGATGCTAGGAGGGAGTGGGAGGGAGAGAGAGATGCTAGGAGGGAGGGAGAGATGCTAAGAGGGAGGGGGAGGTAGGGAGAGATGCTAGGAGGTAGGCAGGAAGGGACGGAAGTAGTGAGAATTAGGGAGGGAAAGGCAGGCAGGCAGGCACAGGCAGGCACAGACAGGCAGGCAGGCAGGCTGGCAGGCAGGGAGTGAGTGGTAGTCACGCGGTTGAACCGCGTGTTCAACCGCGTGACCTTTAAAAGAGAGTATGGGATGTAGGGGGGCGGGTGGTGGGGGCGAGACCGGCTCATTCCCGAAGATAAGCCTAACACACACTACCCGTTAGCATGATGGCAGGCAGGCTGGGAAGGAGGCAGGCTTGCAGGCTGGGAAGGAGGCAGGCAGGCAGGCTTGCAGGCTGGGAAGGAGGCAGGCAGGCAGGCTTGCAGGCTGGGAAGGAGGCAGGCAGGCTTGCAGGCTGGGAAGGAGGCAGGCAGGCTTGCAGGCTGGGAAGGAGGCAGGCAGGCAGGCAGGCTTGCAGGCTGGGAAGGAGGCAGGCAGGCTTGCAGGCTGGGAAGGAGGCAGGCAGGCTTGCAGGCTGGGAAGGAGGCAGGCAGGCAGGCAGTCTTGCAGGCTGGGAAGGAGGCAGGCTTGCAGGCTGGGAAGGAGGCAGGCTTGCAGGCTGGGAAGGAGGCAGGCAGGCTTGCAGGCTGGGAAGGAGGCAGGCAGGCAGGCACGCTTGCAGGCTGGGAAGGAGGCAGGCAGGCTTGCAGGCTGGGAAGGAGGCAGGCAGGCAGGCTTGCAGGCTGGGAAGGAGGCAGGCAGGCTTGCAGGCTGGGAAGGAGGCAGGCAGGCAGGCAGTCTTGCAGGCTGGGAAGGAGGCAGGCTTGCAGGCTGGGAAGGAGGCAGGCTTGCAGGCTGGGAAGGAGGCAGGCAGGCAGGCAGGCAGGCAGGCAGGCAGGCAGGCTTGCAGGCTGGGAAGGAGGCAGGCAGGCAGGCAGGCTTGCAGGCTGGGAAGGAGGCAGGCAGGCAGGCAGGCTTGCAGGCTGGGAAGGAGGCAGGCAGGCAGGCAGGCTTGCAGGCTGGGAAGGAGGCAGGCAGGCAGGCTTGCAGGCTGGGAAGGAGGCAGGCAGGCAGGCTTGCAGGCTGGGAAGGAGGCAGGCAGGAAAACTTGCAGGCTGGGAAGGAGGCAGGCAGGCAGGAAGCGATATATGGGTGTTGAAGTGAATTATGAACCACGTGACCTTTGAGAGTGTGTGTGTATGGGTTTGGGGTGGGGGGAGAGGGGGAGGTTTGTCGGTGGTGGGGGAGGGACCGGCTGACTCCGTAAGCCTAACCACACACCACAGACCTGTGACCCAGATTTGTTTCTTAAATGTACAGTACATCATCGTATATTTTAGTCAGGATGTGCCTGCAGGCTTGCAGGCTGGGAAGGAGGCAGGCAGGCAGGAAGCGATATATGGGTGTTGAAGTGAACCATGAACCACGTGACCTCTGAGAGTGTGTGTGTGTGTGCATGGGTTTGGGGTGGGGGGAGAGGGGGAGGTGTATCGGTGGTGGGGGAGGGACCGGCTGACTCCGTAAGCCTAACCACACTCCACAGACCTGTGACCCAGATTTGTTTCTTAAATGTACAGTACATCATCGTATATTTTAGGCAGGATGTGCCTGCAGGCTGGCAGGATGTGCCTGCAGGCTGGCTGGCAGGATGTTCCTGCAGGATGGCAGGCAGGATGTTCCTGCAGGCTGGCAGGATGTGCCTGCAGGCTGGCAGGCAAGCTGGCAGGCAGGCTGACAGGATGTTCCTACAGGCTGGCAGGATGTGCCTGCAGGCTGGCAGGATGTGCCTGCAGGCTGGCAGGATGTTCCTGCAGGCTGGCAGGATGTGCCTGCAGGCTGGCAGGATGTGCCTGCAGGCTGGCAGGATGTGCCTGCAGGCTGGCAGGCAAGCTGGCAGGCAGGCTGGCAGGATGTGCCTGCAGGCTGGCAGGATGTGCCTACAGGCTGGCAGGATGTGCCTGCAAGCTGGCAGGATGTGCCTGCAGGCTGGCAGGATGTGCCTGCAGGCTGGCAGGATGTGCCTGCAGGCTGGCAGGATGTGCCTGCAGGCTGGCAGGATGTGCCTGCAGGCTGGCAGGATGTGCCTGCAGGCTGGCAGGATGTGCCTGCAGGCTGGCAGGATGTGCCTGCAGGCTGGCAGGCAAGCTGGCAGGATGTTCCTGCAGGCTGGCAGGCAGGATGTTCCTGCAGGCTGGCAGGCAGGATGTTCCTGCAGGCTGGCAGGATGTTCCTGCAGGCTGGCAGGATGTGCCTGCAGGCTGGCAGGATGTGCCTGCAGGCTGGCAGGCAAGCTGGCAGGCAGGCTGGCAGGATGTTCCTGCAGGCTGGCAGGAAATATCTAGAGGATGTTTGCCAGTCGTCTTAATAATCAGTTAGGAACAATTAAGGACTTTTATAAAGCGGATCAGGACTTCACTTATTGGTGAGTACAAACAAAACACGGTCGCATTTACGCTATGAACCTGTCAATTTTTTCCCCTAGAGTTTTTTCGTAAATTTTTCAGAACAATTTCTTTTTACATTTCTAGTTTATTTTTTCCCCTCTATTTCTCGTATACGAACTTACATGTTAACCGACGGGTCTCGTCCCCAAGGGGTTCGGAAACCAAGTGGTGCTCTGTACTTCTTCTCATGGTCATGCTTTTTATTTAACCCTTAAATTGCACATCGCATCATATGATGCTTTGACCGACTTGCAGTAAATTGCGCATCGCATCATATGATGTTTTGGAGTACTACGCAAGATTTAAATGGCCTGCTGATACAAAGGGTTCACCACACCTTCATCAGGGCTCTTGTAAACAGACGCCATTTTTTTTAAAAATCGTGGGTCAAATTCCCGGGTGTTAGGGGCCTCAGTATTGAGTGAGCCACCAAGCCTGACACACGCAGCATGAGCTCACAGCACTGCTGTTCAGCTTGTGACCACAGTATCGCCTAAAAATGCCATAATATACTTGTTCATGCAATTATGTAGCGGTGATATTATTACAGAAGACCCCTGACTGATAAAACTGACCAGGGTTCTGATAATAACAGGATTGTGGTGATATTTAGCGCTGTGCTCCATGTTGGGAGGAGTAATGCTGGGGGAGGGGAGGGTAGTGGCGTTGTCTTCTGACTGTGTGTGGCCACCTTTTATTGACTGCACTCACCATACCAGCTTAGTGGTTCGCTATGGTGAACACAAATGTAGATACTTATATATAACGTGTGTATAGAGGGTATAAACAGCAAGAGGAGTAGGTTGGAAGCCGCCATTTTAGTGAGGGCGGTGGCGTCGTCTCCACGATTTATCATGTTTCCTGATGGCCACTATGGTCTTTGGGCACCATACCAGTTTACTTGTACAGGTATGGTGAATAAAACAGGTAGATATTTATATATAATGTGTGTATATAGCATAATAACACCACAAACAGTATTGTTGGAGGAGAAATATTAGTGCGTCTGGCCTTGAGGTCGGTAGCCATCAGCTGACTATGTGAGTAGCTACGTCTTTGTGCCTTTACTCACCATACAAGCTTAGATGTACAGTTATGGTGAACATGTAAATACTTATATATAACGTCTGTATATAAAAGCAAAAACAGTATGGTGGGTGGAGAATGATGCCAAGTCAGGTGAGGTGAGGGAGGGAGTGGCAACCAGGGGCGGGCTGCCACTGGCTGCCACAGCCACTCAGCATTCCAGCTTAGTGGTTCGTTATGGTGAACACGAATGTAGATACTTATATATAGCGTCTGTATATAGTGAATAACAGCAAAAACAGTATTGTGCGAGGAGAATGTGGGTGAGTCAGGTGACATGAGGGAGGGAGGAAGTAGCAGCCAGTGGCGGGCTGCAACTGGCACTGCCACTCAGCATGCCAACTTAGTGGTTCGTTATGGTGAACACGAATGTAGATACTTATATATAACGTCTGTATATAGTGAATAAAAGCAAAAACAGTATGGTGGGAGGAGAATGTGGGCAAATGAGGTGTTGAGGGAGTGAGTTGCTGGCTGGTGTGTGGCGGTCACTCCTCGTTACTTTTTGACTCATAATAGCAACTTAGTGGTTCGTTATGGTGAACAAAACATGCAGATACTTATATATAACCTGTGTATATAGTGTAATAACTGACAAAGTATCTGTTCACTGTTTGATGAACATAATTGAATCAACAATATGCACACCATATTTTTGAGTACAGCGATGATGCACTCATTTTATTATATAAATATATCACACTACACACTATTGAATAATATTACAGCAAAAAAAAAACTATGAAAAATCAATCAGAGACATTGAAATAATTAGGTAATTATCTCTTTGTGGCAACTCCGGCCTAACAGCTGGCAAGCAACAGACCGCCTGGGATGCACACTGAGTCAGCGCCTATTTTTTGCCAGACTTTCCCACCCTATAGCGGGCAATATATGCCACTTACGATTTTTTTATTATTTTTCCCATGATCAGTGAACACAAGTTAACAGGTTAGGAAGAAAAAAGAATTTTTTTATATTTTTTTTGGTATGCGCCTGTGGGTGTCAAATGGTATATAGCCATGTGCCATTTAAGGGTTAACAGATTTAGGTATACCCTTAGTAAGCCATGGATTGTTTAACCTTTTAGTTGTGACTTGTTTACTTAGCATTGGACAGTGGGTATTATAGATGCCAACACAAACAATATGGTGGAAGTGCTGATAATCAAAACAGGGATCCTAAATGTAGTTATTGTCCTTGTATATAAGTCACCAGAGGCAGCAGTTTAAACACAAACTAATGAAAATAGAACACTGCTTAGAAAATCTCACAAATCCAGCCCCAAACATCATCCTGCTTGGGGACTTCAACCTACGGCATCTGAAATGGAAGACCCTAGCTAATACAGTTCTATCAGGGAGAATTCCTAGAAGTAGCCTAAATGAACAGTCACATGCAAATGACCTGCTACAGATGTGCAACAGGTTTGCCTTAAATCAGCAGAGTTGAACCA
Source organism: Procambarus clarkii (assembly GCF_040958095.1). NCBI lineage: Eukaryota > Metazoa > Arthropoda > Malacostraca > Decapoda > Cambaridae > Procambarus > Procambarus clarkii. Next base: position 20,275,670 of record NC_091184.1, on the reverse strand, counting down.
ACTAGGAAGGAGAACACGCTGGACATCATTTTCACTAATAATGATGAATTGATCAGGAACATAATGATTACAAATACCTGTTACTCAGATCACAACTTAATTGAAGTTCTGATAAGCATGGGGAATAGACCTTCAAAACCAGTCTTGATTCCCCGTGGAGGAGATTTCAGCAAATTCAACTTCAATAATAAACAGATAAACTAGGGGCAAATGAACCAAGACTTCACAGAAATAAGATGGGAAGAACAGCTAAAAAATGCAAACCTGAACCAGTGCCTGAAAAAAATAAGCTCAGTAGCACTAGAAATATGCTCAAACCGCATATCCCTAAGAAATATTACAGGAAGAGATGCAGATTGGAATGAGAACGTCGTTCCCTCTATAGGCGAAGAAAACAAATCACGGAACAACTTGAGAGTCGCACCCTCTCTCATGAACGGCGAAGAAGGTTAGGTAGAGAAATAGAAACAATTGAACTAAAGCTACAAGAATCATACAAAACCCAGGAGAGGCAAAGAGAGCAAAAGGCCATCAGTGAAATAGAGAGAAATACTAAATATTTTTTCTCCTATGCAAAATCAAGATCAAAAACAACATCTAGCATCAGGCCCCTGCGAAAGAGATATGGAACTTTCACAGATGACAACAAAGAAATGAGCGAAATACTGAGGAAGCAGTATGCGAGCCACTAAACACACTAAAGATTGATAACTGTTATGATCTCAGCCTGCAGGAGAAAAGAGTCTCCTCTTGAGAGTCATTCTACCAGACTTGACCTAAGAGGTTAAAGAGATATAGACCTGGATATTTATATAGTAGACATTTGATTGAATTTGACTAACGGTTTGCAAGTGTAGCGAGTAGATTATCCCAATAATATACTCACTCCAAATGCATTGTTAATATTACTGTCAACCTTTGGAGATGAATGAGGTGAGGCGTTGCCCGGGCAACACGGTGAGGTGTTGCCCGAGCATATAAGCAGCGGAGTAGCGAACATTGGCTAGTCTACTTTCAAGTGTGGTCTAGAGCAGACACTTGCGAGATACTGTACCGACGCTCAGTGTGCTCAACTCACACCAAAGTATCACCTGTGTACTTCTGTATATTCGACCAAATATATATATAGTATCTTAGTGTCTGTGTTTATTTGTCACCATACTTTACGTAACAATAGAACCGTTACACAAGTATGGCAGTGAATTAGGATATAAATAAATGGCTGGTCATGAGATGTGGAGAATTTGCTGGGGGTGTGAGGCTCGCTTATAAGGACGTTGACCTCACTTGAGCACCAGAAATTGTGATGGGGATGTTGAGCTCCGTTGGGCTCCGGTTAGAAAAGAACCCCCTAGTTGATGTACCTTCAAGAGGAGGAAGGAAGTGTGCAAACGTTTCCGCTGTGGAATTAATCTGGAAACGTGTGGTCACGAGTCCTGGATGGCAGGAAGAGTTTTGAAGCTGTCCAGAAACATTTTCGTGGGCAGCTGCGTGTACGCTCTGGTCAGGCGTCATCAAGTGAGAGTCCTCACAAGAGACATTTTTGTGGTAAGCTCAGTTTTAATCACAACAGTGATTGCCAGAAGTTGGTCGTGTGCCCAGCAGCCATAGCCAGTATTTATTGATATGTTAGGCAAATTTTAGTGAAGCAAAAAGTTCAAATAAGAGAGTAAAGATGGAGGAACATCCTGGAGGGCGGAGCGACGTCCGTCCCCTCCGAGCACTCGTGGGTGACTGAGAGAGCTTAGCTCCTGGCAGAGTAGCTGCCTCGCAGCGGCAGGCGGAGAAACCGCTCACCGGGCGAGGCGGAGGATGGATTCACACGAACGGGGGAGTCCATGCTAACGGTGCTCGTGAAACAGGGAGATGTCGGGTGAAACATTTATTGTGTGTAGTTCATTAAAGTTATATGTTTGTAGAGGAACATATTTATTGGCGTATCGATGGGTTGCAGGTTTGTTCTGAGGAAGGAGTTGATGGGAGTACTCTGAGGCCAGAGAAGAAGTTAATAAGTGGAACTCCAAGACTGTAGGAGTATATGATGTACTCTGTGGAAGAGCAAGCCCCATAGTGAGGAATTGGACCTCAAATTGTGTGAAGAGGACCAGTCAAGTGAAGTCTCACATGCTTCTGTGGAATCAGTGGTGGAGTACCACTGCAATCCAAGGAAAACTTCATGGTGCAGCAGCCTGGAAGAGCTGTAGAGGATCCTATCTTGAGGTTATCTTGAGATGATTTCGGGGCTTTTTAGTGTCCCCGCGGCCCGGTCCTCGACCAGGCCTCCACCCCCAGGAAGCAGTCCGTGACAGCTGACTTAACTCCCAGGTACCTATTTACTGCTAGGTAACAGGGGCATTCAGGGTGAAAAACTTTGCCCATTTGTTTCTGCCTCGTGCGGGAATCGAACCCGCGCCACAGAATTACGAGTCCTGCACGCTATCCACCAGGCTATGAGGCCCCCTTTAAATAAATTACTGGGCTCGACCTGACGGCCATCCGGCCACCGGCGGCAGACCACACTCTGAGGCCGTGACTTTTCCTAGTAGATGAACCTGGAAGAACCTGTTGATGTCAGGGTAGTGAACTTCAGATGTGGGAAGGAAGTTCTTATTGACTACTTGTAGGGAGTTGGTAGAGTGCTTGAGTGCCATTAGCATGCAAGACGCAGTGAAAGGTGGGTGATTGATTATCATTTTTATGCCAAGGAATACTTATACTGAAGTTTATAGAGTTACAACTGTAGGCTGGAGTAACTGCAGAGATAAATATGTTCTAGGCCTGATAGTGCCATATTTGTTTTACAAGGTTAAACTCACTAAGTGAGGTTGGTAGCATAAGTGCAGTCTCCGTGGTGTAGTGGTAAGACACTCGCCTGGCGTTCCGCGAGCGCTATGTCATGGGTTCGTATCCTGGCCGGGGAGGAATTACTGGGCGCAATTCCTTAAATGTAGCCTCTGTTTAACGCAACAGTAAAATGTGTACTTGGATGAAAAAACGATTCTTCGCGGCAGGGGATCGTATTCCAGGGACCATAGGATTAAGGACTTGCCCGAAACGCTACGTGTACTAGTGGCTGTCCAAGAATGTAACAACTCTTGTATATATCTCAAAAAAAAAAAAAAAAAAAAAAAAAAGTGGCAAGCCAGTAGTTAGGCTACCACTTGGTATAAGCAACTGATAGTCCTGATAGTAATGGTTTGCAACCAGGTTATAATATCATAAGGTGTTGAAGTTTATATACTTATATACTGTATGTGAGTTTTATATATGTTCTGTGTTGTTATTAAATGTTCATAATCATTAGGTGTTTGCCCTTGTCCTAGTGAGGCTTCCCAGGAAAAAGAAAGAAAGAAAGAAAGAGAGAGAGAGAGAGAGAGAGAGAGAGAGAGAGAGAGAGAGAGAGAGAGAGAGAGAGAGAGAGAGAGAGAGAGAGAGAGAGAGAGAGAGAGAGAGAGAGCACTACAGCTGTTGACAGAGTAGTACAGAATAATAATTCAGGAAAGGGGATTGGGGGCATCATACCATCCGAGGAGATAGTGGGGAGTCACGGCGGCTCAAGTGGGTGTGTGCACATGACAACGAGGCTGGTGTTGGAGCCGCATCCCCTTCAGATGTGATGCTGAGCCCTCTCCAAAAGTAAGAAGCGTGCAGGGTGATCTGATATAAGTGTAAGCACTCTACAGAGGTTTTGGGTTTGGTGGGTTGTCCGGGAGAGACAATCTATCAACTCACAACATAATAATATTATTACGAATACCACAACGTAAAATAACCCAAATGAATTTTTCATGGATATGATACCAACATCAAATCATATATCAGATGTCACCCTATCTCCACTGGATTTTGAAGAAGCCATAGACAGTATGCCTATGCACTCTGCACCAGGCCCAGATTCTTGGAACCCTATATTCATCAAAACTGTAAAAAAAACACTATTGCAGGCGTTTCACATTCTTTTGAGACAAAGCCTAAATACTGGCGTTATTCCTGACATACTAAAAACAGCAGAGATAGCACCACTCCATAAAGGAGGAAATAAGGCAGAGGTAAAAAATTACAGACCGATAGCACTAACATCGTACATCATAAAAATCTTTGAGTGCTAAGATGTATGATTACAAAACACATGGAATCCCAGCATCTCCATAACCCCGGACAACATGGTTTCACAACAGGGCGCTCTTGCATATCACAGTTGCTGGACCACTATGACATTGCATTAGATGCCATGAAGACAGACAAATCGCTGATGTAATTTATACAGATTTCACAAAAGGCTTCAACAAATGTGACCATGGTGTTATTGCACATAAAATGCGTTCATAAGGAATTACCGGAAAAATAGGCAGATGGATCTACAATTTCGTGACTAACAGAACCCAATGTGCAAGTCAACAAAATAAAATCCGGTCCATCGACCGTGAAGAGCTCAGTCCCTCAGGGTAATGTGCTTGCTCCAGTACTCTTTTCTCATCTTCATATCGGACATCGAGAAGGACACAATCTATAGTACCATACCATATTTTGCAGATGACACTAGGATCTTTATGAGAGTAGACAACATAGAGGACACAGCAAACCTGCAGATATAAATCAAGTCTTTCTAGGGGCTACAGAATATAATATGGTGTTGAACGAAGATAAGGTCCAGCTTATGCGCCACGGAAAAAATTAAAATCTAAAAATGGAAACAATGTACAAAACACAGTCAAATCATAACATAGAACAAAAAAGGATTTGATTTAAGGATTTGGATTTTTTAATCCTTTAATCCTTAATCCTTAATCCTGAAGGATTTTTAAGGATTTTAAAGGATTTGGATTTACTCATGTCGGAAGACCTTACCTTTAAAGAACACAATAAAGAAGCCGTCACAACTGCAATAAATATGACAAGTTGGATAAAAAGAACCGTTCACACTAGAGATGCTATACCAATGATGATACTCTTCAACACGCTAGTGCTCTCTAGAGCGGAATACTTCTGCACAATGACAGCCCCTTTCAAAGCTTGTGAAATTGCTTACTTGGAGAGCATGCAGAGATCCTTTACTGCTAGACTCCACTCAGTAAAACATCTAAACTATTGGGATCGACTAAAATGCCAAAATCTGTATTCTGTTGAGCGTAGGCGGGAAAGATACATAATAATTTACACGTGGAAAATAGTAAAAGGGCTGGTCCCAAACCTGCATACAGAAATAATATCATATGAGACCGGAAGGTATGGCAGGATGTCCAGAATACCCCTGTTGAAGAGCAGAGGTGCAATAGGTACTCTAAGAGAGAAATCTATTAATATCAGAGGCCCGAGACTGTTCAACAGACTTTCACTACACATAAGGGGCATAACTGGCCGACCCCTCACAATGTTCAGGAGAGAACTCGATAAGCACCGCCAAAGGATACCTGAACATCCAGGCTGTGACTCATAAGTCAGGCTGTGAACAGCCGCATCCAACAGCCTGGTTGACCAGTCCAGCAACGAGGAGGCCTGGTCGACGACCGGGCCGCGGGGACGCTAAGCCCCGAAAACACCTAAAGGTAACCTCAAGGCAAGGCTCAAAGTTTTGTAAAGACGTGTTTGCACTGCAAAGCTGATATTCACTATGTTACCTATTTCAGACTCCCAGTTGATATTAGAGGCAGCAGCAATACAGCTGCTTTTAGAAGTTTCATTGTGCAGCTTAAAGCTTATCTTCATTGTATCTAGAGGTGGTTTATTAATGTTTGTTAGAAGAAATATAGGGTAATTGTCTGTGGTCCTATCAGTGATTATTCCTGAGGTAAGTGGAGAGGTTATGTTAGTCCAGATGTGGTCAAGAGTAAAGGCAGTCGTTTCAGTAATTCTAAAAGGTTTAGTAATTAAGGGTATGAACAAGCAGGAATTCATACACACATGAGGAAACTAGCAACTTGAAGGTTATCAGAATCACAGAGGTCAATATTAACTCTTTTGCTGGCCCGGCAGGCGACCTAGCGCACACACCGCAAGGAAGGCTGAGCATTGGCCATGAGTGTACAAACCACACTCAAATGTTTATACTGTACTCTTTTCAGCTTTCTAACCTCACTTTTCATGCTACGTCATTCATTTTGCTATTAATTATTCACAATATGAAGGGGCAAATTTAAAACCAGTCCCATAATATTTGGACAATAAATGGAATTTTTAAAAATGCATTAATTGATGATGGCATTACCTTCATCAGGGACTGTGCATGTTTCGGTTTTATGATGTCGATCCCCTCATCACGCCGCAAAACCCCTGATATTATTAGTTGGTTTTTGTTAACCCCTGGGCTGCTCTTGCGATTTTAGCCTGCAACACGTCTTATAAAAGTGTTCATTTGTGCTCCCTGATCATGGGAAAAATAGAAAATAAATTGTGACATATTTTGGCCACAATAGGGCGAGGAAGTCTGGCAAAAGTGAGGCGTTGACAGAGTAATCGTCGGAGGCGGTCAGCTCCACCCGAGCTGTCAGGTGGGAGTTGCCACAAAGATATTATTACTGAATTATTTCAATGTCTCTGATTTTTTGTTTTTTTTCGAGTACTATTATTCAATAGTATGTAGTGTGATATATTTATATAATAAAATGTGTTACTCATCGCTATACTCAAAAGTATTATGAGCATATTAGTCCTGCCCTGGTGACGCTCTATTACTCTCTCATCTATCCTTATCTCATCTATGGTATTTGTGCTTGGGATTCTACTACCCAAAATCATTTACGTCCTCGAATTACCCAACACAAAGCTGCTATCAGAACAATATCTAACTCTGGCCCCAGACAGAACTCGGTACGCTTACTCAAATCTTTGAATATGTTAGATATTAATAATTAAGTCACCGCACATCCTCTCTTGTGTACTCTATATATTTAAAACTCTGAACTGTAATGTCAATCCTGACCTTCAACGCTTCCTAGAAGGTTGTAACAGAACCCATGAGCACCACACCAAAATCAAATACCTATTTGATATTCCAAGAGTTAGACTTAATCAAACTAGGAATGCTCTACAAATCAAGGGACCCAGAATGTGGAATGACCTTCCCAATTATGTCAAAGATAGTACCTCTCTCTTTCAACCAGTTTACGATGAACACTAAGTACTACCTAATTAACTCCATGTAACCTACCTTACTTCTAAATGTCAGCCCATGTAATACTATTAAAAATAAAAAAAATGCTGTTTGTTAACCAACTTGTATATTGGCTATTTTGTACCATGTTTCCTCCCTTTTTTTTTATCTTTTATTATTTTTTTTTCATTCAACACAATTTATACTTTAAGCTCAATTACTATTAAGTTTTAGTCTAAGTTTTTTTCCCACCTCTTCTTGCCCGAAACACTATGCGTACTAGTGGCTTTAGGTATTGTATGTACTACCTCTATCTTTAAATCTAACAGAATGTTTGTACTGTAACGCTGCAACTATGTATGTACTGTTCCTAAATAAATTATTATTATTATTAATATTATTATTATTATTATATTATTCAATTATTATGTTCATCTATATAAATAAAAATGTAAATGTTCGTTTGTTCAAAATCGCTAATCTCCAAAAGTTCTTCACTGATTGCTTTGAAATTTTGACAACGTTCCATTCACAACAGAGCGTGTTTTTATATTCATAATACAGTGGTACCTCGCATAACGATTGCCCCAAAAGACGAATATTTTGGGTAACGAACGGCCCGATCGGCGTCAAATCGTCCCTTATGACGAACGCTGGTTTGAGTAACGTCAACACCACATGGTGGGGTCGCGCTGCTTCTTGCACATTCTTAGACGCCTCCGACGATGCACATAAATTATGTTGTTCTTGTTTAAAGATGCTAATGATGCTGGGATATAAAAGGGTGACAACTGAGATGTTGCAAAGCATTGACGTTTTTGTAGGAAAAAAGAAATGAAATGTCTGATATACAACAAATGTCAAAAAGGTTCGTTCTGTGTTCGGCAGGTAGGCTGCTCCATTATAACAATCTTTGTTTCAAATGTGTTCCATTTGTTTTTTATTTGTCATTTGCGTCTCAATAATGGAGAAGCCTACCTTACATACACTGAATAAACCATTATGACATTTTCCTTTCTTCAAATGTGTTCAATATTTATTTTTCATTTGCCTTATAGCAAAAGGTTCGTTCGGTGGTCGGCAGGTAGGCTGCTCCATGTTTCTTACATACAAAAAAACGTAAATAATAAAAAAAATGAAGAATTTTGAAAACCAGTACAAATGTCAAAAAGGTTCGTTCGGTGGTCTACAGGTCGGCTGCTCCATGTTTCTTAAAAAAAAAAAAAAAAAAAAAAAAAAAAAAATAAAAGAACTGTTGAAACAATTTGAAAAATGGACAAATGTCATAAAGGTTCGTTCAGTGTTTGTCGGGTAGGCTGCTCCATTATTGAGACGTAAGTGACAAATACAAAACAAATGGAACACATTTGAAACAAAGAAAGATTGTCATAATGGAGCAGCCTACCCAACAAAAACTGAACGAACCTTTTGCCATAACGAATATGAAAGACAAGGGCTGCTGGCTGGGTTAGTACTGCGTGAGCAACCATTTGTGGCACACGTGCCTCTGGCTCTCAAACACCTGTCCCACACGGTGTTGAAAGACTGTGCTCAGTCGGTGCAATTCAGACCCTTTTGTTTGAAGAACATAAGGGTCATAACATTGGTGAAGCTAGGCGCAATAAGGGCTTAACACAACGGTCGGATGCCAGTGATACAGCACCTATGAGGATGATACAGCAAGCGTATCCAGGTGTAGCTCTGAGCCCCACCCTTGCCATCTCTAATGTATATAGATGATACATAGATGAATCGTTTTCTGCGTTCAGTGATGATGCATCTGATACAAGTAGCATAGATTAACAGTGTTAGCGGCTTCCATGGTGGTGGTGTTCATTGATATTTTCAAGAATACCTGAATCTTTTCCTGACTGATGGACACTCTTTGAGGCTAGCTGAATCTCTTCCTGACTGATGGACACTCTTTGAGGCTAGCTGAATCTCTTCCTGTGTGGGACCTTACAAAGCGATCTTTTCAAGACTACCTTACAAATTGAGCTTTTCCTATAATCGTTTCAATACTACTTTATGCTTTACAAGCTTGGCTACATACCACCTACAAGTACTAAAGCCAAGGGTGCACGCAAGTGCGTTATTTGCAAGCACACATAACGATGAAACAGGAAGCAAAAATCTATCTGTAGCTGGTGCAAGGAGAGCAAAGTCGCGCTGTGTACCATGGACTACTTCGTTGACTATTATGCACCTCCAAAGTACTGAGTGTGTAATACAGTGTGTTACTGTGTAAATAGTATGTGAAACTGTACATATTGTAATATTAGTGAATTTTTACCACGTAATATTGTGACAATAAACATTTATTGTGGACACATTACTGACACATGTATCACAGTTTCATGGAAAATTATGAACATTCTACTGTATACATATTGTAAAGGTCACAAATATGCATCATATACGATAAATGAAACAAATAAAACCGCATTGGAAATGCATAGAAAAAATATTTGAAAATATATTTGTGGCAACACGCGGTGCTTGAATGGCCTGCGCGACCGTGTCTGGGAGCTTCACACACGGGCGACCAGCCCCTGATGACGTCACAGCGCACCTTGTCCACGCCCTCACAGCCAAAGTAAGTGGAATTTGGTAATTATTTTTACATAGACATGTTCAGGGACGGTAATTTATCATTTTACAAAGAAAATTTTTATTTTGGGGAACATTTGATGTCATGCACTCTGGGGAAATTTCACAATAAACACAGTGCACCACACTGGTTACATGGGGGGACACTCGTTTTGTACGACGTCCGTTTCACATGACGAACATGGAACGGATTAAATTCGTTATGCGAGGTACCACTGTATATAGATGTCACGCTTGTAACGGGAGAAAACATGCTTTTCTTGAAAAACTTTTTTTCCTATGTTCTTTATGTGAGGGGAAATCTTCGAAACCTCTTTACTGATTGCTTTTAAATTTTGACATAACGTTGCATTTGAATTGGCGCGTGTTTTTATATACCTACTACATACATGCCTCATCTGTGACAGGTAAAAACAATAATTTTTTTAAAAACAGCGCCATGTGTTGCACGTAATAGCAACACACGCTATACCAAATATGTTACGATTCCATTTCAATGTTTCCGATTGCATTGATAAATTTAATTTTCATAGATTTTGATTTATTTCCATTTTGATTTAATTATTTTGTGTGACATTGCATTGGAATTGAGCTGTGTTGTTTACCATACTGTTCATTTTGTGGGTATAGTTTATTTTTTTATTGTTTTAATTGTTTTCATTTTGTTTTTTAACTGTTCTACTTATTTTTCAGTGATGGGAACATCAGATCATTTGATGTTCCCATTTTTCTGATTGGAACATCAGATCATTTGGGAACGCATCGGACGAGGGAGTGGGGAATGGTAGGGAGGACGAGGGGACAGGTCACAACAGAGTATGTTTTTATATTCATACTATATATAGATGTCAGGTCTGTAACGGGAGAAAACATGCTTTTCTTGAAAAAGTGTGTTTTTCCCATGTTTTTTATGTGAGGGGAAATCTTCGAAACCTCTTTACCGATGGCTTTTAAATTTTGACACGACGTTGCATTTGAATAGGCGCGCGTTTTTATATACCTACTATATACATGCCTCATCTGTGACAGATAAAAACATACATTTTTTAAAAAACAGTGCCATCTGTTGCACGTAATAGCAACACACGCTATACCAAATATGTTACGATTCCATTTCAATGTTTCCGATTGCATTGATAAATTTAATTTTCATAGATTTTTATTTATTTTCATTTTGATTTAATTATTTTGTGTGATATTGCATTGGAATTGAGCTGTGTTGTTTACCATACTGTTCATTTTGTGGGTATAGTTTATTTTTTTATTTTTTTCATTGTTTTCATTTTGTTTTTTAAACTGTTATACTTATTTTTCAGTGATGGGAACATCAGATCATTTGGGAACGCATCGGACGAGGGAGTGGGGAATGTGGGGAGGACAAGGGGACAAGAGTGGGGAATGGTGGGGCAGGACGAGGGTGAGGATAATGGTGGGGAGGTCGAGGGGTACGGGGGTTGTGTGGCATGGTGAGGAGAATGAGGGGATGGGGGCATGGAGAATGGTGGGGAGGACAAGGGGACGGGGGAGTTGGGTATGGTGGGGAGGACGAGGGGACAGGGAAAGTGGGGAAGACGAGGGGACGGAGAGTGTGGAGGATGGTGGGGAGGACGAGAGGATGGGGGAGGGAGGGAGGAATGGTGGGGAGGATGAGGGGACGGGGGAGTGGGGAATGGTTGGGAGGACGAGGGGACAGGGGAAGGGGGGGGGGGGGGAATAGTGGGAAGGACAGGGTGACAGGGGAGGGTTGCTGTGGCTCAGCAACGTGCATGCATTTTGAGACATCTACCTTCCTGGGTGTCAGACCTGGTCGATGGCAGACATAGAATGCTCCCAGCCACATGGGGGTTTTAATAGGCCATTGCTCCTCGTGCCTCTCTGAGGGGGCCCAGGTTCTGGCTCATGATCCCCAGTAGTCAAGACCTCTATGCACATTGACTGATGCCAGAAAGTTATACATATACATTCAGCCTGGATAGCTCCAGGGAGCTGATGGGGCTCCCCCTAGAAAATACTGTGTTACAGTTTTTATTTACCTTATTGTTGGAATTATGTCCATCTTGAATTCTCATGATGTTGTGAATACTGTACAGTAAATATCTACTGTGCTGTATGTTGAGTACTATAAAACAGGTTATGAAACTTATGTACACTAAAATTACTGCAACCTTAATCATAACACATTAACACTATGTACTTAAATTTAACCCTTGTTCTAACTGTACACTCCACACAGGATGTTCTTAGATGTTTGCATCAGGTTTGCTGGTGCTCGCTGCTGCTGTGTTTGCTTCAGCTGCTTCTGAGCTGGTGCTGGCTGCTGTTGTACAGGTGCTAGCTACTGTTGTAATCGTGCTGGGTATAGCTTTGCTCGTGCTGGGTACAGCTGTGCTCGTGCTGGATACAGCTGTGCTCGTGCTGGGTACGGCTGTGCTCATGCTGGGTACAGCTGTGCTCGTGCTGGGTACAGCTGTGCTTGTACTGGGTACAGCTGTGCTTGTACTAGGTATGGCTGTGATTGTGCTGGGTACAGCTATGCTCGTGATGGGTACAGCTGTGCTTGTACTAGGTATGGCTGTGCTGTGCTGGGTACAGCTATGCTCGTGATGGGTACAGCTGTGCTTGTACTAGGTATGGCTGTGCTCATGCTGGGTACAGCTGTGCTCGTAATAGGTATGGCTGTGCTCATGCTGGGTATGGCTGTGCTGGTTGATTTTCTGCCTCTAGTTCTTGCAAAATATTGATTCATTTTCAGCACTAATAAGGCACTATTAGCAAGCCACTGAGACATCTTGTTGTATAACAATACAGCTGTAGTAAAAAAATGGTAAATTCCACAATTATTCTTCCACCGGGGGACAAACACTTCCCTCGCAGACCAAGCTAATGGCACTGGGTGCCTACTGAATGAACGCAGACTAGGTCTATACACCCTACAGTAGGCTGGTGTTCAAGCCAGATCCAGTAACATAAATTTCTCTCAAATATTGTATTTACATCAAATTATATGCTTTTGGGTTACATATTTAGTTTAGTGATTATTACAATAATAAGCGCTAAAAAAAATACTTATTTCAGAACTGATTTTTTTATTTTATTATTTCGAAGCCATGAGTCACTGAAATGTGGCGACGAAATCGAACAAAATACGCATGGTGGTGTGCACACGGATTAGACCCGTCCACTCGCGCTAGAGTTGTTATGCCAATAACATGAATAATTTCTCAAATAGCAGATATCTATTACAGCACAGATATCACTGTAATAGCAGATATCAGATACAGTACATTTTTTTGTTTTATTTAGTTTAGTTTAATTAGGATAATAAAGAGCTATTAGAGCACCAGTTTTAGAAATGATTTATTAATCTGAAACTTTCAAAGTCATGGGGCACTGAACTATGACGACACAGATGAAAGCGAGTGAAACTTCACTGTAAAGTGAGGTTTACAGTACAGTATTCCCTTATCTGTCCACCCTCACTCATATTGTTTCATCACAGAAAATGTATATATGAAGATTTCAACATATTAGCTAGCTATTCACGCTTCAGCCTTTAAAGTATGTACTGTAATCTACAAAGATACGTGCGCCACAAATCAGTGAATGAAAATCATGGAAACACAGACGTTCACTTGTGTGGACCACTCTGGCTGGTGTTTGGTTAATATGCTTCACTTGTTGTGTGGACCATTCTGGCTGGTGTTTGGTTCATATGGTTCCCTTGTTGTGTGGTCCACTTGTGTGATCCAACTTGTAATATGAAGGAATTATTAACTATAACCTGTGATAGAATGGGAAAGTTTTTCACCAGTCTGTAAACTCTGTCCCAACATCGTAAGCTTGTGGACCACTTGTCCACGTGTGTGATCAACTTGTCATATGAAGGAATTATTAATTGTAATCTGAGAAATAATGGCAAAGTTTTCCACCAATCAGTGAACTCTGACCCAACATCTTAAGCAAATCCACACATCCTGCCGCTTCGGTGAACCAGAGTAAACCGAACAGGGTGAATAAATCCAGCCTGAGAAGTGTGCGACTTACCTAGAAATACGGCAAATTCGGGTACATTGAATTGAGGTTGTACTGTACTTGTCTTCTTTGTGCATCGGACAGGTGTTTGCATCTTTATTCCTGATTGCCAGTAAATAGGAGGTGTTATCATTATTATCAGTATCAGTTGCCGCCCATCAAGAACGCATTTACTTTTTAAAAATTCGTCAAAAAACTATTTCTTGACATATTCGGATGAAATTTTCACGACGCTGATGCCAAATAACGGGAGATTTGTTTAAAAAATTTCACTATACAGTATTTCATATACGGAGAAATCTCTACCGTCACCGGGCCCCTTAAGTTTGTTGGCTAGTATTACATTTCTAAGATTAGAGTTGAATTCAGCAACATCAGTGTTAGGCATTCTGTAACTGCTCCCATAGTCAAGTCAGCCTCAGTACCCTTGACTCTGAAATGGGCAAAGATATACTCGCCACAGGTGTCTCTAGTTTGAATTACTTTTAAGGAAGTAAATTTTTGGTGGTAGTACTGTAGTACCACCTCTCTGGATTGGCCAACAGTTATGAATTGCCAAGTAGTTTGGTATGTTAAAGAGTATGTTGTATCCTCTTTCAACTACGTTTCATTAACCCTTAAACAGCTAAGGGCTATTGGCCTGCAACACCACCAGGCACCACAAAAAAAAATCCAAATTGTTTTTCGTTTTATAAAGGTGTTCAATTATGTTCCCTGATCACTGCAAAAATAATAATAAAATTATAGGTGACATACAGTGCATCCTCACTCTAAAGAACCCCGCTCTAGCAAATTCCCGGAAGATCCAAACAAATTGAATTCGTTACTAAATGTTCAGTAGAACATATAAAATGTTTGATTAAGTGAGGAATATTAGTCCAAGTGGTTACCGAGACCGAGCGTCGGAGGAGGTCTTCATCAACTATGATTCAAAGTGTAAACAGTTATACAGTGTTTTATTATGCTTACCCATTGTTTCCAGGGAGAAATGGTTGAAAGATGATAAAATTGTCAGGAGTCATTGGTAAGAGTTGTTGTCAGGGGGCAAGTGGTATGAGTAGTTAGGGTTTATTGTTAGGGGGCAGGTGGTGTAAGTTATTCTCATGGAAGGGAGGTTGTCAGTGGGGGAAGTTGTCAGGGAAGGAGGAGTAATAGTGGTGTCAGGGGAGGCTGGTTGTGTCAGTGGTGGAAGTTGTCAGGGAAGACGGAGTAATAGTGGTATCAGGGGAGGCAGGTTGTGTCAGTGGAGAGCTCTGGCCAGAGTTATCATGTAAATGGCAACACGTGGCTGGCGCCTTCATGCTCCACCTAGATAGTTCACTCACTGTCTGCTTTTCATCAAATTAGCTGAGAAAATGTTACCATTTCAGTTGTTTGTAACACACAGTTCTATCATATTCCAGAGTCAAAATGAAGAATTCATAATAGCTAGCCTCTACGCAGTCAACATTATTTGAGACGGGTCAAGGTCTGGGTCTGAGGCCTGGTCTGAGGTCTGGCCTGAGGCCTGGTCTGAGGTCTATCCTGAGGCCTGGTCTGAGGTCTATCCTGAGGCCTTGTCTGAGGTAAGATAAGTTCCAGCTCATGCGCTACGGAAAAAATGAAAATATAAAAACGGAAACCACGCACAAAACTCAGGCAAATCATAACATAGAACGAAAAGGCAATGTAAAGGATCTGGGTGTACTCATGTCAGAAGACCTTACCTTTAAAGAACACAATAAAGTAGCCGTCACAACTGCAAGAAAAAACCAGCGTTGAATGTAATGAAACGCCATTTTCTGGATGAGACCTGGAGGCTCCCCGGAGCTTTACCAGGCTCATATGCTAATGTCAGACTTTGGCATCAGTCATGTGTATGGAGTTCTAAGGCCTACCGGGGACCACGGCCAGAACCTAGCCCCCTCAGAGAGGCAAGGGGAGCAATGGCCTATAGAAACCCCCGTGTGGTTGGAAGCATTCTATATCTGCCATCGACCGGGTCAAGCATCCAGAAAGGTAAGCATTCCAAAACAAACTCCTATTCTGGTGAAAATTGCTACCTAAAGCCGAACTAGTGGATAGAACTCCTCAACAGAAAACAAGCAAACTAGTATGACGTCACACATCACCGCGCCGCTGTCTGCGCAGCTCCCCCCTCCCCGGAAGGGGGAAGGGGGAGCCCCAGACCTCCCACGCCGGCTATCCACCCATCAGTTCTGAGGTTGGATGTCAAAACACACGAAAAAACGCCGACCTGAGGGAGGGAGGGTTGCCGGGGAGCCTCCGGGTCTCACCCAGAAAATGGCGTTTCATTACATTCAACGCTGGTTTTCTGGGGGGAGCCCTGTCGGCTCCCTGGAGCTAACTACCCACAGAGGAAGGTCAAAGGGACGGAACCGGGAGGCGGATACCACGCACCCCCCACGGAAGCGAGACAACCGGCAGCAAATGCCAACCCAAGGCGCCACAGTCCCGAAAAGTCCCGGGAACAACACGAGAACAACGAGCGGCAAGGACCTCGTATGAGCACCAAAGATCCATGCCCGAAAGACCTCAAGGACACGTCGCCCAGACAGCAGCGAGAGCGTTGAAGCCATAAACGCCACGGGCATGAGGGAAGAACACAGGCAGCTTAGCTGCAAGAACACGGCTGACAACCCGGGACACCGTCACCCGCGAACCGGGAAGAACAGAACCGGATCAACACAAAACGCGCTCCGGACACAGACACCGTGGCACTCAAACAACAGCGGAGGGCCGCCACTGAACACAAAACACGACACACCCCCGGCCCGGCTAACGAAGCACCAACAAACCCTGGACCCCTCCAGAACGCAGCAGCCCCACCCCGCACCAGAAAAGATGGAGACTGCTGCCACCGAACAACCAAAACGCTAAAACCGAAGGAGCAAGAAAACTCAGCGACCCGACCCCCAAAGGCAAATGCCATAAGGAAAAAGAGCTGACGAAAAAACAAACCGGAACCGAAGGGGCACTACCAACTGAGGAGAAGACAGAGCACGCTGACCAGAGACCAGGGTGGTGCAAGCGGCGCACGAACAGGCCGGAGGTGAAACGACGCACGAGACAGCTTACTAACGGTGCAGAAGCAACACCAAGACCGAAAGCAAGCCGAAGCGGCTCCGCTAGCGCTGCATGAAAAGAGGCGACAGTATGTGGCAAGATGATGGCCCCAACCCCCCACCAGAAAACCAAGCCGACGCTAACAAGAGTAACCACCTAAGAAGGGACAGGAAAAGGAAGGACCACCAAAATACCCCATACTGCCCCCAAGAGAAGTACGCAGGTGGGACACCTACCACGAAGCCACCCGACCACCAACCGGAGGCTAGACCGTGAGGCAGAATGTAAGCAGCCCCGACAAGGCCCCTCCGAGCCCAGGAAAAGGCGGAGTCACGGGAAGATCTCGGGCGCGACCACCGAAACCCAGGCGGCACAAGGAGATGGAACGTCTGCCGAACAGAAAACTCCCCAAAGCAAGCAAGCCCGCCAGGAGTTCAGAAACGATGGGTCCGACGCGAGACATCGCAAGACCCCGAAAAACCAACCGACAGGGCAAGCTAGGAAACCAAAGAAGGCGGAAGGGTTGCCGCCAGAAACAGTACCCGAACCAAAGGGTACGAGCAACTGCAACAGACCGAGACAAAAAAGCACACCACAGGACACAGGCTGAAAAACGCCCAAGAAGCCAAGGAACACACGCAGAACACCCCTGCGGCAGAGGAGGAAACAAGGGAACGCACAAGGAAATGAAGCGGTGGAAACCGACCACGCCCCCTAACATAGCAGCAAGTGCAGGCAAAACCGACCAAAGGAGATGCCAGGAAAACGACTGGGGAGAGGCAGGATGAAAGAGCAGAAGCACCAAAACCCCAGGAAAACAACCAGGGGTGGACAAACAGGCAGGGACAAAAAAACCCCACGCACATGAGAGGGCCAAACCAGGGACCCAAAGACCACGAAAAACCACAAGCAAACCCCCATGCGCAAACCCTAGGCACAAAACAACAGCAAAGTGCCACACCACAACCGGACACAGGAACAAGGACACACCACCACGAAACACGGTACCAATGCACACGTGCAATAGTAGCAACAGGAACCACCGCAACACGCAACCTGAAAATAACAGCTCGCTTCTGCAAAGGCAGAGAACGGAGCAGGCAGACCCCAGACAGGGCCAACGGAGACACGACAGAACCCAGCAGGCTCAGAAACCCGCACACCAGGCGACCGACGATGGAGAAACCCCACTCGATACCTGCTGGATGGGGAACTGGGAGCTCATTTACACCCCAAGCCCGGCCCGAGGCCAGGCCAGACCAGCCAGAGGGTGGCCCACCAGGTAGCTGCTTGGAGCGACCCGCACGCCCACATACCCCCAACAACCAGGATGGGCCGGAACTTCTATTTGAAAACAGGCTAGTGTGCCCCGGAAGTCCACGGACATACCAGCAATAAGGCGTATGCTCGCAAGTAGGTCGTGTAACAACCGCAGACCTCTGATGGTTATACAGTGTTCCACAATTGTGCCTATAGCACCACTGCACTCCACTGGTACTATCCCGCAAGTTCTACCAGATAGGCGGGACCCAAGAGCCAGAGCTCAAACCCTGCAAGCACAGCCAGGAGCCTTACCAGGTGAGTACAGAACCAACACCACAACCCCCACACCTCATAACACGAAAAAAGGTGGGTCCTCTGAATGACTCTAGCATGGGTTGGACATGCACATGAGTGGGACAGGAAGGGTTGAAAAAGGGACAGTCACTGGTGTGCGAACGGTCTCAGTAGTACAAAAATATACCTAAATAAAGACAGGTATATAAACAACACCGCATCCAGCGCCCGGCCAAAAGACACCAGACTGCAGAAACTCACCTGGCGAACGGTGGCACCAACTTGACACGACTCAACCGTGCCCAGAAGAACCTGGGAGCCGCGCCAGGTGAAGACGCCAGAGCCAGACCCAGCCGGACCCGCAGGAGAGCAGGGTAGAGGCGAAGGAGGCGGCCCACACCCATAACAGGGAAAACCTCGGCGTCCTCCCCACAACTAGAAACCAGGACACCCCCGGAGCGAAGGGGCACATACCACAGCAAGGGAGAAGAGCGAGAGGCGAAGCACTTTAGCAAAAAAGGTGCAAAACACCAGCACTGAAACACACCGCCCAGACCAAAACAAACTCCACGGCGCATGCGCATGACATGCTGGCCAAACCGCACAACCCTCTCTGCGGGAAGGTGCCAACCAGGACTACTGCCCTAGAAAAGTAGCCAAAAAGAGGAAGCAGGAACAATAAAACCGGCCAACGAAGCGAAGACAGAGCCCAAAAAGGTACCCAACCGGGCCACAAGCAGCCCAACAAGGCTACAAGTAGCCCAACAGGGCTACAAGTAGTCCAACCGGCCCAAAAGTAGCCCAACCAGGCCAAAAGTAGCGCAAACTGGGCCACTGGCCACAAGCAGCCCAACTGGGCTAAAGTAGCCCAAGACAGGCGACAAGGAGGAGGAGTCGACAGACGTTCCAATAACGTGGGAAGTAGCGAAAACCGTCCCGAACCCTCGAGAACACAGAAGCCAACACTAGTCCCGAAGGCACACAAAGGTGCAGGCGCACCCGAGACCAGAAGTCATGTAGAACCCCAAGAACGGGGAAACATGACGAAAACACCGTCCCAAACAAGGGTGGGAGGAAACATCCACCCACAGGACGGAACCAACCGACTCAAAGGCCTAAGGAACCGAGCCCGGGGAGAGGGCCGACGCCCAACAGCACGTACGGCGAGTGGGGAGGAAAAACCCCACTCCGCGTAACCACAAGCCCCGCCTAGAGGGGGATAAAAACCCCCACAGGGTCCAACGGGGACAATGCCCCCCAAGTCAGCCCCTCCCCAGCCCCGGGATCCTACACGACAGGCCCCGGAACCGAACCGTCTCCCCAAAGCCCCGGCCGTACCAGAAAACACTAAGGAAGGGAGCCCACTGGCAGACTCATACAACACGGATGGAGGAACAGGCTCAAATGCCCCCTTACTACCCCGGAAGGGGAATTCCCCGAGACTGCCCGAGTCTCAACACCATCAAACCCCGCCCCGAACCTACAGACGGTAAGGAACCGGATGCAGGCAGGATGGGGGATCCAGCGGGAAAGACAAGGGGGCTTGGAAGGAACTGAAGCAACCAACTCCCCCCCAAGTCCCAACACGAACTAAAACGGGGCAGCCCCGGGGCTCCCGGGGAGGAAACCACGAGAGCGTTGCCACCACCAAGGCTCAAAGTGCAACGTCCCTGCTGCCCGCACCCGCTTAAGTCAGCACAACTGGGTAACCAAGCCACAACGAGCAACCAAACTCGCAGGACTCTGGGTCGAAGGTGTCACCGACCCCACAGGCAGCAGACGGAGGCAAAACAGAGTCACCCAGAGACAAAGGGTGAGAGCAACCCTCAAACTCGCTGGAAGTTAGGGGGGACTCTAGGGTCACATCCATCGGACCCACGCGCCCCCAGGGGTTTTCCAGGGTCCCGAGTGTTTACTATAAGAGGACTCGCGCCCAGGTAATCCCAGGCAGGGTACTGCTAACCGGCACCCAAAGCTACCAAACAACTTTCTAAGAGCTGAACCCCCCGGGATGTGTACACTCTCGGGGACCTAGCAGGGGGTACCACCAGAAAATACTCAGAACACAAGGGACACAAGGGGCAAGAACGAAGGCAGACCCCCCCCCCACCAGGTAGATAAACAAAAAGAAAAAGAAAACCCCGCAAGAGGACACCGTACCCAAGCGGAACAGAGCCGGCCGCCATGATTGGTAAAGACAAGCTGCACAGTACCCTGCACCCCACCAGTGCAAACACTGCCCCTTACTCTAAGGCAAACAAGGAAGACAGAACACCCAAGCACACAAAGAGCGGCCAAAAACCAAGCAGTAAACGGCCTAGCAAAGGCAGGACCTAAGGAACTTGTGGAAGGTGGCCCCAAGCCCCAAGGGCAGGACTTACAGGGCACCTAGGGAAGGGAACCCTAGGCGCATGCAGCCCGAGTACTGGAGAATCACCCCCGGCTCATGCACCACCTAGAAAACGGACACCACACTCTAGGTACCGTGCTGAAACAATTACTGGAGCCGGAGCACATAACCGGTGCCTATAGCATCAGCCGAAGAACTGATGGGTGGATAGTCGGCGTGGGAGGTTTGGGGCTCCCCCTTCCCACTCCCGGGGAGGGGGGAGCTGCGCAGACAGCGGCGCGGCGACGTGTGACGTCACACTAGTTTGCTTGTTTTTCTGTTGGGAAGTTCTATCCACTAGTTCGGCTTTTGGTAGCAATTTTAACCAGAATAGGGGTTTGTTTTGAGGCGCTTACCTTTCTGGGTGCCTGTTCCGGTCGATGGCAGACATAGAATGCTTCCAACCACATGGGGGTTTCTATAGGCCATTGCTCCCCTTGCCTCTCTGAGGGGGCCAGGTTCTGACTGTGGTCCCCGGTAGGCCTTAGAACTCCATACACATGACTGATGCCAAAGTCTGACATTAGCATATCAGCCTGGTAAAGCTCCGGGGAGCCGACGGGGCTCCCCCCAGAAATGACAGGTTGGATAACAAGAACTTTTTACACTAGAGATGCTATACCGATGATGATACATTTCAAAACGTTTGTGCTCTCTAGAGTGGAGTACTGCTGCACAATGACAGCCCCTTTCAAAGCTGGAAAAATTGCTGACCTGGAGAGCATGCAGAGATCCTTTACTGCTAGAATCCACTCAGTAAAACATCTAAATTACTAGGAACGACTAAAGAGCCTAAATCTGTACTCCCATGAGCGCAGGCGGGAGAGATACATAATAATCTACACGTGGAAAATAATTGAGGGGCTGGTCCCAAACCTTCACACAGAAATAACATCACATGAGACCAGAAGACATGGCAGGATGTGCAGATGTGCCTGTTGAAAAGCAGAGGTGCAACAGGTACTCTGAGAGAGAACTCTATCAACATCAGAGGCCCGAGACTGTTCAACACGCTTCCACTACACATAAGGGGCATAACTGGCAGACCTCCTCACAGTGTTCAAGAGAGAACTGGATAAGCACCTCCAAAGGATACCTGATCAACCAGGCTGTGACTCATATGTCAGGCTGCGAGCAGCCGCGTCTAAATGCCTGGTTGATCAGTCCAGCAACCAGGAGGCCTGGTCGACGACCGGGCCGCGGGGACGCTAAGCCCCGGAAGCACCTCAAGGTAACCTCAAGGAGGTCTGACCTGAGGCCTAATCTGAGGCCTAATCTGAGGTCTGGTCTGAGGTCTGGCTTGAGGTCTGACTTGAGGCCTGATCTTTGGCCTGGGCTGAGATCTGGCCTGAGATCTGGCCTGAGAACTGGCCTGAGGCCTGGCCTGAGGCCTGGCCTGAGGTCTGGCCTGAGGCCTGGTCTGAGGTCTGGCCCGAAGCCTCGTCTGAGGTTTGGCCTGGTCTGGTCTGCCCCGAGGCCTGGCCTGGGGCATGGCCAGAGGTCTGGTCTGAGGTCTGGCCTGAGGCCTGGTCTGAGGTCTGGCCTGAGGCCTGGCCTGAGGCCTGGTCTGAGGTCTGGCCTGCTTGATGGGGTTCTGGGAGTTCTTCTACTCCCCATGGGGACTACTATGGGGAGCCGGTCGGCCGAGTGGACAGCACACTGGACTTGTGATCCTGTCATCCTGGGTTCGATCCCAGGCGCCGGCGAGAAACAATGGGCAGAGTTTCTTTCACCCTATGCCCCTGTTACCTAGCAGTAAAACAGGTAGGTCAGCTGTCACGGGCTGCTTCCTGGAGGTGGAGGCCTGGTCGAGGACTGGGCCGTAGGAACACTAAAAAAAAAAAAGCCCCGAAATCATCTCAAAATAACCTCAAGATAATACGACATGGTTGCTACCTTGAATATGAGCCTGGCCATGACTGTGGGGAATGCTGGGAATTTTTTTCAATCTGGCAAACACCTCAGGAATCCATCTTGTACCTAAGTCAACACCGCGTTGGACAGGTGTTTGGGAGCCAGAGGCGCGTGTGCCACCCATTGTTGCTCACTTAGTACTAACCCAGCCAGCAGCCCTACGACATTCTGGGAATTTTTTTCCAAGATGGCTGCCTCTCACAGTAGGTCCTAAGAGTCCATTTTGTACCCAACCTACCGCGAGCGTGCTTCGACCGTATACGAAGAAATAAAAAATACTTTTGTCAGTTGGCGCAGTAAATGGCGAATGGCATTTGTCGTTTGGCACAGTGCAGTGGTTAAGGTGTTATGCACACCCCTGATTGAGCAAAATTATGCGCTATTTGCATTTCAGAGGGTTAATACACTCAACATAACTGGGTAATAACACCGTGATTAACCCTTAAACTGCACAACACGTCATATGATGTGTTGAGTAACTTGCTATATATTGGGCAAATGATGTGATGGAATACCGCACAAGATTTGAATGGCCATCGGGGTAGGGGGGGCCCCCATATGCTGCTGAGGGGCTATAGTAAACCAGCTGCCATTTTGTAAAAAAAAAAACCAGCTCACACTACCAATGCATGGGAGGCCCCAATTACCCAGCGGTCACCATGGCGAACGCATGGCCAAATGCCTCCTGAGCACGCACCACGCAATCACTTACTCAAGAGCAAATAACTAGTGAATTATTTTCTGATGGTGAGGAAAGTGATTTTTGATGACTGACATTGATAAGGACTACAGACAATTGACCGATGATAGTAGCACAGACAGTGAATATGAGATACAGTACAGTCTCCTCCCATGGCGAGGCCTACATGCTCACCCGTGCCTCCTCGCCCAGTGTCTACTCCAATTCACCCACGACCACACAGTTCTTGTGCTTATTTAGAGTACGAGGATATTTTGGGTGATGAGTCAGAGAAAGGTGACTCATTTTCTGGTTTTAGTGAAGTGGATTCAGAGCATAGTGTTACCGTGCCTGTTGCTAGTACCAGTGGTGATACCGGGCGAGAATTTGTCGCGTCAGCAGCGTCTCGCCCAGCCAAACGCCGCCGCATGGCACCACATGAGGAACCAAGACCCTCATGTTCACGTGATTTCACCTCACGTTCACATAGCGCCCATACTTTGCGTAGACGGACTTTAGCTCCTGGTCCACGGTGTGCAATGCTTCCTCGCTGTCATGCCGCTGTTGCGTCTCGCAGGACAGCAGGTGTACTTGTGTGGAGTGATGGTGATGATTTTATTCCTCTAATTCCTGCCTTTGACAATAAAGACGTTGGGATTACAGACCTTTTCCCTGATAATGGTGAGAACATGTGTGAAATGGAATCCTTTACAGCATTTTATAATGAGACGCTCATGGAATATATTGTACACCAAATGAACCTTCATGCGACTCATCTCATTGGAAAAGAGATAACAGAATATTCACGATTGCAGCGTTGGAAAAACACTACTATAGGTGAAATGTATGTATTTTTGGCAATATGTATGTTGATGAAACATTGTGTCAAACACGCTATCACAGATTATTGGAGCAAAGACCTGACTATTCCAACACCTTTCTTCGGGAAATATATGTCCCGAGACAGGTTTCAGATGCTCCTCAGGTGTCTTCATTTTGCAAGTAATGAGGACCGGACAGAGGATGATAGACTTTGGAGAGTCAGGCACTATATGAATGAAGTAATTGGAAAGTTCAGAGATTTCTACGTACCAGCACAGACGTTGGTGATTGACGATTCCCTTGTGCTTTTCAGAGGACGTGTTGCATTCAAGCAGTATATTCCCTCCAAACGCAACAGATTTGGATTGAAATTCTTTGTTCTTTGTGACTGTGAAACAGGATACATGTTACACACGATTCTGTATTCTGCTAGTGATGTAGACATTCCCGGTAACGACCAACATGGTTTCTCAGGTAATGTGGTAAAGTCACTGATGGTACCATGGATGAACAAGGGCCACATTTTATACACGGATAACTGCTATACAAGTCCCTTGCAATCTAGGTTCTTGATTTAAAATAGAACTGGATTGTTTGGTACAGTAAAGCCAAGAAGAAGGGAAATGCCAGTGTTTGACAATAAACTTGAAGTTTATGACTGCCAGCTAAGAAAAAGTGATCAAATACGCTCAGTTACGTGGAAAGACAAAAGAGAAGTGAACTTGCTGACAACCGTTCGTGATGGTACAATGATGAACAGTGGCAAGGTGAACTGAGTAATGCAAGAACCAGTATATAAGCCAGATTGTGTTCTTGACTATAATATCAACATGCGTTTGGTTGATAAATCTGACATGATGGTGGGCACTGTCGAGTGTGCAGAAAACATTGAAGTGGACGAAAAAAGTGTTTTTCCGTCTTGTTGACATAAGCATGCTGAATAGCTATAATATGCATCTGGTGAAAACTGGACATAAACCAAGTTTCCGTTCGTTTGCTTTTACACTTGGGACACAGTTATTAGCAAAGTTTGGCAAAGATGTTCCTGGCATACAAAGACCCATCATGAACCCAGTGTTGCAGCATGCTGCTACACCCAGGCTCACTCACACGGAGGGCATTCAAGCACACAGACTAAAACATTTGCCACCAGCTGGAAAGCGTGCAATAGGCCAACGTGATTGCTTAGTTTGTAGAACAATAAAAGAGATCAGAAACGTAAACTTGTGCAAACATGGTGTGATGCGTGTGCAGTCCCATTGTGTGCTGTCAACTGCATCTACAACTACCACTCTCTCCAAGAATTCTAAATGTGCAATAATAGTGCAAAAACCTGTAAATAGTGCGTGCATGTGTGTAAATATAATAATGAACAATGTGAATACATATTATATTGGCATAATGGGAAAATATTTTTGTGCACATGTGTATACTCAATGTATGCAACATTTATTACCACTGAACATGAAGTAACATTATATGCAACACAATTAGTGAATAATATTTGTGATAAAATATGTCTAGACACTGTAAATAATGCAGCGAAAATAAATTTGTGGCAATTCTGACTGCTTGAAGACTGCGCACAATGCCTCTGGGACGCACCTTGCATGAGCAAGCATGCAGGGTGTGACGTCATCGCTCATATTGTCGGCTCATTTATGTCATTTGTATGTACGATTAATTTTTTCTCTCTCTCTTGTGGTCAGGGAACACAAATTTACAGTTTAGGAAGATTTGTTTTCTTTTTTGTTATGCGGCTGTGGGTGACAAGGAGCAAACAGCCCTTAGCAACACAAGGGTTAATACACTCAACATCATTGGGTAATGCCAATATGATTAATACACTCACCATCACTGGGTAATGACAATATGATTAATACACTCACCATCACTGGGTAATGACAATATGATTCATACACTCACCATCACAGGGTAATGACAATATAATTAATACACTCACCATCACTGGGTAATGACAATATGATTAATACACTCACCATCACAGGGTAATGACAATATAATTAATACACTCGCCATCACTGGTAAATGACAACACCAACATTAATACACTAGTTAATGAAAATATCTTGATTAATACACGCACAATCACTGGATATTGACATCAACATGATAAACACACACACTGGCAGTACAGTAAGAATAAAATTGTCCTTACCATCATTAATGGGCAGAAGTTGTGTTTGCTATCGTTCTGGGTAGCCGAGCAGAGACTGGAAGCAGTGTTACCTATTAGGGCAAAATAAAACAAATTTAAGGTTTCTATGACTAAATTTTTCCCACCAAAACATAGTAAATGTTTAGAAAAATTAAATAATTTTGTTAGGTATTGTGCTTTGAGCAAAAGTAAGGAGGGTAGGCAGGAGTAAGGAGGGTGGGCAGGAGTAAGGAGGGTGGGCAGGAGTAAGGAGGGTGGGCAGGAATAAAAAGGGTGGGCAGGAGTATGGAGGGTGGGCAGGAGTAAGGAGGGTGGGCAGGTGTAAGGAGGGTGGGCAGGAGTAAGGAGGGTGGGCAGGAGTAAGGAGGGTGGGCAGGAATAAGGAGGGTGGGCAGGAATAAAAAGGGTGGGCAGGAGTAAGGAGGGTGGGCAGGAATAAGGAGGGTGGGCAGGAGTAAGGAGGGTGGGCAGGAGTAAGGAGGGTAGACAGGAGTAAGGAGGGTGGGCAGGAATAAGGATGGGCAGGAGTAAGGAGGGTAGACAGGAGTAAGGAGGGTGGGCAGGAGTATGGAGGGGTGGGCAGGAGTAAGGAGGGGTGGGCAGGAGTAAGGAGGGTGGGCAGGAGTAAGGAGGATGGGCAGGAGTATGAAGGGGTGGGCAGGAGTAAGGAGGGTGGGCAGGAGTAAGGAGGGTGGGCAGGAGTAAGGAGGGGTGGGCAGGAGTAAGGAGGGGTGGGCAGGAGTAAGGAGGGGTGGGCAGGAGTAAGGACGGGTGGGGCAGGAAAGGGGAAGGCGGTATGGGCGGGTTCTCGGCTGCCTCCCCTCCCTCTCTAACAGCCTACTGTACCCAAGATTAACCATGTAATGTATCAATTATACAATGTATGTGATGTAACTATATAACCTGAGCTTGTAAAAGCACCTTTATCACCTTCAGTGATTAAGTGCTTAATTAATTGCACACTAGTTTCTCTATCAGCTATCTCACCCTGTCAGAGTAAAAGAGACAAATGTATGTGAATGCATGTGTGTGTGTATATATGTATGTATATATATATGTATATGTACGTATATGTGTGTGTGTGTGTATGTATATGTATGTGTATAAAGTATATATGCAAGCTGATCAGAATTACATTTCACCTTTGTAAATGCACATTAATGACATGTTACGAATCTCACTAGGATTCTGCCATTACTCTTGATTCTCATATTACTTTATTGTCTTGTTCTTTAATATAGCATCCAGTTGTATGATATAAGATTTTGTATGTTATATATATATTATAGCATGCTGTAATGTGCCTGAGTTACATTATATTGTGTGAGGCTTTTGGTGTTAATTTCTCATGTAGTTTCTCCGTTTGGGCAGTTGACCATATTTGGCCAGTGTGGGAACATTGTTGTCAATCGAGTGTTTATAGTTTTACCTTGATTTATTCCCATATTTGGTTTCCGTATTATTGTATGGAATGTTGTACCAGTGTTTACTACTCTTTAGTTTAACAATGTTTTGAATATTAGTACTGCGTTTTATTATTAGACTTTCCACAATGTTTGTGTGGACGGTTAGTTGATTTTTTGGTAGACGCTTGGCCTGCGGACCAAGGCGTGGGCAGAAGCGTGGCAGCTGTATTCGAGAGGAGTCATGTTTTAAGTTAAGTCATTGGTCACTGTTATTTTAGCCCATATAAATGTTAATTATCTGGTTAGATGATATGAGTATTACTATTGATTAATCCATGTTCTGGTGATATTGCTCATGCCTCAATAATTAATTTCATTCTATGATATTGCATGCTGAAGAATATTTCTGGCTATTATACATTTAAATATTGTTATGATTGTCCCCCTTAGCATAAATATATTGTTCTCCATTTTATGCAGTGATGTATATTTACCCCTAGACAGTTGTTGGCAAGGCCGATTTATTATCTTTTTTATTGCACTGCGGGGAGAAGAACCTTATTTAGTCTCAAGGGTGGTAACATGACACTATGTACAAGACACATCAAACACTTTATGTAGGGCATACGTATATCTATATATCTATGTATTTACATATGTAGGTTAGCTTAGCATTTTAAAAGCACCAAATCACCTTCTGTGGTTGAGTGTTCAATAAACCCTTGAACTATATGTTTAACACATCTCTAACCCTGCCCATGGGGGACAGAAGAAAATGTATATATGCTGCTTAGCATTGTAAATGTGTGGCCACATCTGTGGTAGAAAAAAATAATAATAAAAAAAAAGCCTACGTAATACAAACCACGTGCATTAACCCTGAAGCTGCTACAGCCTGGGCTGTAAAAGCTGGGGCTGGGCAAAAAACATTTGAATTATGTGAAAATTAATATTAAATGTTAAACAAATCTACAACTTATTGGCATAAGCATCATGAAAGTTTCATTCCAATATTTTCAGAAATGTATTTAAGACAAATTTTTTTTAAAGGAGAACATTTTGTTGATAAGGAGAACAGCTCCTATTAACTGGAACTGAGGGATAATGCAGTAATAAAGAGATGCAAGCACTTGTCCAATGTACAAACAAGAAGAATAGTAGCAAGAAGTGTCCACAAAGTGGATATGCAACTGGTGCCTGTATAGCATTGCTGAGTAATACATAATAATACCAATAATAATGAGTATGTTATCATGCTCTATTTTGTTATATATCATAAAAATGTATTGCCTAATGTTAATATCTGTTACTTTCACCAATGTTCATTTTTTTATGTCTCCTTTGTTTATTATCTCATTTTGTTGTAACCTCTACATCCTGGAGAGTACATACCCACCCCTAACTATGTCAAGATAGAATGAAATTGATCACCAAATGAATCAGTCACAACTGGCAGAACTTAGGACTTTGAATTTTTATATTTTGTTTTTTTGAGGGTTATTTTTTCTTGACATCAATCCAACACACATTGACCTACAACTTTCACATACTCGAGTACGAATGTCGAACAACGTTTATTAAAACATACAAGTAAATTAATGAATTAGAACTACCTTATTCATTGTCGATAACTTCAATTATCTAAATAACTAGAGTTTCAACTTTGAATCAGCTTAACCCTTTAACTGCGCAACGCGCCTGCAGGCCTAGGCTTCGGGTGCGCAACGCGCCTCCGGGTGTTTTTATTTTTCACTTTCCATTCAAAACTCTCGCGGCTACGTGGGGTTCACATCAGCTTCCTCAGGGCTCTTGTAAATAGATGCCATCTTTAAAAAAAGTCATGGTCAACATTGCCTGGTATCAGAGCCTCAGTAGTGAGTGAGCAACCAAGGCTGGCGCTCGCAGCATGAGCGCACAGCACTGCTGTTCAGCGTGTGACAACAGCATCGCCTAATATTGTCAAAATATATATATAATCTGTTTTATTTAGCCATGATAGTATTATAGAAGAGCCCGAGTGTGATAATGACTGGGTACAATGTTCAAATATCAGTGATTCAATGCTGTTCACGATGTTCACAGTGCTAACCACAGCATTATTTCGTCCATCTAGGAATCTTCAAACAACTTTTTAGGTTCCTTTTCAAAATAAACTTGTAGTCAATTATTAATTTACAGGTATTAGTGACCAGGATTGTGGTTATAATTAGCGTTGTGAGTAGGAAGGAGGAATTTTGGTGAAGGAGGGAGGAAGGGAGAGAATTGAGGTAGCCTCACTGTGTGGCAATAACTCTTATTTTGCTCACCATACTAGCTTAGTGGTTCGCTATGGGCAACACATATGTACATGTGTATATACAGTGTGTGTATATATACTGTAGTGTAATAACAGCACCAGGAGTATGTTGTGAGGAGCTATTTTGGTGAGGGAGGTGACGTCGTAATCGTGGCGTCGTCTGCTGTGTGATTTGTCATGCAGTGTATGGTGGCCAGTGTACTGTTTGGACACAATACCGGCTTACTTGCATAGTTCTGGTAAATAAAACATGTAGATAGGTATATATAACGTGTAATTAGTGTAATAAGAACAATAACAGAATGGTGGGAGGAGCAATGATGGCGCGTAAGATGTTGGAGTGAGGGAGGGCTGGCTGGGTGTGGCTGCTCACACTCGCGGTGTTCTGAGTGTGTTTATGGTGAATGTATATAGTGTGTGACAGTGTATAGTCTGTAAATAGATTGTATATATACATAAATTAGCATGATACATGGTAAGTATGTGCAACATATGTGTACACAAGTGTCATGCACATAACACAGTGTCTTCAGACAGTACGGATGTTTTACTGCCATAATGTAGTGTACGTGTTCATTATACATAGGATTAGCACGTAAAAGCAAATAAAATGTATTTGGAACTGTGCGCAAAAAATTAACAAAATTATGTTCACGGCAACTCGCGCGCCCCGCCCCGGGCGCGCTTACCGGCCCCGGGAGCATACTGCTCTGGCGCACGGGGAATGATGACGTCACGCCCCACCTTTCGGACCCCATAGCAGTCAAAGTAAGTACAATTTCGAACTTCCATTGCTATACCCATATACAGATAGGGGTTTTTGATACTTTCAGAAGAAAAAAGAATTTTTTCCCGAGGTTCA
Organism: Procambarus clarkii; assembly: GCF_040958095.1. Lineage (NCBI taxonomy): Eukaryota > Metazoa > Arthropoda > Malacostraca > Decapoda > Cambaridae > Procambarus > Procambarus clarkii. The sequence continues at coordinate 20,244,768 of NC_091184.1, read as the reverse complement.
TTTCTTGCGCACTGGGGGGGTGTCATATTTATAGGCCGCGCAGTTAAAGGGTTAAAAAATATCCAGTTTCTGACCAATTCTCACCATTTTTACAAATAATGTGCACAGCTGTCTGTTCTACAATCCTATTACAATGGACTTTTCACAAACCCTAAACGATTAAAGTTATCCTTTTTTTCTAAATTTGGCGCATAATTCAAATGCCACATTGACAATTTTTTTTACAGTAAACTAAACTGAAAACATATATTCTAAATCTATGAAAATGAAGATCCTATACTATTCTGAGAGCATAATAACACCAAATGAACAATTGGTGATAGCTTATATTTTTGCAGCTGATTTCAAAATCTGAAGTTTTCAATATTCACTTTTATAATTATTATTTATTTTCTTAATTTTCAAGTTACGTTTGTGATCATTTAGACAAAGTTGCAGGATTTGCTAGTATGCACAAAAAATTGGAAAGCATTAGAGCAAATTTGAGAAATTGAACTTTGCCATCAGGTCCTGTTGTATATGTATGCCATGCACAGCTTAAGCGTCATGAAAGTTTCATCCCAATATTTTCAGAAATGTATTTAAATTTTTTTTTTTTTTTAAATAACATTTTGTTGGCAAGGAGACACGCTCCATTTAACTGGAACTGAGGGATAATGCAGTAATAAAGAGCTGCAAGCATTTGTCCAATGCACAAAGATGAATACCAGTAGTAGCAAGAAGTGTCCACAAAGTGGATATGCAACTGGTGCCTGTATAGCATTGCTGATTAATACATAATAATACCAATAATAATGAGTATGTTGTCATGCTCTATTTTGTTATATATCATAAAAATGCATTGCCTAATGATAATATCTGTTACTTTCACAAATGTCCAATTTTTTTTTTTGGGGGGGGAGGAGATTTGTTTTTTCTCCTTTGTTTATTATCAGATTTTGTTGTAACCTCTACATCCTGGAGAGTGCATACCCATCCCTAACTATGTCAAGATAGAATGAAATTGGTCATCAAATAAATCAGTCACAACTCGCAGAACTTGGGACTGAATTTTTTGACAGTTTTTCAGGTTTCAAATTCTATTTTCTTTGTATCTTTAGGTGGTTTTGATGATTAGGGACCAGATTAGGGCTTTATAACTTTTATACAGAATACATTTTTATCCCCTTAATCCCTATATTTTATTTCTCTGGGGGGGGGGTATTTTTTCTTGACCTCATTACAACACACATTGACCTAAAAGTTTCACATATTCGAGTACGAATGCCAAACAACCTTTAATAAAACATATAAGTAAATTAATGAATAAGAACTAAATTATTCATTGTCGATAACTTCAACTTCAATTATCTCTAAAACTAGAGTTTCAACTTTGAGTCAGTTTTAAAAAATCCAGTTTCTGACTGATTCTCACCATTTTTACAAATAATGTGCACAGCTGTCTCTTTTACAATCCTATTAGAATGGATTTTTCCCAAACCCTAAATGTTTGGAGTTATCAATTTTTTTTCTAAGTTTGGCGCATAATTCAAATGCCACATTGACAATTTTTTTTACAGTAAACTAAACTGAAAACATACATTCTAAATCTATGAAAATGAAGATCATATACTATTCTGAGAGCATAATAACACCAAAGGAATAATTGGTGATAGTTTATATTTTTGCAGCGGATTTCAAAATCTGTTATTCTCAATAATCAATTTTATAATTATTTTTTTATTTTCTTATTTTTTAAGTTACATTTGTGATCATTTAGACAAAGTTGCAGGATTTGCTAGTATGCACAAAAAATTGGAAAGCATTAGAGCAAATTTGAGAAACTGAACTTTGCCATCAGGTCCTGTCATATATGCTCCCGAAATATGATGTATATGGTCCCGAAACACTATGCGTGCTAGTGGCTTTACAAGAATGGTAACTTAACTTAATTTCTAAATTCTCTGTTAACCCCCCAATATATCTTCTTGTAAATAAATAAATAAATAAATATGTATGCCATGCACAGCTTAAGGGTTAATACAGAACTGTACTGAATAAAATGTATAAAATGTCAAACTAACAATAATAATATTTTTAATAAAACAATTTGTAAGTTGATTCTATTAGAAATGCAGCTGAAAGACTTGCTGTAAAGTTAAACATAGACAATTTCAAGGCTAGCACTGAATAGGTATGTCGATTTAAAGAGAGCTAATACATCATTAACATGAAAATTTGTGGTGAGGCATTAAGTGCAGATGTTGGAAGTGCTAATGCATATAAGCATAAACTTTCTCAGCACATGATATCTAATAATCAAAGCTGGTTTTAAGTGTACAAAGCAGATAAAAATGGCTTTATCTGAAAGATATGTATATGATAAGATATTTAACTGAAACTATATATTATGAAAGATACTGTAATGAAGCTCACAAGAAAGAAACAAACTAAGATTCAAAAGTTTTGGTATGGTTTCACAGTAGGCCTACAGGACCAGCAACCAGCACTAGCAAGGACTCACCTTCCGAGGATAAACAGGCAACTGGACCAGCACCCAGCACTAGCAAGGACTCACCTTCCAAGAATGCCCAGGCAACTGGACAAGCACCCAGCACTAGCAAGGACTCACCTTCCAAGGATGCCCAGGCAACTGGACCAGCACCCAGCACTAGCAAGGACTCACCTTCCAAGAATGCCCAGGCAACTGGACAAGCACCCAGCACTAGCAAGGACTCACCTTCCAAGGATGTCCAGGCAACTGGACCAGCACCCAGCACTAGCAAGGACTCACCTTCCAAGGATGCCCAGGCCTCTATACCAGCACCCAGCACTAGCCATAACTTACCTGGGAGTACCAATTGAGCTGTACAGTACAGTTCTAATGACATTAAATGTACAAAGTGTTGTTTATGATATAAGTGTACTGCAGTAGTGTGATTCTAGTGGTCTGTACTTTATGTACAGATGTAGTGTATAATGTACATTTGTTAGAAAAGTTACTGTTCTTTAAACAATTTATATTCATGTGTGTGGCTCTCTCAGGATATTAAGGCTAACAAAGTTTGCACTACAAAACTCAACTGGTAGAGTAAGTACAGTACTGTAACGTGCAATATCATTTTATTTCATTACAATTCAAATTCTTTGTTACTTAAATTTTTCAAAAGGCAAATGTGTACTGGCATATGTATTATTATTTTTTTTTTTTTGGAGGGGGGGAAGGGGGATGCTGGGGCCGGATTGATGGAATGAATTCCACACATGAATGAATCGGCTACGCCCCCATATAGTTCGTTCAAACGAGGGCACACTGTATTACTCATATAATTTCTACATTTACTATCTACATTTAATTTCATGCATTTCTTTGATAAAGTGTTTACTCGTGTCCTTTATGATCTTGGTAATTTGTAAGTTTTTTATTTATTTATTTTTATTTATTTATATACAAGAAGGTACATTGGGTTTGTGAGAATACATAGCATAGTACAGTATTTACAATCTTGTAAAGCCACTAGTACGCGAAGTGTTTCAGTCAGGTCCTTAATCTAACAGATAATTTTAAGTAGGTAAATTCTATCTGAATTAATAAAATGATAACAAATACATTGCAAGAAAAAAAATGAGATGAGAGAGATTAGTAAGTATATTAAAGCACATTGGTATATTAAAGCTCTGATTAATTACATTGACAGCTTGATTGGTAATTTAAACAAGATTAATAGACACCATACAGCAGATTGACAGCACAATCACCCCATTGACCCTATTAAACTTAAATTATAGTATGTTTATGTTACTCTATGTTCTGATATGTTCCAAGAAAATGTCATGAGGAGTAGTTCTAAATTACACCTTGTATTTCCATTCAGTAATTAATGTAAATAAACTACTATACTGTTGCTAGAACTACTGACTCCGTAATGTAATAATCTATGCCAGTACTCTGACTATACTCTGTACCTGTAAAGTAAGGCTGTAAAGTACCTGTACACATTTTTTGTCAATTTTACTGTAAATTATCTACTTAAAATTATCTGTTAGTTTAAGGACTTCCCCGAAACTCTATGCATGCTAATGGCTTTACAAGAATGTAAAATCAACTTCATTTCTATGTTCTCTCTTAACCCCCAATGTACCTTCTTGTATATAAATAAATAAATGCTTGCCATCCTTATGTATCACCTTTGTATTAATTTTTTATTTTCCTTGAACATTCTCATTTTGTTAACTTACTTCTCTTATAATATTAAGTGTTTTACCCCATCACAATATTAATTAAAAAATTTCTATATTACTATTAATTTTGCCTGAAACACTTTTCGTAATAGTGGCTTCATTAGTACAGTATGTGTAACTGCTGTCCCTTCAATTGAACAATACTCTTATTACACATAGAAATCACAATAGTGTGATGCATCAAATTTATTTACTTATTTATTATTTATTTATTTATTTATATACAAGAAGGTACATTGGGTTTGTGAGAATACATAGCATGGTATTTACAACCTTGTAAAGCCACTAGTACGCACAACATTTCGGGCAGGTCCTTAATCTATCAGATAATTTTAAGTAGGTAAATTCTAGCAGAATTAATAAAATGATAACAGATACATTGCAAGAAAGAAAAAAAATGAGATGAGAGAGATTAGTAGGAATATTAAAGCACATTGGTATATTAAAGTTCAGACTGATTGCATTGACAGCTTGATTGGTAATTTAAACGAAGATTAATAGGCACCATACAGCAAATTGAAAGCACATATAAGAAGACAGCAATGATCACAATGGTAAAGTTGTTTGGATTGGGTACATGAAGATTGGGTAGCACTACATACAGTGCAATTTTAAAGCAACAAGGTAGAAAACTATGAAGATGAAATTAAGTACTTTTTAAGTTTTGTTTTTGAATGATGCAAAAGCTGGACATCTTTTCAATTCATTAGGAGTGAGTTCCATACACTAGGTCCCTTTATTTGCAAAGATTGTTTGCACAGATTAAGTTTGACTCTGGGGATATCAAAGATTTACTTATTTCTGCTGTGGTGATAATGGGTCCTATTATATCTGTCCAGGGAGAGTTTCAGAACATGATTTGCATTTAAGAACAGGGTTTTGTAAATGTAGTTGACACAAGAGAATGTGTGGAGTGAGATTATGTTTAGCATGTTTAGGGAGTTAAACAAGGGGGCTGAGTGTTGTCTGAAAACAGAATTTATTATTCTGATAGCAGATTTTGCTGGGGGATGATGGACCAGAGGTGGTTTGCAGTGGTTGAACCCCATGCACAGATACCATAATTAAGATAGGGATAGATTAGTGTATAATATAGTGAGATGAGAGCAGAGTTAGATACATAGTATCTGATTTTGGAGAGTATACCAACTGTTTTGGAGACTTTCTTAGTTTTGTGTTGTATGTAGGTGCTGAAGTCGAGTCTCTGATCTAGGAATAGGCCAAGAAAATTTCCATCATTTTTATTACCAATGATAACATTGTCTATCTGAAGCTGAATTGCATTTGTTGATTTGCTTCCAAATAAGATGTAGTAGGTCTTTTCTATGTTAAGTGTTAGTTTGTTGGTTGACATCCATAAGTGGACTATTTTTTAGTTCATTATTAACAGCATTATTTAGTGTATGTGTTTTGGGGTTAGAGTAGATGAGGGTAGTATCATCAGCAAACAATGTAGGTTTCAGAATGTTGGTGACATCAGGCAGACCATTGATGTACTGTATATAAGAAATAGGAGAGGTCCCAAGATGCTGCCGAGTGGCACACCAATGGTTATTGGTAGAGTGGAAGTTATATCGTTGATGGCTACACATTGGTGTCTATCACTAAGATAGGATTGTATATAGTGCAGGACATGGCCTCGGATTCCATAATGATGCAGTTTACATAAGAGGTAGTTGTGATTACCAGTATCAAAGGCCTTTCTCAGGTCAATGAAGAGTCCAATCGGAAACTCATTTATGTCAAGGGCTGAGTAAATTATATCAAGGAGACTAATAATTGTGTCGTTAGTACTCTTTTGGGAACGGAAGCCAAACTGACAGGAGCCAAGTATGTCGAATTTTACGAGGTAGCAGTACAGCTGTTTGTAGATATTTTTTTCAAATATTTTTGATAGTACGGGTAGGTTTGATATGAACAAATTTGAAATGAGTTTGTTTGTTTGTTTGTTTCATTTCAAGTTTGAAATGAACAAATCCACAAGAGCTGTGACGAGGGTTCAAATCTACGTCCGAGTGTAATGAAGGAAGGGCGAAGAGGTAGAACAGCTTATTGACAGAGCTCAGGTGCATGGGGGAATTGTGTAAAAACCTACAGTAGTTTGTGTCTCAGAGAGACTGCAGGATCCGTGGTAGGTCAAGTTGATTTCTCGGTTGCAATTCTTATCCATGTCGTAGCTCAGTCAATTAACCACCATGCTGCGCCGAGTTTATTGTGAAATTCCCCCTGTGCGCATGAAATAAAGCGTTCCCAAAAAATTCATTTTTCTTCATTAAATGATAAATTCCCTTCCCTGAACATGTCTATGTAAAAATAAATACTGTACCAAATTCCACTTACTTTGGCTCTGGGAACGTGGGCAAGGTGTGTTGTTATGTCATCAGGGGCTGGTCACCTGTGCGTGACACGCCCAGACATCATCGCGCGGGCCATTCAAGCACCAGATGTTGGCACAAATATATTTTAAATTATTTGTTTTATGTATTTCCAATGCAGTTTTATTTGTTTTGTTTTTTTATCGTATATGATGCATATTTGTATTCTTTACAATATGTATACAGTAGAACGTTCATAATGTTCCATGAAACTGTGATACATGTGTCCACAATAAATGTTTATTGTCGCAATATTACTTGTTAAAAATTCACTAAAATTACAATATGTACAGTTTCACACACTACACAGTAACACACTGTATTACACACTCAGTACTTCGGAAGTGAGTAATAATCAACGAAGTAGTCCAGGGTACACAGTGCGACTTCGCTCTCGTTGCACCAGGTACAGATAGAATTTCGCTTCCTGTTTCTTTGTTCTGTGTGCTTGCAAATAACGCACTCATGTACACCCTTGGCATTAGTACCTGTAGGTGGTATGTAGCCAAGCTTGTAAAACATAAGGTAGTCTTGTAAAGATTACAGGGAAAGATCAATTTGTAAGGTAGTCGTGAAAAGATCGCCTTGTAAGGTCCCACACAGGAAGAAATTCAGTCAGCCTCAAAGAGTGTCCGTCAGTCTGGAAGAGATTCAGCCAGCCTCAAAGAGTGTCCGTCAGTTAAGAAGAGATTCAGCTATTCTTGAAAATATCTATGGAAAACACCACCATGGAAGCTGCTAACACTGTTTATCTATGCTACTTGTATCAGATGCATCATCACTAAATGCAGAAAAGGATTCATCTATGTATCATCTAAATAAATTGGAGATAGCATAGGTGGGCAAGGGTGGCGCTCAGAGCTACAACTGGATACGCTCGCTGTATTGTCCTCATAGGTGCTGTATCACTTGCATCTGACCTTTGTGTTAGGTCCTTATTGCACCTAGCTTCACCAATATTATGACCCTTATATTCTTCAAACATTAAGGTTTGAATTTCACCGACAAAGCGCGATCTTTCAACTCCGCGTCGGACAGGTGTTTGGGAGCCAGAGGTGCGTGTGCCACTCATGGTTGCTCACTCAGTACTAACCCAGCCAGATGCCCTAGGGCATAAGGGGAATTTTTTCCAAGATGGCTACCTCTCACTGGAGGTCCTAAGATTCCATTTCGTACACAACCAACCTCGCGCACATTTAGAATGGGTACGAAAAAATCAAACCGAGTATTCTCGGTTGGCGCAGTTAAGTGGTTAAGGAGCGTCTGGGATCTTCTCGGATGTAGGTTCGAACCCTCGTCATGGCCCTTGTGGATTTATTCATTTATTACTCTTATGTTCTTTGTACACACACTCTTTTGAATAAATAATAATAATATTATTACTGTATTCATATTATTATTATTATTTACTCACAGAAAATCACACTAACGTGATATACATCAATGAGAAAATTCACTCGGGCTGTGAGGCGATGCGAACCTGCAATGTTTGCGTCACCTCACAGCCACAGTGGATCGTTCATTGATGTATATCTCCTTAGTGCGATTTTCAGTGTAGTATCTGAAGATGGGCGTACAGTGTTCAACTACAACACTTTACCACTTCACCTGAGTGCTTGGGGGGTCTTACGTAAAATTTGGACTGGCTTCAAGTCTTCCTGTGACATAAGGATATCACAGACTTCCTGTGACATCAGTAGAAACGGTCCGTCTAATTACCACAAGCTTCACAAAGCTTCCTGGCAATATGTTAGTAATGAATAAATATGATATATTTACTCATTATAATGTTGGTGCTGAATGTACAACACGAGAAAACGTAATTTTAATCTGAAAAAGTATATTTTTATTAAGAAATTAGACGAAAATAAAGAGCTGGTGACACCAAATAAAGTCGACGATTCAAGCGTCGGTTAGGTTAGGTTTGGTTAAGTTAGGTTAGTTTAGGTTAGGTCAGCCTAACCTATCATATTTATTCATTACTAACGTATTGCCAGGAAGCTTTCTGAAGCTTTGTGAAGCTTGTGGTAATTAAACGGACCCAGTAGAAATCTGATTGTCAGACTTTTAGGAAGTCGGTGGTGGTACAGTGGTAGAGTATGCGGCTGGCAATGCCTTGGTCGTGGGTTTGCGACACCACACAGTCCCAGTGGATTTTCTCATTATTATTATTATTATTATTATTATTATTCGATAAGCCAATGTCCACACCCCAACAATGCCATAGGCTTATAATTTACCTCAACAATTCCATAGGCCTACGTCTACATCCCAACAATGCCATAGGCCTATTTCCACACCCCAACAATTGCATGTTGGGGTGTAAGACAATAGTGGAGCAGAAAGTACTCCAGTACTTACGGTGGATGATGAGAGTGCGAGGAACAAGGTGGTCAGGCGGAGCCAGTGACTCCTTCCTTTAACAGTTTTGTCTCTCCCTCGTGGTATATCCTCAATGTCTTCAGTGGTGTGGCCTCACCACACACTTACACTGCCATAAGTGTCCTGAGAGTACTGTGAGAGGGACAATTTGGCGGGTATTGTGGACACAGGTCTTTAAGACAGGCGAACTTCACGAGTCGTGGAGACGTCTATAGCAACCTTTGTTGTGATGACGTCACTCGCTCGCTCGCTTACCCGCCACGTTGCTCTTCCCATTTTTTTGGTTACTGATCATTGCTGACGTTTAACCTGAGAGCCACTAATACTGGTGGCCTCAACGAGGACAGGAAGTTGGCGGCTTGTCAAAGGTCCTACCCATTTGCCTGGATGATCTTTTCTATCTGTATTTTAAAACCCAGTAGAGTTTTGGTGTTTACCTTACCTACTCCTTGGCGGGTAGGCTGTTCCACGGGTTTACAACCATACGGGTGAAGAAGCCTCTCCTGTTTTCTGTCCTACATTGTGGCTTGTTGAGCTTGAACCCTTTGCTCCTCGTTCGTATTACATCTGACCTTTTGAAGAAAGTGTCCCGATTGACATCGTCCAAATTGTTGACTTGTGATGGACTCTACTACCGGGACCCTGGACTGTACTATTAGGACCCTGGACTGTACTACCGGGACCCTGGACTGTACTACCGGGACCCTGGACTGTTCTACTGGTGTAAGGGGGGCTAGCTCTAACCCTCACTTTCCTGGTTAAATGCTGGTCGTTACTAAGTAAAACTATATACAGGAACCAGAGTATGTGCTGTGTAGCCTATAATAGTTCACCTTTTTTTTTTTTTTTTTTTTTTTTTTTTGAGATATATACAAGAGTTGTTACATTCTTGTACAGCCACTAGTACGCGTAGCGTTTCGGGCAAGTGTAACATGCTCGTGTCCGAAGCTAGACACAAATACAACAAAATTATTAAGGATGGTAACAGAGTCCATTTCATGTGGTCTCCATCTCATGTTGGCCTCCGAATGCATGATAGAGCTGATAAGTTAGCCAAAGAATCTGCCTTTAAAGGAGCCGTTGAGTGTAACCTTGGATTGTCAATGAGCAATCTGAGAGCAGCTGTACACCGAGAACTTCAACAAGATCTTGTAGATCTGAGGCAAAGTGAAATTGACACCAGTAATTCCATCTATCATCATACTATCATGCAAGAGGAGCCACACATCTATGGATCATCCAATAAAATCAGCAGACTTCTAGATGTTACTACTGCTCGGCTTAGACTCGGTTACAAGTATCTCTGGGAATTCTCATTATCTGCTGATGTAGACCTGACCAAATGTAAACTGTGTCAACAAAATTATTCGCACACTCTCCGTCACTATGTGATGGAGTGCGAAAAGATACGTGAATTTAGAGACAATTCTATAACCAATGTTCCAGCGATGTGTCAATATTTCATTCAAAATGATCTGCTACCAGAAATTTTAGCCAAATATCCCCAGTTTGCTAACTGTAGGTAGTAACTAAGTGATTGTAACCTATCCACCGCTGCCCACTGGATGGGGGGCGGTGTGCAGGACAAACATATAAATTTTGACACTAGCTCTCCACATATGTCAGTTGCTTAATTTAGAACCTGTACTTGAGATCGATCTCGAACCCATTGTTGATGTGATGACTTATATTGAATTTTGTAGCTGGCTCATCGGGATTGTGGCTTGCTTGGCTAAATGAATTGTGGGGTTCAGTCCCTGAGCCCATTATGTGCCTCTGTAACCCGTTCCACTACCGCCCACAAGATGGGTATGGGGTGCATAATAAATGAACTAAACTAACTCATCCAAGTACACATTTTACTGTTGCGTTAAACAGAGGCTACAGTTAAGGAATTGCGCCCAGTAAATCCTCCCCGGCCAGGATACGAACCCATGACATAGCGCTCGCGGAACGCCAGGCGAGTGTCTTACCACTACACCACGGAGACTGACAAGTCTCCTGGTGACAAGCCACCACGTCAAGATCTAAACATTTGACAGTTTAGATGTCACGGCTGGAGGATACTGTACCCTTCTATGTTATACTGCAACTCTGAAGTTCTCCGCCACCACCTGCTACCCACTGATTAGTTTCCTCAATTGACGGTGGAGCAGGATACCCTCAACTAGGCATAAACCCCGAAAATGGATCCCCAGTTATCGGAAAAGGATGGGATAAGATTTCGACGTTAGTGTGGGAATTAAATCTAAGTATAAAGGGACTATCTTTGGTATTAAATAAATGCTTGCTGGCTTACAGGGCAGTTATAGCCCCGCTCCTGTGCCAGGTAAGTCCACTACGGGCTCACCATAGCCCGTGCTACTTTGGAACTTTTGTTGTAAGTAGCTGAATCTAAAGCAGCAGCAGGCTGACAGGGGGAACCTAAGTTTCAAACATGGGGACTTAAGATCAACAACAATGAAAAATTATCGTTGGGGAAATTCCACTAAACACCACAAATTCTATAACAGATTTATTACAGCAAAGATTAACACTGAAAATAATGGTAAGTTTCAAACGTTCTATCTGAACACTTCCTAAACTGAATACTGAATACAAAAATGATGTGGACTCTACACTGTACTAAAACTTCAGAGACAGATACCTTAAACACCACAGACAGGCCAGTTGTTCAGCCTTACTCTCTGAGAGATGTTGACCCCCAGGAAGCCTCCAACACACACTAACTAACCTCTCACAGGCTGACCCAGGCTAGTTGTTCAGCCTTACTCTCTGAGAGATGTTGACCCCCAGGAAGCCTCCAACACACACTAACTAACCTCTCCACACTGACCTCTCACAGGCTGACCCAGGCTCGTTGTTCAGCCTTACTCTCTGAGAGATGTTGACCCCCAGGAAGATGATTGATTGATGAAGATTAAGCCACCCAAAAGGTGGCACGGGCATGAATAGCCCGTAAGTGGTGGCCCTTTTGAGCCATTACCAGTATCAAGAGCTGATACTGGAGATCTGTGGAGGTGCGAATGCACCCTGCGTGACGGGAGATGTCTCCCTTGTGAATGTGTTAAGATGAAGATGAAGCCACCCAAAAGGTGGCACGGGCATGAATAGCCCGTAAGTGGTGACCCTTTTGAGCCATCACCAGTATCAATAGATGATACTGGAGATCTGTGGAGGTGCGACTGCACCCTGCGTGACGGAAGATGTCTTCCGTGATTTAAACAGATTGAATTGATTGATGAAGATGAAGCCACCCAAAAGGTGGCACGGGCATGAATAGCCCGTAAGTGGTGGCCCTTTTTGAGCCATTACCAGTATCAAGAGCTGATACTGGAGATCTGTGGAGGTGCGAATGCACCCTGCGTGACGGGAGATGTCTCCCTTGTGAATGTGTTAAGATGAAGATGAAGCCACCCAAAAGGCACGGGCATGAATAGCTCGTAAGTGGTGGCCCTTTTGAGCCATTACCAATATCAAGAGCTGATACTGGAGATCTGTGGAGGCGCGACTGCACCCTGCGTGACGGGAGATGTCTCCCGGACCAAGTGGTGACCAGATGGTGATATCTTCTTGATTGATTGATTGATAAAGATTAAGCCACCCAAGAGGTGGCACGGGCATGAATAGCCCGTAAGTGGTACAATTTTTTTTTCCCAGTGTTCTGAGGTTGCATTTAACCATCAAGCTGTTATCGTGGGGGAGAGTGGCTGTGTTGATGGCTTCAGGGTGGCCACTGCATGATTCAGGAACTCTTAAAGCTCTTCTAAGGTCATTGGTTGCTTCACATTCCAGAAGATAGTGAAGTAATGGCTTTTCTGTGACAGTTTGGCAGAAGATGCACTCTCTCTGTCGGGGTTCACCAATCTCCCAGTTGCATCTGTAACCTAGACGTAGTCTATATAACCTAACTGCTATTTCCCTGTGGATTCCTTTTGGGATATTTAACCTTTCTAATTTGGTTGCCTGAAGATACCATATTGCAGAGGGCGAACCTTCAGCTACTCTCTGGTGTAGGTCGGCTTTGTTGAGTTATGAGAGTTTTTTGGTGATGATGTTTTTTTTATGTCCTCTGGGCTGGGTTGAATTGTTTTATGTATCACTGGATGACGAGTTGCCAATTTAGCAATTTCATCAGCTTTTTCATTTAATGGGATTCCAATATGGGATGGGATCCAGTTTAAAGTTATGTTGAGGCCTTTGCCTTTAGCGACTGCTCCTTGATACAAAATGGTGGTAATTATTTCCACATTATCTTTCCACTGTTTTTGTCCTAGTATTTGAAGTGCAGCTTTTGAGTCTGTGTGTATGATTGCATTTTGAGTGTTTTGTGCAATCACATATGCGAATGCCTGTTGTATGGCGAACAGCTCAGTTTGGGTTGATGATACTAGTCCTCCCAGTCTCCAATATGCCTGAACGCTGGTCGTGCAAAGAGCAGCGCCAGCACTCTCATTTTCTGTGTCCACCGATCCGTCTGTGAAGATGTGGGTGGCTCGTGCTGCTGCTATGCTATACATTTGCTCTTCTATTATGCGCCTTGGGATTGTCGGATCATAGGCAGCCTTTTTCATTGGGAGACTTTCTATTACTGTAACGGTTCTATTGTTACGTAAAGTATGGTGACAAATAAACACAGACACTAAGATACTATATATATATTTGGTCGAATATACAGAAGTACACCGGTGATACTTTGGTGTGAGTTGAGCGCACTGAGCGTCGGTACAGTATCTCGCAAGTGTCTGCTCTAGACCACACTTGAAAGTAGACTAGCCAATGTTCGCTACACCGCTGCTTATATGCTCGGGCAACACCTCACCGTGTTGCCCAGGCAACGCCTCACCTCATTCATCTCCAAAGGTTGACAGGAATATTAACAATGCATTTGGAGCGAGTATATTATTGGGATAATCTACTCGCTACAGAACTCCCCCTCCCAGGGGATGAAAGGAAAAATACTTGATCAAGGAACTTAGCTGGTCGGCGAATTGTACGCCCTGCTCGCGTTACATAACCATCAAAGTTAACTTCCTCCTCTTCGCTGATGTCATCTAACTGGGGTCGTAGGGTGGGAGGTCGCACAGGATCGTCCGTCGTCGCAGGATCAGGTTGTGGTGCGGCTGGTAACTGGGGTTGTAGGGTGAGAGGTCGTACAGGATCGTCCGTTGTCGTAGGTGGCGGTGCTGCTGGTAACTGTGGTCGAAAAGTTAACTGCGTAGTCGGCGGATGTGTCTCTGGAGGGATGTCTGGGGCAGCGTCACAGTGTGCTGGTTTAAGGCGATCGATGGAGATGTTTACCCGCTGTCCTCGGCGTTCAATGGTGAAGAACTTCGGTGTTCGAGAAACCACTTTAAATGGTCCTTCGTAAGGTGACTGTAGAGGGCGTCGACTCTTACAAACACGTGTTCAGTTGTGTGGAGCTCATGAGGCACATATGTAGCACGAGTTGTCGGTTGGCGTGGTGGTGTAGGCCGAATGTTTGTCATGGCCGCCCGTAATTTCTGGACAAAAGTGGGGTCTGGGGGTGTGATAAGTGGCGTTGGGGTTAAGAATTCGCCCGGAAGTCGCAGGCTAGATACGAAGTCTGCTGCCGAGAATCCACTGCCCTCCTTCGTGGCCGAACGGATGCTAAGCAAGACTAATGGAAGGTTGTCGATCCAATCATCAGGGCGTGCTTGAGCTCTTTGGGCAGCTTTTAGTTGTCTATGAAAGCGTTCTACCATTCCGTTCGACTCAGGGTGGTATGCTGTGGTTCGGTTATGTGTGGTGCCGAGGAATTCCATAAGTTCCTTCCATAGATATGATTCGAACTGTCGTCCTTGGTCGGTGATGATGACAGAGGGGCTGCCAAAACGGGCGACCCATCCAGAGAGGAAAGCCTGGACCACTGACTCAGCTGAGATGTTGATTAATGGGATTGCTTCCGGCCATCTGGAGAATCGATCGATGCAGGTGAGTAGATAAGAATATCCTCTTGCCGACGGTAATGGTCCAACGATGTCTACATGCACCACCTCGAAACGGTCAGAAGGTAACGGAAACTGTTGAAGAGGGCTCTTTGTGTGACGATGTGTTTTCGCTCGCTGGCACTGGAGACATGAGCGAGTCCATCGTCGAACATCGGCATTGATTCCTGGCCATACAACACGCTTTGTTAGTAGTTTCTGGGAAGCACGTACTCCTGGGTGTGCTAGGGAGTGAAATACTGAGAACGTTTTCCAGCGAAACTGGGCAGGAATGTAGGGCCTAAGTGCTCCCGTCCGTGAGGTGTCACAGATTATCCTTCCGCCACCTTCCATGGGAATCTCGATGAACCGGAGAGCTGTGTCAGATGTTCGTAATCGCTGCAGATCAGGGTCTTCCCGTTGGGCCTTACTGATTACACAATAGTCCACCTAAGCTGGGTTTGTCACGACGTGGTTTATGGTGGGTCGAGACAGTGCATCGGCTATGACATTATTAGTTCCTTTGACATGACGGATATCCGAGGTAAATTGGGAAATAAATCCCAGGTGGTTGGCTACTCGAGGAGAGTGAGCATCACCCTTGGCCGCCAGCGCATAAGTGAGAGGTTTGTGGTCTGTGAGGATGTGGAAGTTCCGCCCCTCGAGAAAGTGCCAGAAATGTTGTATGGCTGAGTAGATGGCGAGCAGTTCCCTATCAAAAGTGCTGTACTTCTCTTCAGTGGGTGACAGGCGCCCTGAAAAGAATGCAATTGGGCGCCATTCTCCTTCAACGAGCTGTTGTAGTACAGCACCAATTGCTGTGTTTGAAGCGTCGGTAGATAGATTGGTGGGAGCGTCAGACACTGGGTGTGCGAGCAAGGTGAATTCCACCAGCTTAATTGTGTTTTATGTCGGTGAATGCTGTCTCTGCCTGGGGAGTCCACTCCAACGGAAGACGGGACGTGAGTTTCCGACCTCGTAAGAGGTCGTATAAGTGTCGCAAGATGTCCGAACAATGTGGGATGAATCGATGATAAAAATTCACTATACCAAGAAATTCTTGCAACTTCTTTGGAGTAGATGGGCGCGGGAATTCCTTGATTGCCTCGATTTTCTTCTCCAGTGGTTGGACCCCTGCTGCTGACACACGGTGTCCCAAGAAATCCAGCTCTGGAACATGGAAAATACACTTCTCGGAGTTGAGCTGCAAGCCGAAGTTGCGCAGACGGGTGAGAAGGAGTCGGAGGTGTAGCAGATGTTCTGTTGGTGATGTACTGGCCACCAGCAGATCGTCAATGTAGGCGTAGCAAAAAGGAAGGTCCTTAACTACTTGGTCGATGAAGCGTTGGAATGTCTGGGCTGCATTCCGTAGACCAAAAGGCATCCGGACGAATTCAAACAGTCCAAATGGTGTTGTGATCGCTGTTTTCGGAATGTCTGCCGGTTCCACAGGGATCTGGTGAAATGCCCGCACAAGGTCAATTTTCGAAAAACGGTTGCGTTGCTCAATCCCTGTGAGAAATCCTGGATGTGTGGTATTGGGTAGCGATCCGGCAGAGTGCGAACGTTGAGAGCCCTGTAGTCTCCGCAAGGGCGCCATTCCCCTGGGGCTGTTTTCGGGACCATATGGAGAGGTGAAGCCCATGAACTGTTCGAAGGGCGGATTATTCCCGCCTCCTGTAGCTTATTGAATTCAGCACGTGCTACCGCCAGTCGTTCCGGTGCCAGGCGGCGTGGTCTGGCGAAGGTAGGTGCTCCCGTTGTAGTAATGTGATGCGTAATCGTATGTTGCACCTCTGGTCGAGGGCTGGCGGGTTGGGTCACATCTTTGAATTCATCCAGGAGTGCTTGAAGTTCCGTAGATGCGACTGGGGTGACGATGTTAACTTGTGTAGAGGTACTAGGAGAGGCTCGAAGTACTGCACCTGCGGGATCCACCATAAGTCGATGGTGTTGCAGGAAAGATCAGATCAGAAGGCTGGGTGTTCGGGTCACTCCGGGGTCACCAATGTAATGGTTCTATTGTTACGTAAAGTATGGTGACAAATAAACACAGACACTAAGATACTATATATATATTTGGTCGAATATACAGAAGTACACCGGTGATACTTTGGTGTTAGTTGAGCGCACTGAGCGTTGGTACAGTATCTCGCAAGTGTCTGCTCTAGACCACACTTGAAAGTAGACTAGCCAATGTTCGCTACACCGCTGCTTATATGCTTCGGGCAACACCTCACCGTGTTGCCCAGGCAACGCCTCACCTCATTCATCTCCAAAGGTTGACAGGAATATTAACAATGCATTTGGAGCGAGTATATTATTGGGATAATCTACTCGCTACACGTGCTATTGGCTGTACAGGAATGTAAGAACCCTTGTATACAAAAAAAATAAAATACAGTAATATATCATAATATATTACTGTATTATATCATAATTATGTAAAATATCATAATTCCTATTGTTTAGCTTTCTATGTTTTCTCAACCAATACATGGGTTAAAGTGTGCAGGTGTTTAACATTAGGGCCATTACAGGGGTTACTGTGTGCAGGTGTTTAACATTAGGGCCATATTACAGGGGTTACAGTGTGCAGGTGTTTAACATTAGGGCCATTACAGGGGTTACTGTGTGCAGGTGTTTAACATTAGAGCCATTACAGGGGTTACAGTGTGCAGGTGTTTAACATTAGAGTCATTACAGGGGTTACAGTGTGCAGGTGTTTAACATTAGAGCCATTACAGGGGTTACAGTGTGCAGGTGTTTAACATTAGGGCCATTACAGGGGTTACTGTGTGCAGGTGTTTAACATTATAGCCATTACAGGGGTTACAGTGTGCAGGTGTTTAACATTAGGGCCATTACAGGGGTTACTGTGTGCAGGTGTTTAACATTAGGGCCATTACAGGGGTTACTGTGTGCAGGTGTTTAACATTAGGGGGGGGGGGGGGGCAGGGTGCATACAGGTTTCCCATACAGCTGTAATTAGGTCAGTTTCAGTCTCATCTGTCCTGCACCTCGCAGTGTTCTACAATGTTAACGATTTTTCTTTTAAACCATTTCATATATTAATGTGCCCCAGAGACATCATCTATAGCTTTTGTTACTCCTCTGCATGAACCTTTTGTTTCTAATTTCACCCAAAAATTCATAAAACTTTTTCCTTGAAAGATTATCGGCAACTTTTGATCTCACAATATTATCTTTCTCTTTCTTAATCCTCTTTCTTGATGATATTGAGCCCTGGTGCCACACCTGAGCTGGGGCCACCAACCATCTCTGGGGCCCCCTGCATCTTTATGTAGGTTATGCCAGAAGGTCTGCCCCCCCCCCCTTCTTCTTTCCGTAGGTCATGCCAAAAGGTCTCATATCTATCCATTCTGTCATATCTATATATCTATCATTCATATCTATCATTATATCATATCATTCATATCTATCATTCTGTCTCATGATATCATCATTCATGATATCATATCTGTCTCATGATATCTGTCTCATGATATCTCATTCATATCATTCATATCTATCATTCTGTCTCATATCTATACCAACCAGCACATTGATCATCATTATTGTAAGTATTTCACAGCACACCAGGCTAAAAACAAACTCCAAAATAGCACCTATCTATCAGTTTATAACCAAAATGTTAGATCACTTGGTAAACATTTTGACGATTTAAATGCACTACTCACAGCACTAGGTACTAACCTATCGTTCATTATTTTAACAGAAACTTGGCTAAATAAAGACTATACCCAACTCTACAACTTAGCTGGTTATAAAGCCATTCATAACTGTAGGCCTAATAAAAAAGGTGGTGGCACAGCTATATATTACCGAGATACATTTATCTGCAACAGTGTTATTAGTGACAGAGATGACTACTGCGAATATACTTTTGCTCAGTTTACAATTAAATCCCTTAAATCCTCTTTGACTATTGGAGCCATCTATAGATTTCCTAATACTAACATAGCTTCTTTCTCAGACAACCTAAGGAATCTTATTATAAACAACAATCTCAACAAAAACCACATCATTCTGGGAGGAGACTTTAATATTGACCTGGGTCAACAAAACTGCTCTCAAGTTGACTATTTCCTTAACAGCATGAACTCCTGTATGCTAATCCCCACTATCACCAAACCTACCCGAGTCACTCAAACATCAGCCACTACCTTGGACCACATATGGACAAACATAACAGCTCCCCTTGTATCTGGTATAATCTACGACAGAACAACTGACCACTATCCTACCTTTCTCATAGCGAACATGGACATAACACCACCAAAAAGCAAGAAATTTTCATTTAGGCTACACAGTGAATCAGCTTTAGACAATCTTACAGAGGCACTTCACAATATTAACTGGGATTCTGAATTCAATAATACCCATGATATAAATTCATTAGCTAACCTCTTCCTCTCCAAAACTCTAAGCCTCTACAACCTTTATTGTCCCCTTCTTACAAAGCAAATAACTGACAAAAGATTAAACAATCCATGGCTCACAAATGGCATTCTCAACTCAATCAACAAGAAACATGAATATGAAAAGAAAGTTAGGATTGGCCTAGTTTCAAAGGAAGTAGCTAAAAGGTACTCATCAATGCTTACCAGTATCATAAGAAAGGCAAAACTTGCATATTATGTGAATAGATTCAATGAAGCAAAAGGTAACATGAAAAACACTTGGAAAACTATCTCTAGTATCCTAGGAACTAAACAACACTCACATAACCAAATAAAACTCTACAAGGATGGGGATATACCGTCAACTGATTTAGAAATGGCAAATGAATTTAATAGTTTCTTTTCATCGGTTGGTGCTAATCTTGCCAGTAAAATCCCACAGACTCAGACACATATTAACACATATCTCTCAGGCAGCTATCCAAACTCTCTTCTCCTTTCACCAATCAGCCCGGCAGATGTTGTGTCCATCATACACTCTCTAAAAACCAAGGCAGGGAACACCAGTGAAATTCCGTCCATTGTGTACAAGAGAGCCTCCCATGCCCTTGCCCCACCCATAGCACTACTGTTCAACAAATCTATAGAGTATCACACCTTCCCTGATATCCTCAAAAAAGCAAGAGTAACGCCAGTCCATAAAGGAGGCAATCCGGCGGACATAAACAATTATAGACCAATATCAAATCTACCCATTCTATCAAAAATATTTGAAAAAATTATTTACAAACAGCTCTATTCCTACCTCGTAAAATTCGACATACTCAGCCCCTGCCAGTTTGGCTTCCGGTCCCAAAAGAGTACCAATGATGCAATCATTAGTCTCCTTGACATTATCTACTCAGCCCTTGACAAAAATGAGTTTCCGATTGGACTCTTCATTGACCTAAGAAAAGCCTTTGATACTGTTAATCACAACTACCTCTTATTTAAACTCCAGCATTATGGAATCCGAGGCCTTGCCCTTGACTACATCCGATCCTATCTTAGTGACAGACACCAATATGTAACCATCAATGATACAACTTCTTCCACTCTACCAATTACCGTTGGAGTGCCACAGGGCAGCATCTTAGGACCTCTTCTATTTCTTATATATATAAACGATCTGCCTAATGTCTCTAATATTCTCAAACCTATATTGTTTGCTGATGATACTACCCTTATCTACTCAAACCTCAACCCACATACACTAAATAATGTTGTGAATAATGAATTAAAAAAAGTCCACTTATGGATGTCAACGAACAAACTAACATTAAACATCGAAAAGACCTACTACATCTTATTTGGAAGCAAATCATCAAATGCAATTCAGCTACAGATAGACAACATTAACATCAGTAATAAAAATGATGGCAAGTTTCTTGGCCTATTCCTAGACAAGAGACTCAATTTCAGTACCCACATTCAACACATAACTAAGAAAGTCTCTAAGACAGTTGGTATACTCTCCAAAATCAGATATTATGTTCCTAACTCTGCTCTCCTCTCACTATATTATGCACTAATCTACCCCTATCTTAATTATGGTATCTGTGCATGGGGGTCTACCACTGCAAACCACCTTAAGCCCATCATCACACAGCAAAAATCTGCTATCAGAATAATAACTAACTCTGCTTTCAGACAACACTCAGCTCCCTTGTTTAAATCTCTAAACTTGCTAAATATTAACTCCCTCCACACATTCTCTTGTGTCAACTACATTTACAAAACCCTGTTCTTAAATGCAAACCATGCTCTGAAACTCTCCCTGGACAGATGTAATAGGACCCATTATCACCACACCAGAAATAAATATCTCTTTGATATCCCCAGGGTCAAACTTAATCTGTGTAAACACTCTATGCAAATTAAGGGACCTAGTCTATGGAACTCACTCCCTAGTGAATTGAAAAACTGTAAAACTTTTGCCTTATTTAAAAGCAAAACCAAAAAGTACCTAACTTCATCTATTTAGTTTCCTACACTGAGCTTTAAATTTGCTCTGTACCTAGTGGTACCCAATCTCCTAATTTTTATGTAATATCAAACAACCTTATCATTGTGTTCATTGCTGTCTTCTTTTATGTGCTAGCCATATGCTGTATTGTGACTACCAATTTTTGTCAACTACCATTCAAGCTGTCATTGCAATCAATCTTATATTGTTTCTGCTGTATTGTGCCTACCAATTTGTTGTCAACTACCATTTTAAGCTGTCATTGCAATCAATCATAGCTACCTATGTGCTTTAATATACTGTACCTATAATTTTCCCTCATCTTTTTTTTTTTTTTCATTCCATGTAATCTGTTATCATTTTTTGTCTATAAATTTTGCAAGTATTTACCTCCTTAAAATTTTCTTAGATTAAGGACCTGCCCGAAACGCTGCGCGTGCTAGTGGCTTTACAAGACTGTAATTACCATAATTGTATCCTCACATTCCTTATGTACATTCTTGTATATGCATAAATAAATAAATAAATAAATAAGGTCTGCGGTACCCTGCATCTTTTTGTGGGTTAGGCTAAAAGGTCTGGGAAACCCTGCATCTTTCCGTAGGTTATGCCAAAAGGTCTGGGACACCCTACATCTTTCCGTAGGTTATGCCAAAACGTCTAGAGCACTCTACATCTTTCCGTAAGTTATGCCAAAAGCTCTGAGGCACCCTGCATCTTTCCATAAGTTAAGCCAAAAGTCTGGAGCACCTCAGCATCTTTCAGTAGGTTATGCCAAAAGTTAGTAATTAATTATCAAAAGAAGGCACCAAACCGGGAGGACTATGCATCACCATCAAATGTGCAGAATAATCAGAGGGCACTAAATATCACGAAGGATGCCAATACGAGAACAGAAACTCATAAGGCGAACGATATAAAAAATATTCGATTCACCAAGAACTCTATCGAGGGACAAGCGACTGCGAGGGACGGTCAGAAAGGAAGACACACGCTCGTCCTGGAAGTCAGGACATTCAACAAAGAAATGCATGACTGTAAGAGGGACAATTAAATTTGGACATTTAGGAGCAGGGCGGTGCCCCATTAAGTGACTGAGTTAAGCGTATATGATCAATATGCAACCTCGCCAGAGCCGTTTCCCATCGCTGGTTACGGTGGTAGGAGGAAGGCCACGAGGACACACTACTCTTAAGTGTACGCAGTTTGTTACCAGAAACA
The DNA here is from genome assembly GCF_040958095.1 of Procambarus clarkii. Lineage (NCBI taxonomy): Eukaryota > Metazoa > Arthropoda > Malacostraca > Decapoda > Cambaridae > Procambarus > Procambarus clarkii. Next base: position 20,222,192 of record NC_091184.1, on the reverse strand, counting down.
GAAGACCAACAATCCTGGTAACGGGTAAGGATGTAGGAATGAATAACTGGGTAAAAGTCAGAAGAAGGAATACCTCTACGGGAGATGGGACAAGAGCGGACAGCTTTCCTAACGGCAGTGTCCGCACCCTCATTTAAAAAGATACCAATATGGCTGGGAACCCAGCGAAACTCTACTGACTTAAATTTACTGGAAATAAGAAACAGCCAATATTGAACCTTGAAGACCACTAGATGGACCGGATTAGGGCATCCGAGAGCCATGAGGGCACTATAAGAGTCAACGACAACCACAAAGGAAGCTTGACAACAAGAAAGTAGGAGACAAAAATCATAGAGAATAAGCATTAAGTTCCGCAGAGAAGATGCTAGTCTCCGGAGGTAGGCGACACATATAAGTGTGGTCAGGACAAACAACAGAGTAGCCAACACCAACTGCAGACTTAGACCCATCGGTGAAGATGGAAATGGAGTGGGAGTGTGAAGAAAAGTATTCAAGAAAGGTTATGCCAAAAGGGCTGGGGGCACTCTGCATTTTTCCATAGGATATGCCAAACGTCTGGGGCACCCTACATCTTTCCGTAGGGTGTGCCAAAAGGTCTGGGGCACCCTACATCTTTCTGTAGATTATGCCAAAAGGTCTGGGGCACCCTACATCTTTCTGTAGATTATGCCAAAAGGTCTGGGGCACCCTGCATCTTTCCATAGGTTATGCCAAAAGGTCTGGGGCACCCTACATCTTTCTGTAGATTATGCCAAAAGGTCTGGGGCACCCTGCATCTTTCCATAGGTTATGCCAAAAGGTCTGGAGCACCCTACATCTTTCTGTAGATTATGCCAAAAGGTCTGGGGCACCCTGCATCTTTCCATAGGTTATGCCAAAAGGTCTGGGGCACCCTACATCTTTCTGTAGATTATGCCAAAAGGTCTGGGGCACCCTACATCTTTCTGTAGATTATGCCAAAAGGTCTGGGGCACCCTACATCTTTCTGTAGATTATGCCAAAAGGTCTGGGGCACCCTGCATCTTTCCATAGGTTATGCCAAAAGGTCTGGGGCACCCTGCATCTTTCTGTAGATTATGCCAAAAGGTCTGGGGCACCCTGCATCTTTCCATAAGTTATGCCAAAAGATCTGGGTCTCCCTACATCTTTCCGTAGGTTATGCCAAAAGGTAGATCTCTTTAAATTTCGTAACATGATTATTACAACCAGGCATACTACCACTATTATTGGTTATAAGATAAATACTCTTCCCTTACCCTATCTCTCACTGACATGAGAGATGTGAAAAAGTCCTTGAGATTGTTCTGATGCAAATTGCACTGAATAATATTGCAAGCAATTGCATCACTTGTGATTTGAGTATTGGTTAAGCAGGCATTTAAACTTATCCAGGTCAGCAAGAGTGGCCTTCCTACGTTTAGGTGTGTTCTAGGGAGGTTTATGTTATCTTTGGCAGCAGCAACTTGTGAGTGAGATATATTGGAGGTGGCCATGGCAGGATGATACTAGGACAGGTTGTCATCACTGACAGCCTTATACTTAAAGGTGAGACCAGTTATATCATCAATAAGAAAATGATCAATATGAGACCTTCCATTCCTATCTCATGACATAAAGCTATAGTAATAGTAAATAAATCATTAACAGCAGGATTATGTAAATTTTCAGCATCCATAAATTCATTATAAAAATTTAAGTATATATCTTGGCAGGTAAAATCAGTGTTAAAAATCCCCTACCACCCATGAGTTCAGCATTATGATACAAATTAGTCAATTGATATATTTCTGATCATACATTTCCATACTCATCTGCACAGTTGATATTGCTTGTAGAAACCATGCATATACACACACACACATAATCAAATACTGCTGAGCACCTTTCAGGCCCCTGAGCAAAGGGGCCTGACATCTGAGTGGACAGCACATCGGATTCGTAGACCTGAGGTTCCGGGTTCGATCCTTGGTGGAGACGGAAACAAATGGGCAGAGTTTCTTTCATCCTGATGAGTCTGTTCACCTAGCAGTAAATATATACCTGAGAGATAGACAGCTGCTACAGGCTGCTTCCTTGGGATTGTGTAACAAAAAGGAGGCCTGGTCGAGGACCGGGCCGTGGGGACGATAAGCCCCGAAATCATCTCCAGATAACTATAGGACACAAGTATAGCAGGAGTGAACCCTGATACAATATTGACAACCTCAACTTTACATTGCATATTGTTATGCCCAGGATAGCAGCAGCACCATAGGGTCTTCCAGGACCTGACCAGTCAATAGACATGTCAATACTGGCAGTGGAAAAAGAACTATCAATAAATTTGAAGTGGTTTTGATATTCATAAGATGTAAGCCAGTGTTCTTGCAAAACAAGAATATTTTGCACATACCAAAATGCTTTTAACGTTCATATATTCAGGGTTTGTTATTTCTCTAATTACCTTAATAACCGGGAATTATAACTTTACAAATACTGAAGCATTGTCATGGGGGTAAATAAACCATATTACGTGAAGATCATTTATGTGCTAATTAAAGCAACACTTATAGTAAGAGGACAGTAAATTGGAATGTTGAGACAATTGTCAAGTAATAATAATATAATAATTAACAGGTTTTAAGAGCCATCTATTGCACATTATTCTATCTATAAATAATCTGAACTAATAATAGAGCCTAAATAAATAATAATTAAACATCATTCACATCCATCAAGACAAGAAATTAAATGACCAATCAAAACCATATAGGATACTCCTACACCTCATAATACAGGCCAATAATGATCATAAATATACTTATTAATTAAACAATATTCAAACTAAGGACTTTACATCAAATTTTTTAAATCACTAATTTAAAAGCAGACATCCTTTTATATTAATAAATTGTCAGATTAAGGCATATGTAAACAAATGAAATAAATATTAGTAATTAAGACTTCGATGAAATACTCCGCATTATAATACAAATTCTGGAGTCACTCATATAAATGCAAAGTTTTGGTTTATAAAATACCAGATTTAAGATAATACAAATATCAGAATCAGGCTAATATTATTGCCAGATTCATATACAGTACTGTATATATATATATATATATATATATATATATATATATATATATATATATATATATATATATATATATATATATATATATATATATAATTGCTTGCTACTTATATATATAGAATTCCTTGCTACTTATATATATAGAATTGCCAGATTCATATATACATATATCAAATTGCTAGATCCATATAAATATAAAACTGCCAGATTCAAGATAATGTAAATAACATATTTATGCTATTTATATATATATGTCGTACCTAATAGCCAGAACGCACTTCTCAGCCTACTATTCAAGGCCCGATTTGCCTAATAAGCCAAGTTTTCATGAATTAATGTTTTTTCGTCTACCTAACCTACCTAACCTAACCTAGCTTTTTTTGGCTACCTAACCTAACCTTACCTATAAATATAGGTTAGGTTAGGTTAGGTAGGGTTGGTTAGGTTCGGTCATATATCTACGTTAATTTTAACTCCAATAAAAAAAAATTGACCTCATACATAGAGAAAAGGGTTGCTTTATCATTTCATAAGAAAAAAAATATAGTAAATATATTATTTCAGGAAAACTTGGCTTATTAGGCAAATCGGGCCTTGAATAGTAGGCTGAGAAGTGAGTTCTGGCTACTAGGTACGACATATATATATATATACTGTATATGAGTTTTATAATTGCCAGTCTCAGGATAATATAACTGCCAGATTCAGGTTAATATAATTGACAGTCAGGCTTTGATACTGTAAGCCATACCTACCTTTTACTTAAACTTAATCATTACAGAATCTGAGGCCTTCCTGATAACTATATTCTATCATATCTTAATGATAGACACCAATATGTAGCCATTAATGACATAACCCCCCCCCACATCTCTACTGTAACCGTAGGAGTGCCACAGGGCAGCATCTTAGAACCTCTCCTATTGCTTATATACATCAATGATTTACCAAATGTCTCTAACATCCTTTCCAATACTATTTGCTGGCGATACTACCTTCATCTATTCAAACTCCAATGCAACACACAATAAGTAATATTGTAAACAACAAATTGAAACACTCTGGATGTGGTTGGATGTCAACCAACAAACTAAATATAGAGAAGACCTATTACATTGTATTTGGAAGTAAATTATCAAATGAAATTCACCTTCAAATAGATAATGTCAACTTTACCATTAAAAATGATGAAAAAGTTCCTTGGCCTATACATAAACAAGAGACTAAATTTGAACACTCACATACAGTACACAGGCAAAGTCTCAAACTGTTGGTATATTCTCAAAAATCACATATTATATTCCCCACTCTTCTATCCTTTCACTATACTATTCCCTAAAATATTCCTGTTTAACATAATGATAATGCTAAAGATGATAATGTTTTTTTGAGAAACGTACATAGAAAATGGGTTACAAGCACAATGTTGGATTTCTAGACAAAGCAAGAATATACTATGCCTAAAGCCACTAATATGCACAGTGTTTCAGACATGCTGTGGATAAACACTTAAAACTAATTGTTAAAAACAATTGAGATGAAAAGCAAAAGTTGAACAAAAGTAGAAAAAAATAAAAAGAATGACAATAATTACATGTTGAACGGAACAGCAAAACTGCAACAGAACAGCCGATGGTAATTTTAACTATATAAACAGTATTTTTTTTTACTTGGCATATAGCAGTATTACAAGTTCAGTCATTATTCATTATTGTTTAATAATAGCAAGACATAGGTTGACAATCAGTAGGTAAGGTAGGTTACATGGCATTTATTAGGTAGTACTTAGTTTCTCTCTTAAACTGGTTGAGAGAGGGACAGTCTTTGTCTTTAATGTTATTGGGAAGAACATTTTACATTTTGGGACTCTTGATTTGTGGAATATTTCCACTTTGGCAAAGTCGCACTCTTGGAATATCAAATAAATATTTGTTTCTAGTGTGGATTTCAAAGATTCTGTTACAGCCCCCTACCATGTATTTAAGAACAGGTTTAGCATTGCAATTCAGTGTTTCATATATATATATATATATATATATATATATATATATATATATATATATATGTCGTACCTAGTAGCCAGAACGCACTTCTCAGCCTACTATGCAAGGCCCGATTTGCGTAATAAGCCAAGTTTTCCTGAATTAATATATTTTCTCTATTTTTTTTCTTATGAAATGATAAAGCTACCCATTACATTATGTATGAGGTAAATTTTTTTTATTGGAGTTAAAAATAACGTAGATATAGGACCGAACCTAACCAACCCTACCTAACCTAACCTAACCTATCTTTATAGGTTAGGTTAGGTTAGGTAGCCGAAAAAGTTAGGTTAGGTTAGGTTAGGTAGTCGATAAACAATTAATTCATGAAAACTTGGCTTATTAGGCAAATCGGGCCTTGCACAGTAGGCTGAAAAGTGCGTTCTGGCTACTAGGTACGACATATATATATATATATATATATATATATATATATATATATATGTCGTACCTAATAGCCAGAACGCACTTCTCAGCCTACTATTCAAGGCCCGATTTGCCTAATAAGCCAAGTTTTCATGAATTAATGTTTTTTAGACTACCTAACCTACCTAACCTAACCTAACCTACCTTTTTCGGCAACCTAACCCAACCTAACCTATGAAGATAGGTTAGGTTAGGTTAGGTAGGGTTGGTTAGGTTCGGTCATATATCTACGTTAATTTTAACTACAATAAAAAAAAATTGACCTCATACATAATGAAATGGGTAGCTTTATCATTTCATAAGAAAAAAATTAGAAAAAATATATTAATTCAGGAAAACTTGGCTTATTAGGCAAATGGGGCCTTGAATAGTAGGTCAAAAAGTGAGTTCTGGCTACTAGGTACGACATATATATATATATATATATATATATATATATATATATATATATATATATATATATATATATACTGTAACCCCGCGATTATCCGGGATTCGAACATCCGAAAAACGCCCTTATACGGCCAAAATCGTGAATGGATAAAGTTATCACAATATCCGGCCAAAATAGCCACAGGGACCGGATTAAAGCAGGTTTTCTGCAGAAATTACACTATCCGGTCAGTCCCCCAGATAATCGTGCCTTTGTCCGTATATGAAAACATGAGGCAGGCCATACGGTATTAATCCCGTCTGCCCGAGACTCGAGGCGCATGGTGTAGGTGGGGGTGGGGTGGGTGGGTGGTGTTGGGAGGGTGGGAGGGGTGCGTCAGGAGGGACTACCTGGGTACAGGAATTACCATTAATTTTAGAACAATTAATCATAGCCAAAAACAAATAAAATAACTACTAGTAATTATGTAATAACAAATAAATAAGTTTCCTAAAAGCATTGTGCACAGGCTGAAGTTTCCTTAAAAAATATTGTGAATTTTTTTCCTCCTGGCGGCCTACATAACGCGTTATGGCTGCCCCAAGTGGACCTGTCCAACACTGGTCAACCCATGTGCGTCCGTCCCTCGTGTTATACACAGTGCTGCGCCATTAGTGAAATATTTTTTTAAATAACTTTTTTATTTTCATAGTAACTTTGAACATTTTTGGCCAAGACTATGTCTGGTAGCAGCATCAATCGTTCTGGAGGTGTTAAGAGGAAGAAAGTTGTCCTAACAATTAAAGACAAGTCACAGTTATACGCCTCAACCAGTGCGGCCTCACAGTGTTGCGCCATTAGTGAAATGTTTTTTTAAATAACTTTCTTAATTTTCATAGTAATTTTGAACATTTTTGGTCAAGAATATGTCTGGTAGCAGCATCAATCGTTCTGGAAGTGTTAAGAGGAAGAAGATTGTCCTAGCAATTAAAGACAAGTTACGTGTTGTTCAAACAGTGAGGCGTCACAGGCAGCCAAGCGCCTTCAACAAGTGAGGCGCCACAGGCAAGCCAAGCTCCTTCAACAAGTGAGGCATTATAGGCAAGCCAAGCGCTTTCAACAAGTGAGGCGCCACAGGCAAGCCAAGCGCTTTCAACAAGTGAGGCGCCACAGGCAAGCCAAGCGCTTTCAACAAGTGAGGCGCCACAGGCAAGCCAAGCGCTTTCAACAAGTGAGGCGCAAGCAAGCGCCTTTAACAAGTGAGGCGTCACAGGCAAGCCAAGCGCCTTCAACAAGTGAGGGCATGCAAGCGCTTCAACAAGTGAGGTGCAAGCAAGCACCTTCAACAAGTGAGGCCTCACAGGCAACCCAAATGCCCTCAACCAGTGAGGCTTCAGCAGCTGGCAGTCAAAACTAACTTAGCTTAATGAACTGTACAGTAATTTTAAGTGTTAATTTTAGTGTTGTGTTAGTATAGGTTACGTAAATTGTTAAGAATTTTTAACTTCAAGATGTGTGGCATCAATCAAGAAGACGAACACCAACAAGGTAAGTTGAGGTTTCTAGTTCAATATTTAATAATTGTATGTGGCAAGGCAATTCAAATTATGTTGTTTGTAGTATAAAAATAGTTGGAAATGGTCACTTTTGAACTAGTAGGTGAAAAAGTACCATTATCCGAAAAATGTGATAATCCGGCTGGGGGTCCTTCCCATATAGTCCGGATGATCGAGTGGAGACAGTATATATATATATATATATATATATATATATATATATATATATATATATATATATATATATATATATATATAGATAGTGCACTTGATAGGGTGTGAAGTGACTTAGACTTAATATCTAAAATATTCAATGATTTAGATTTAAGAAAGGGGGGAGGGCAGAATGCTGTCTGTGGCTTCAGTTTGTTATTGTTCTAATTGATGATTTGTCTTGAGTAATTAGAGATCATAGATAATTTAGGGAGAACCCCAGGCAATGATTCCAAAATTGTGATAAGGAAAGACGAGAGGCCAATAAAGCTTAACCAAAGTAGAGGGTGACGTACATAATATCTGATTTAGAAAAGAATGCCAAGTGATTTTAAAATATTTTTTTTTGCTACATTTTGTATGTGGCACTGAAAATTCAGCTTTTAATCAATGAGAACATCATGGAATATACTATATACTTTATTACCAATCTGGATATTGCCAATTCTTAAGATTGGAGAAAATGAGGGTTGTGTAAGCAGCCAATAAAACTGGCTTGAGGTATTGAGAGGCATTCGGAATGTCATTAATGTAGATGAGAAAGAGTACGCAAGTAATTATCAAAAGAGGGCACCAAGCCCGGAAGGCTCAGAAGCACCATCAACTGTGTGGGATATAAAAAAATGGTAAATATCACTAAGGATGCCAATTCGAGAACAAAAGTGCATAAGGCAAACAATATCAAAGTATCTGATTCATCAAGGATTCTATCAAGGAACAAGTGACCACGAGGGACAGTCAGGAAACAAGACACACATACCTCCTGGAAGTCAGGACATTCAACAAGGATATGCACGACAGTAAGAGGGACAATGCAGATTGGAAAATATAGAGCAGGGCGGCGCTCCATTAAGTGCCTATGAATTAAACATTTATGGCTAATACGTAATCTCATTAGAGCCATTTCTCACCACCAATTATGGTGATGGGAGGAGGGCCATGGGGACACACTACCTTTAAGAGTATGCAGTTTGTCACGAGTAACAGAAGACCAACAATCCTGCCAATGGGTAAGGATGGAGGAATGAATAACTGGGTAGAAGTCAGAATAAGGAACACCTTTAAGGGAGATGGGGCAAGTGTAGATAGCCTCCTTAGTGACAGAGTCCACATGCTCATTTAAGGACACACAAATATGGCTGGGAAACTGACAAAATTCCACTGTCCTAAATCTATTGGAGATAAGAAACAGCCAATGTTGAATTTCGACTACAACTGAATGAACTGGATTAAAGGGCTCCAGAGCCATGAGGGCACTGTGAGAGTCAACTACAACAATAAAGGAAAATTGACAACAAGAAAGCTGTTGACAAAGAGCATACAAAATAGCACAAAGTTCTGCTGTGGAGATGCTAGTCTCTGGATGCAGGCGACACATAGGTGTGGTCAGGAAAAACAACAGAGTAGGCTACACCATCTGCAGACTTTGACCCATCTGTGAAGACGGAAATGGAGCGGAAGTGTGAAGAAAAGTGTGCAAGAAAAAGTACGACATAAGCGAGAGTGAGGAGGGTGTTGTAGGGACTGTGCAATGTAGCAAAGACAGTAGCGATCATGGCGATCCTGTAGATACAGTATGCCTGTTTCATCATACCGACTTAGGGTAGGAGTCAAACGCAAGGCACCAGAGCTGAGGCATAACCCATTATGATGCAGAGCATCAAGACAGCATAGAGTAGGAGAGGCAGACGAGTAAGCAAGACAACCATACTTGAGTTTAGACAGCACGAAGGTGGAGCGTGCTCGTATCAGCTCCCAAGGAAGTATAACTTACCTTAAGTAAATTAAGGACCTTAGAGCATCCAACTCAGAGGTTAGAGATATGGAGAGACCAAAACAAACGAGTTTCAAAGATTAACTCCATAAGTTTAGCAAAATCTTTGCACAAAAGGGGATTACCATAAAGCGACAAAGGGGGATGAAGAACGACCTACTTCCGAGTAAAAGTCATCGCAAAAGTTTTAGTTGTAGAGAACTTGATGCCATGATTGGTGTCCCAGGATGACACGGCATCAATCACAAGTTGAAGTCGCCGTTGAAGGAAAGGCAAGTCATCACCTTGACAGCAATGGGTAAGATTGTCAACATAGAGAGCTGATGAGATTCCAGAGGGAAGGGAGTAAAGAAGACCACTGAGGGCAACCAGGAAAATTAGTAAGTGCTCAGAACACTACTGTGGGGTACACCTTCATATTGCCGTAAAGAGGCAGAATGGTACAAACCATCACTAAAGGAACGATTAGAGCGGAAGCTTCGTTGGAAAAGAGGAGATTACCACGAATGAAGTTGGGACAAAATATGGTATCTCCAGGTGGTGTCATATGCCTTTTCCAGGTCAAAAAAAGGACAGCAACAACAGAGGTGTTTGCAGTAAAAGCAGTACATATATAGACCATGTTCACCAAGACATCAGTCATGACACTTGTAACAGCCAAATTGAGAAGGTAAGTGGTGGCGATAGTGTTCTAAGAACAACATCATAAGGACATTGAACATACGTTCAAAGAGTTTGCAGACGCAACTCGTGAGGGCAATGGGGCAGATGTCCTTAGCAGCTATCCCTAGAGACCCTGGTTTCTGAATAGGAAAAACCACCACCTGAAGCCAGTTCTCAGGGACAGATGATGACTGCCAGATAAGGTTAAACAGATTCAGTATACAGTATACTGAAACCATGCATTGAGAGAGGTGACATTCATTAGGAGATGTTTCGCTTTCTGAGCCCGCTGCCATAGAACCGCAGAGAGTCAGGGCAGACTGGTGTTCGGAGAGAGAGATCATTATAGAGAAGCTGGAGATGCATGCGAAAATCTATAGGACAAGATTCATGAAGGTGCTTACGAATAAGGAAAGATGAAGGAAGACTAGAACTGGAGCCACCAGTCGAAAAAGGGGAACACAGTTTGGTGGCGACTGACACAGGATCCGCCACAATAGAATCATGGAAGTGAAGGACTGGTGAGACATCTGGAACAAACTTACCCGCAATCTTACGGATTTTCTTCCAGATCTGGGGCAGAGGAATATCAGACGTAATGGTGGAGACAAAAGATTTCCAACTCTCAAGTTTAACTGTACGGACCGCAGTCACCTTATAAAGCAAAAGAAAACAGCCGTCTGTCTGCATCTGTCTTTCTTCCAGGCTGCACTCTTACAGAGGACAGTCGAAACACCCAGCATTCCACCTGGGAACGCACTTCCGCATGCCCCTGGAGGTAGAGCAAGGAATAGAGTGGAGGGCAGCGTCTAATATGGTGTGATGAAAAAGGAGTAGGGCTCGACGGTGAGGCAGATAGGAGAGGTCAGAAAGAGTAGCATGTAGAGTGAATAGATTCCAGTCAGCCTTGGCAAACTGCCACCTAGGGAAGGAGAGAAAAGGGTGAAAAGAGAAAAAGGTGACAAGGATGGGGAAATGGTCACTGTTATGGAGGTCACGAAGAACCTGCCATGTGAAATCTAAATAAAGACAAGACGAAAAAGAGGGAGGTGGTGATGAAGAAGAGGAACTACAGGAGGGGTAAAAGTCAAAGCATGACAACAGGCGAGAGGAAGGATGTTGCAAGGACCGCGCAAGATATCAAAGACAGTGGCGATCACGGTGATACTGGAAAGATAGGAAGGCAGTATCAACATACAAGCTGAGGGTGGGAGTCGAACGAAAGGCACCAGAGCTGAGGCGCAACCCAGTACGGTGCAAAGCATCACGATGACGAAGAGTAGGAGACGAGTAAGCAGGGCAACCATAATCGAGTTTAGACAGGACGAGAGATGAATGTAAAGAGAGGAGTGTGCGGCTATCAGCTCCCCAAGAAGTATGGGACAAAACCTTAAGGATGGTAAGGGTCTTGGAGCATTCAACTTGGAGGTAAGAGATATGAGGCGACCAAGACAAACGAGTGTCAAAGATTAACCCCAAAAGCTTAGCGGACTACCTGAACACAAGGTGATGACCATAAAGCGAAAGAGGGACAAAGAACGACATGCTTCTGAGTAAAAGTCATAGCACAAGTCTTAGACATAGAGAACTTGAAGCCATGATCAGTGGCCCAAGATGACATGGCATCAATCGCAAGTTGAAGCCACAGTTGAAGGAGAGGCGAATCATCATCCCGACAGGAAAGGGTAAGATCGTCGACATAGAGAGCGAAGAAAACACCAGAAGGGAGGAAATAAGACCATTGAGTGCAACTAGAAAAAGAGTAGTGCTCAGAACACTACCTTGGGGTACACCCTCATATTGCCTAAAAGGGACAGAGAGAGTGGCACTAAGCCTAACTCGAAAGAAACGAGAGATAAAGCTTTGGAAGAAGAGAGGGAGATTACCACGAAGGCAAGATGAATGAAGTTGTGACAGAATATGATATCTCCAGGTGGTGTCGTAAGCCTTTTCCAGGTCAAAGAAGACGGCAACAACAGAGGTCTTCGCAGCAAAAGCAGTACAAATATAGACCCTCCAAGTTTGCCAGGACATCTGTTGTGCTGCGGCACTTGTGAAAACCAAATTAAGAAGGGGAGAGGTGGCGAGTGTTCTAAAACCCACATCAGACAAACGTTAACCATACGTTCAAAAGAGTTTGCAGACAACTCATGAGAGCAATAGGGTGGAAGTCCTTAGGGAATGTCCTGAGAGACCCTGGAAACATAACAGGGAGGACGGGTAGGACAACAGCATCGAGCCAGTCCTCAGGTACTGAAGATGACTCTCAGACCCGATTATACAGACTCAGTAGATACCGAGACATGCACAGAGGGAGATGGTGAAGCATCTCATAATGAATGCCATCGGAACCCACTGCCATAGAACCACAGAGGGACCGGGCAGACTTAAGTTTAGAGAGAGAGAAGGGATCGTTATAGAGAAGGCTGAGATGAGTGCAGAAATCTAAAGGACGAGATTCAAGAACAGACTTACGAAGAAGGAAAGATTGAGGAAGATGAGAACCAGAGCTAACAGACAAAAAGTGGGAACCCAGTTTGGTCGCAACGTGCAACGGGTCCACCACAAGAGTACCACGGAGGTGGAGGACCGGCGAGACATCAGAAGCAAACTTACCCACTATCTTGCGGATACCCCTCCAGATCTGCGGCAGAGTATTTTCGGACGTAATGGAGGAAACATAAGACCTCCAACACTCACGTTTACCTGTACAGATGGTCCTACGGACCACTGAACTCGCCTTCCGAAACAAAAGACAAGAATCAGCCATCTGCCGGCGGCGGTGTCTCTTCCAGGCTGCACATTTATAGCAGACAGCCCAAGCACAGTCCACATTCCACCAGGGAACGCACTTCCATGTTTCCTGAGAGGTAGAGCGAGGAATATAGTGGAGGGCAGCATTGAAGACGGTGTCATGAAAAAGGAGGAGGGCACGAGGGAGAAGCAAAATGGAGAGGTCGGAGAGAGTAGCACAGAGGGTAAATTGATGCCAGTCAGCCTCGGCAAACCGCCACCTAGGGAAGGAGAGGGCAGGGTGAAAAGAAAAAAGGTAACAAGGATGGGGAAATGGTCACTGCCAAGGAAGTCATCAAGAACCTGCCATGTGAAATTCAAGTAAAGAGACAACGAGCAAAGAAAAAATCAAGAAAGGAAAGGGTGCAGTCCAAGAGTCCAAATGAGTGGGCTCATCAGAATTCCTTAGAGACAGGGAAGAAGGGAGGACAAACGGTTCGAGAAGGCGACCCCGGCTGTTTGTCAGAACATCACCCCAGAGGGTATGTCGACAACTGAAATCACCCAGCAGGAGCACAAGGCTCTGGCAAGGAGTCCACTAGGTGTTTAAGATCGAGAAGAGAAAGCAGCACATTTAAGGGAGATAAATGGAACAAACTGTGTACCATTTATGCACAAAGACACGGGAAACAGAACATTGAAGAGGTGATGGAAAAAGTAAGGGGACGAAGGGAACATCAGAACGAATCAAAAGCAGAAAAGTTATTGGCCCCAGCAAAATATGAAGGGGGGGTGGGGCAGGGGGAGAGAAAGGAATAATCACGAGCACCAAGCGTCTGCTCCTGGAGACGGACACAAAGGAGCGAAAACTGTGAAATCAAAAGTTGGAATTCATGGAAATTAGTGTAATATCCATGAATATTCCATTGAAGAATAGACATCGACAAAAAGAGAAAGGACAAGAACAGAGAACAATGAAGAAACAAAGGTTAAAAAGGAACACAGCATGTCAAAGAAATGCAGGATCAGGATCAGGGTCAGCGAAGTCAGGGATAGTGGGCATGGGTAAACTGAGTAAAGATGGAGGGAAGGGAGTGGGAGGACAGACCAGAGGCAGATGAGCAGGGACCAGAGGAGGAGGCAACCGAGAGGGACTTTCAAGGACAGCAGGAGGGGCAGAAACCAGGAAGCACACCTCAGCAAGGGCAGGAACCGAGAGGGTAGCGGGGGCCAAAGAAACCTCCACAGCAGGAACAGGGGGCTCGACCACCAAAATGGGAGGGGTGGAGCGATAGAGTCAGAGGTAGGGGGCGAGGATGAAAGTGAAGCTTTCTTACCAGCCGGGGAGGAGAAAGGAGATAAGCCAGGCTTTTGCTTCTGACTCAGAGAGGCAGGTGTTCCAGCAGCAACGTACTGGGCAACAGACTCAAACGTCTAAACAGAAGAACGAAAGCGAGCAATACGATGATTGCTAGGAGAAGGATGGACATCAGCCCGCACAGACAGGCGGCGTGGAGAGCTAAGAGACAGAGGAGAAGGATGGGAAGGAGGATCAAAGGGAGATGAGAAAGAAGACACAGGAGACATGGCAAACTGGGTAGAAAGAAGGGGAATCCCAGACAGAGAACCAGGAGAGGGGACCTTCGGGTCTGAATGTAAAGGAACAGGGGAGCAGGCGGTGGGCGTATCTGGGTCTAAGGCCTGGAAACTGTTGAGACTGAGGAAGGTCGGAAGGACGAGGAGAGGAAGAGCGCAACACGTGAGCGTAAGAAACCCCAGCAAAAGGGGTAGGAGGGGGATGGTGAACTTGGCGCCTCGCCTCAGCAAAAGACAAACGTTCCCAGTGCTTCAAGTTGAGGACAGCTGCCTCGTGTTTGTAATGGATACACACGCGAGAGAAGGTAGGGTGGGCATCACCGCAATTGAGGCAGCGAGCCTGGGGAGAAGTGCACTCCGACTTAAAGTGACCTTCGTTCCCACACATAGGGCAGAGAGAGAGAGAATACTGGAGCATTTGAGGGCACCATGTCCGAACTTCCAGCACTTATTACAAAGCCGAGAAGAGGGTATGTACTCCTGAATGGAGCATTTGGCACCAGCAAAAATAACAGAGGGCGAAAGTGTCCAACCATCAAAGGTAATTTTCACAAGCCAATGGGACAGACGGCGATGGCCACGAGGGGGTCGTGAAAGTGTAAACCTGGAGAACAGAATGGCCTTGGGCCTCGAGGACATGTTTAATATCCTGGTGGCAGTCCTTGAGGTTCCTAATACCGGTTGTAACATGGTGTGGGAGGAGAACAGTGCCAACACTGGCACTTAACTGAGCATTCTTGGAGACCCCAACAGGGAGGGTCACCTCAATGCAGGACAAAGTAGCCAAGTGGACAGCTGCATCCCAAGAAGAAGCAGCAACAACATGCGTACCGAGATGGGTAGGGTTAAAAGTAACAGAGGCATCTACTGAATCAACAAGGTGCCTATGGAGGGAGAAATTGTCAGGAGTAGAATCTAAATGATGGAGGTCCACGTAGCAAGATCAAACAAGGCATGGTACGAATTGGTATGGGAAGGAAGCATGCGAGAGCAGCCATGGCGGGGACGGTGGTGAGAACCCCCTAGAGAGAGAGAGAGAGGGGGGTCATAAGGTGCAGTAGTCACAATGAGAGATGGAGTCGTACTAGGGGACGAGGTAATCACCACAGGGGGCTTGGGGCTCAACCCAACCACAGAAGAGGAAGGGGAGCGGGGGAGTAGTCCAGTCTGGGCCCAATGTAGCGGGGGCTACAGAGCCCAGTCTTCCAGCACAGTCCGACTCAGGGGCCTGGTCACCCACCCCCCATGAGCCTGGGAAAGGGAAGTCGTTTCATCAACCATGCAGCAGTCTTTCTAAAAGTTTGGGGCCTGGAACAGCACGGGCCAGTGCAGGAAGGGTGCATCGTTTCTCAGCAGGGCCCCCCCCCCCTTTTTAACAAGGAGTCCTACTGCATAGTTCATTCTCCCACATTGGTGCAAAGACCCCACTCCCCCTATTGCCCCAGCCTGGACACCCAGCCATCCACTCAGGGCTACCCCTCCAGCGGGCAGTCCGATGGCTCACAAGGCCCCTACGTGGTGCCTATCCGCATGTACAACACACAAAGAGGGGACAGGAGAGTGGGCAAAGGCAACCCTCACTAGTCCCAGGGTGGTGTACGTGAGCCCCTCACCATGACAAGGTGACACCACAGAGGGGAGGGGGCCGAGAAGAGCAGATGTACTCCTGAATACAGCATCTGGCACCAAGAGTTACGGAAGATGGAAGGGACCTATCAAAAGTGATTTTCATTACACAAAGAGACTGGCCATGACGACCACGAGGGAAGGCGAGTAACATATTAATAAGGAGGATAGAATGGCCTTGGGCCTCAAGGACATGTTTATTATGGTAGTCTTTAAGTTCCTTATCACCAGTTGCTACATGGTATGGAAGAATAACTGTGCCAATCCTGGCATTTATTTAACCAGGCATTTTTTTATATTCGAACCGGTGTCTCCCCAATGCAGGACAACGAGGCTAAGTGGACAGCTGCTTCCCGAGAAGGAGCTGCAACAACACGTGTACCAGTATGGGTGGGGTTAAAAGTGACAAAGGTATCCACCAAATCAACTAGAGTAAGAGTAATTAGGTCAAGTGGAGGAGTAGGTCTGTATATTAAAGAGGAGCTGGAATGCACAGAGCTCCTGAACTTGACCAATGAGGTGGTAGAGGTACTTGGAATCAAGGTAGAGAATATAAATCTAATTATTATTCTAATATACAAACTGCCAGATGCAACAGTTCAGGAATTTACTGAGCAGATCCACAAAATAGAAAATAGCCTTGATAACCTAGCAAACCCAGTACCAGATATTATCTTCCTTGGAGACTTCAATCTACCCAGTTTACAATGGAGAATAATAAACAGTAATACTATAGCATGAAATCAACCTGGAAATAACCAATCACAGGTCAGAGAACTACTGAGATTCTGTGACAAATTCTCGCTCAGTCAGCAGATTACAGAACCGACTAGGAATGAGAACACGCTGGACCTCATATTCACGAACAATGATGAGCTAATCAGAGACATTACTGTCTCGGACACTATGTACTCGGACCACAAGCTCATTGAAGTGGAAACTAACATTAATAATGGTAGTAGGCCCAAGAGAAACAACAAGCGAGAAGGGCTATTCAATAAATTAAATTTTAATAATAAAAGGATAGACTCGGAGAAAATAAACAAGGAACTTACAACATTCAATGGGAAAATGTTTAAGAAATAAAAATCCTACACAAGGTCCAACGTAGAAAGAGAACACAGACGACATTACAGAAGAAGAAAAAAGTTAACAGAAGTGCTGAAGCAGACACGACTTTCCATACAAAGAAGGAATAATTTAAACAGGGAGATTGAAGAAATTGAACAGACTGAAGCATTCATATCAACTTGAAGAAAGGCAACTAAAACAGAAAGCAATTCAAAAAATAAAGAAATACCCAAAATATTTCTTCACATATGCTAAATCAAAAGTAAAAACCACTGCCAGTATTGGACCTATTCGTACTAGTGAAGGTTCATACACTGAGGATGACAAAGAAATTAGTGAAATCCTAAAAAAGCAATATGAGGACATGTTTAGCACCCCGATACACAGCATGAAAGTGGAAGATCCGGACAACTTCTTTACGCGTGATATACAAACCCCTGTAAATATAATTGATATCAAATCGAGCGTGGCAGGTTTTGAAAGAGAAATTGACAATATGCCCATGCACTCAGCCCCGGGTTCAGACTCATGGAATTCAATATTTATAATGAAATTCAAAGTGCCAGTAGCACAGGCACTCAGTATAGTGTGGAGAAAGAGCTTGGACACGGGGGAGATACCAGATGCGCTTAAAGCAGCAGACATAGCCCCTCCACACAAGGGAGGTAGCAAAGCATTGGCAAAGAATTATAGACCAGTTGCACTTACGTCCCACATAATAAAATTACTGTATTTGAGAGAGCGATCAGGTCACTAGTTTCATGGAGATCAATGACCTCCACAATCCAGGCCAACATGGATTTAGAGCAGGAAGATCATGCCTCTCACAGATACTTGACCATTATGACAAAATCACTGAGGCATTAGAAGAAAAACAGAGTTCAGATGTAGTATACACAGATTTGCAAAGGCATTCGATAAATGTGACCATGAAGTGATAGCACACAAAATGAGGTCAATGGGAATAACTGGTAAAGTAGGACGCTGGATACTCAGTTTTCTGTCGAACAGACCAGAGAGAGTAACAGTTAACCATATAAAATCGAGTCCAAGCGCAGTTAAAAGCTGCAGTACCTCAAGGTAGTCCTTGCACCACGGCTTTGCCTTATTCTCATATCAGATATAGACTCAAATACAAGGCACAGCTTCGTATCATCCTTTGCAGATGACACAAAAATCAGCATGAAAATTACCTCTGCTGAAGATATTGAAAAACTACAAGCAGATATTAATAAAGTTTTCGACTGGGCTACAGAAAATAACGTGATGTTTAACAACGATAAATTCCAGGTACTAAGATACAGTAAAATTGAGAACCTTAAACTTAATACAGGGTACAAAACACAATCTAATTTGCCCATAGTAGGAAAGAAACATGTAAAGGATTTGGGAATAATGATGTCTGATGACCTAAATTTTAGGGAGCATAACCAAGCAAATATTGCGGCAGCCAGAAAAATGATCGGATGGATTACGAGAACTTTCAAATCCAGGGATCCCATCACAATGGTTGTACTCTTCAAATCACTTGTGCTGTCCCATCTTGAGTACTGCTCAATACTCACTTCCCCATTTAGAGCAGGAGAGATTGCTGAAATAGAGGGAGTACAGAAAACATATACGGGATACATGAACGAGATAAAGCATCTAAATTATTGGGATCGTCTCAAAGCTCTCCGAATGTACTCACTAGAAAGACGATGGGAGAAATATCAAATAATATACAAGTGGGAAAATACTGGAGGGCCAGGTCCCAAATCTGCACAGTAAAATAACAACATACTGGAGTGAACAATATGGTAGAAAATGCAGAGTACTGTACAACCAGTGAAGAGCAGGGGTGCCATAGGCACAATTAGAGAGAACTATATAAACATCAGAGGTCCATGGTTGTTCAACATCCCCCCAGCGAGCATAAGAAATATTGCCGGAACAACCGTGGACATCTTCAAGAGGAAACTAGATAGTTTCCTCCAACGAGTGCTGGACCAACCGGGCTGCGATGGGTATGTGGGCCTGTGGGCTGCTGCAAGCAACAGCCTAGTGGACCAAACTCTCACAAGTCAAACCTGGCCTCGGGCCGGGCTTGGGGAGTAGAATAACCCCCAGAACCCCATCAACCAGGTATCAACTAGGTGTTTATGGATGAATAAATCATCAGGACGAGTAGAATTAACATGACCGAGATTAAAATACTTAGTCCATGTAGCAGGACCAAACAAAGCTTGGAAGGTATTAGAACCGGAAGGAATCGTGTGAGTGTGACTGTGGAGAGGATGGCACCGAGCACCCCCAGTAAGAGGGGGGGTAAAAGGTGCAGTTGTTACAATGAGAGATGAAGCCACTCCATGTGATGAGGTGGTCATCACTGGGGGCTTGGGGCTCAACCCTGCCACAGAGGTAGAAGGGGAGCAGAGATAGTCGGGACTGGTAGACCAAGCTCTCACAAGTCAAGCCTGGCCTCGGAGACTAGAAGAACACCCAAAACACCATCAAGCAGGGAAAGTCTGAAGCTGCTTGGTCTGGGACCAAAGTAGCAGGGGGCTACAGAGCCCGGCTTTCCATCACAGTCCGACTCGGGGGCCTGGTCTCCCACCCCACATCTGAGAACTTAAAAATAAGGGTCAGATATCAGCATGTAAATGAACAGGTAATCATTTCATCAACAAACAAGCCCCCATACCCACTATGGCGACACAATTCGAGGATAGGACACTCGATAAGACGTGGACATTCCCCAGGGGTATATCGTGGATATATGCCCAGCAATCACATGTACCACTTTAAGAACCATCAGTCCGTCAAGATTGGGCTCAGCAACAAAGAAAAAGAGTGACAATAAAAGTGTCCCTTTGCTCAACAATTTCGGGTACCACAGTTTTACTTGCGAGAGACTGTGCCTCACCTAACACCCAGTGTCAAAACAGAAGATGACATCTAAAAGAATGATCAAGAATAGCAAAAAGTCGCTGGGAAATAGCAATTAAAAAGGAGACTTGGGAAGGAGAAATTAAACTTAGTAGGAAAAAGCATTCAGCACAATTAGTGAAGAAGGCAGCAGGAGCATAAGGCTTCAAAAGGACAGAGGACACTGTCCCATGGAGCATCACACTCTAGCATCTGCCAACCAAGCCCCCTCACGATGGCAATGAGCTGGAAAGGGAGGGAGAGATGAAAAAGACGAGAGGGTGAAGAATACTGCCCGGTGAGACACCAGTGTTAATGGGTAGAGTGGGAAAATTGGAATCACTCACAGAGACATACTGGAGCCTGTCACTGAAGTAAGATTGTAGGTATTGGAGGGAGTGACCTCTTACTCCGTAATGTTGCAATTTAAGAAAGTTAATGTGTTTACAGTATCAAAACGTCTAATGTAGGTCAACAAATAAATGAATAAGTTTTCCAAGGGCTGCATAAATGAAATTAATCATACTAACTGGGCATGATTGGTCCTTTTTTGGGCCTGAAGCTGTTATGGGAAGAACTAAGTATAAATAGGAGTAAGGCTGCGTGTAAATTAACTTTAAAATAATTTAGACAAAATCTGCAGAATTGATATTGGTCTATAATTGTTGACTTCAGAGAGATTGCTGCTTTTAAGGACTAAGGTTACTCTTGCTTTTTTTCTCAAAATATCAGGAAAGGTTTAGAGTTCAAATAATTTGTTGTAGAGCAATGCAATGGCTGGAGCTAAAAATCTAGAGGCTTTTTTTGTAAATTAGGGGTGGTATCTCAACATACAGTATCTATGCATGAGGTTCATTCATCCACTACAAACTACCTCAAGCCCATCATCATCCAACAAAAATCTGCTATCAGAACAATAAAACTGTCTTCAAACAACACCCAACCTCTCTTTTTAAAATCCCTGAACATGCTACATATACACTCGCTCTACACATTCTCTTGTGCTATTTACAAGTACAAAACCTTGTTCCTAAATGCTAACTCTGATCTGAAACTCTCCATTGATAGATGTAATAGAACCCACAAGCACCACAACATAAATATCTCTTCGATATAATTTTTTGATATAAATTGACAGTCAGGATAATATAATTGCCAATCAGACTAATATAACTTTGAATCAGGGTTTTTCACCCACAGGGTAATTGATCAATGGAACTGCCGACCCACCAAACCCATAACTGCCAAAACTGTGCTGAATTTCAAAATATACCTGGAAAAAATCATGAAGGCAAACTGGGAGGGGGAAGGGAACCTTCAACAAGCCGACGACTTCCTGTTCTCACTGAGGCTACTCGGGTTAGTGGCCCTCAGGTAAATCGGGTAAAATATTATTCCCAGACAATTACAGCATAACTGATAAAGTTAGGCTAGAGTAATAAATTTCTGGTAAATTTAGAGTGATAAATTTTTAGAGTAATATAAATTTAAATTTCATATTAACTTGACTGACAGCTATAAATGCCAATCAGCCTTCAATATGCTCTTCGGTGAAATATTTATAATCAAGAATAGAACTCATAAATAGGCCTAAACAAAAAATAAAAAATGGACATCAGTTTGCATATGAATCTCCTGAGAAGACTCCTCGATTAATATACATTTCCTTACCAATCAAATAGTGTCACCTTAAGTACATCTCAGATTGTCTTCTTCACCAACTCCAATGCTAAATAATATTACAACAAAAATGTCCATAACTTAGCTACAGAGTATATTACATTTTAAATAAATTTCCACAGGAAGCAAAAAAAGGAAGCACATTATTTACATAAATATGAAGAAAAACATTTAAAGCTTTGTTTTACCTTTGCTAAATTAAAGAGATATTTCTATACAGTACTTATAAGCAATTTTGAGTTTTCCTAGTGACAGCTTCTCCAGTTCTTGCTTAGTCATCTAACTTTCATAAAAGAACAATATAATAAAATATCTTCATATCTTTACCTTTTCATTGTGAAGTGTATTTCTCAAGCAAAATATAATTACCTCTGAAGAACATCCAACTGACATTGTGATAGCACACTGTTAGATTAAAGGTAAGATAATATACTATTATGTGCCTCATTATCCTTCAACATTCTCTTAATTATCTTTCACACTCAAAGTGTTTAGCCTATTATCTGCATGTATCATCTTGTGCCTCTTCATATGTCCAGGACGACTGAATCTCTTCCCACACTCTGGACAATCGTGAGGTTTGTCACCTGAATGCACTAACATGTGGCTTATTATATTTCCACGTTCTCTAAATTTTTTGCCACACTCGGCACATTGAAAAGGTCTTTGATCCGCATGCACCATCCTGTGAGTCTTCATATTTCCACGCTGCCTGAATCTCTTCCCACACTCTGGACACGCATGAGGTTTCTCACCTGAATGCACTAACATGTGCTGTATTATAGTTCCACGTACTCTAAATTTTTTGCCACACTCGGCACATTGAAAAGGTCTCTGATCCGCATGCACCATCCTGTGCCTCTTCATATTTCCAAGCCGACTGAATCTCTTCCCACACTCTGGACACTCGTGAAGTTTGTCACCTGAATGCACTAACATGTGAGTCTTCACACTTCCACGCTCACTGAATCTCTTCCCACACTCTGGACACTCATAAGGTTTGTCACCTGAATGCACTAACATGTGAGTCTTCACATCTTGAGGACAGGTGAATACCTTCGGACACTGTGGACACTGGTGAGTCTTCATCTTCTTTATGACAGGTGCAGTTTGTGTGAAGGTTTTCTCCCCCGGATGTTGGGAGAAGCGTCAAGGCTTGAGTGTTGTTTCTTAGCGTTAGACTTGATGTGAGCACAAGGCGGTCAGTGGTGGTGCTTCTTCTTTATGATAGGTGCAGTTTGTGTCAAGGTTTTCCCTTAATGCTCGTGCTGGACACCACCGGCTGGCGCGCTGCTAAAATGGCGGCGGTTGTTTACCCTCTCATCACCTAAGCGTTCCAATGTTTTTGTCTGGTTCCACATATCATTTTTCCTACTTCTTATTTATGTTTATAACTGGTCATTTACAATTAACGCTTGTATTTATCCTCATGTTTTTCAATCAAAGAATGTACTTTGGAATTGTTTCTTTAAACATAATGCCACACGATTACACTTTTTGAAGGAAACAGCTCTCCCACTGGGATACAAGATACTCCTTACATTGACAACACTAATTTTTTTGCCATTTCGGACACTAGTTTTGGACGTTTCGCTTATGTGTACGTGTTCAATATTAAATCGACTATATAATGTTATTAATAATTAAATTTTTATAAATTAAATAATTAAATTATTTATTATAAATAAATACTTAAAAAATGTATTATGTATGTTGTATTAAAAATTAAAAATACGGATGTACACTATTTCACTCGGAGATATTTGCATAATACGAATTATAATCTGAAAATATATACATATAACAATGTATAACCATGAATGAAAAATCAAACAGGAAATTACTTAAGCACATACGTGATAATCAATTCAATTTCTTTCTTTATTATGCACCCCATACCCATCCCGTGTGCGGTGGTGTAAAGGATTACAGAGGCATATAATTGGTTCAGGAACTGAACCCTCTAGTTCGTTTAGCTAAGCAAATAACAATGTTTGACGCTAGTTACAAAATTAACAATGTTGCATACACATGTACACACCCTCATATATACATGTACATATATATATATACGTATACACATATACATACACATACATATCTAATCACCCACACAAATACACACATCAATAATCTTTGTGTCACAAGTGACACAAAGAGGTGTCACAAGTGATCAACAAGAGGCTCACAACAGTCACTATACAAGGCACTTTACATCTATAGTGAGTCACACAGTTACTATAGTCTTGCTCCACACCCACCCAACTGGGCGGCAGCTTTACAGTCATGTGCTCCACACCCACCCAACTGGGCGGCAGCTTTACAGTCATGTGCTCCACACCCACCCAACTGGGCGGCAGCTTTACAGTCATGTGCTCCACACCCACCCAACTGGGCGGCAGCTTTACAGTCATGTGCTCCACACCCACCCAACTGGGCGGCAGCTTTACAGTCATGTGCTCCACACCCACCCAACTGGGCGGCAGCTTTACAGTCATGTGCTCCACGCCCACCCAACTGGGCGGCAGCTTTACAGTCATGTGCTCCACACCCACCCAACTGGGCGGCAGCTTTACAGTCAGGTCCATGCATTACCTACAGTAAGCAAATTTTGGATACTTCACTAAGATTTCGGGCAGCACATCATTATGAATGAAGTACTTACACAATTCTTGGACACTATTAATGGTGTTATCTCTAAATTCCGCAATTTTTTCACATTCCATTATATAATGCCGCAAAGTATGCGAATAGTTCTGCTGACAGTTTACATTTAGTCAAATCTACATCAGCAGATGTTACAAACTGCCAGAGGTATTTGTAGCCGAGCCTAAACCTAGCAGTGGTAACATCTAGAAGTTTGCTAACATTATTGGATGACCCATAGACGTGCGGTTCTTCCTGCATAGTAGAATGATGATAGATGGAGTAACTGGTGTGAATTTCACTTTGCCTCAAGTCTCCGTAATTTAGTTGATGTTCCTGGGATATTGCTGCCCTCAGACTGCTCAAAGGCAGTCCAAGTTGGTAATCAATCAACCTGTCCTCTTAAAAAGAACGTCGCTTTTGGCCGTTTGCCCGTATGGCCGAATATGGACGTAATTTGAAAATGAAAAAAAATTGAAAATAAATTTGGGATTTTTTTTTCAACAACAGTAAGTCAAGGGTCCTCTGCTAGGTTAGGTGGGCAGGAAATTCTCATAAAGTTTCAAAACGTTATGAAAAACGTTAATTGAAAGTTCCTCCTCTAAGCTCTCCGAGGAGGGCCGGACGACTCAAACAGAAAACGGAACAGTACGTCACTTTTGTGAGTCGATTTCATTTCAAATTACGTCCAAATTTGGCCATAGTGCGCATACAACCCAAAAGTGACGTTATTTTTAAGAGGACGGGTTGAATCAATTCCCTCTTTACGAGCAAAAGTCTTGGCTAGCTCATCGGTTCTATCATGCATTCGGAGACCAATAATCAACACGTCATAATATACTTTGGCTGATATGTTCATCAATATGGAAGTTCTTAAGTTTTTTCCTTTCATAATTTTCCTTCGTGGTTATACATTATTGTCTTCAACTCTACATTGTCATACTATTCATTACGTGTTAATTTTTTCATGAAGCCTGTGAGGTGCGGATAAAAGATAAACTTATAGCCAGTTTTTTTTTATTTACTCTTTGTAATTCTTCATATAGAATATCGTAGCATTATATAGAATAGGGTAGCAGCACAATGCTGCGTATACCTAAGCTTATCAATGAAAAAAAGGGATTTATATACACACACACACAAATATATATATATATATATATATATATATATATATATATATATATATATATATATATATATATATATATATATATATATATGTATATATATATATATATATATATATATATATATATATATATATATATATAAATATATGTATATATATATATATATATATAAATTTATATATATATATATATATATATATATATATATATATATATATATATATATATATGTCGTACCTAGTAGCCAGAACGCACTTCTCGGCCTACTATGCAAGGCCCCATTTGCCTAATAAGCCAAGTTTTCGTGAATTAATTGTTTTTCGACTACCTAACCTCCCTAACCTAACCTAACCTAACTTTTTCGGCTACCTAACCTAACCTAACCTAAAAAGATAGGTTAGGTTAGGTTAGGTAGGGTTGGTTAGGTTCGGTCATATATCTACATTAATTTTAACTCCAATAAACAAAAATTGACCTCATACATAATGAAATGGGTAGCTTTATCATTTCATAAGAAAAAATGAGAGAAAATATATTAATTCAGGAAAACTTGGCTTATTAGGCAAATCGGGCCTTGCATAGTAGGCCGAGAAGTGCGTTCTGGCTACTAGGTACGACATATATATATATATATATATATATATATATATATATATATATATATATATATATATATATATATATATATATATATATACATATACAAAGCCAGTGTACAATTCAATTTCTTTCTTTATTATGCACCCCATATATATATATATATATATATATATATATATATATATATATATATATATATATATATATATATATATGTCGTACCTAATAGCCAGAACGCACTTCTCAGCCTACTATGCAAGGCCCGATTTGCCTAATAAGCCAAGTTTTCATGAATTAATTGTTTTTCGACTACCTAACCTACCTAACCTAACCTAACCTAACTTTTTCGGCTACCTAACCTAACGTAACCTATATAGATAGGTTAGGTTAGGTTAGGTAGGGTTGGTTAGGTTCGGTCATATATGTACGTTAATTTTAACTCCAATAAAAAAAATTGCCCTCATACATAATGAAATGGGTAGCTTTATCATTTGATATGAAAAAAATTAGAGAAAATATATTAATTCAGGAAAACTTGGCTTATTAGACAAATCGGGCCTTGCATAGTAGGCCAAAAAGTGCGTTCTGGCTACTAGGTACGACATATATATATATATATATATATATATATTTATATATATATATATATGTCGTACCTAGTAGCCAGAACGCACTTCTCAGCTTACTATGCAAGGCCCGATTTGCCTAATAAGCCAAGTTTTCCTGAATTAATATATTTTCTCTATTTTTTTTCTTATGCAATGATAAAGCTACCCATTTCATTATGTATGAGATCAATTTTTTTTTATTGTAGTTAAAATTAACGTAGATATATGACCGAACCTAACCAACCCTTCCTAACCTAACCTAACCAATCCTACCTAACCTAACCTAACCTATCTTTTTAGGTTAGGTTAGGTTAGGTAGCCGAAAAAGTTAGGTTAGGTTAGGCAAACTTACTTACAAAGTTACTTACAAAGCAAGTAACTGACAAAAGATTAAACAATCCATGGCTCACAAGTGGCATTCTCAACTCAATCAACAAGAAACATGAATATGAAAAGAAACTTAGGATTGGCCTAGTTTCAAGGGAAGTAGCTAAAAGGTACTCATCATTGCTTACCAGTATCATAAGAAAGGCAAAACTTGCATATTATGTGAATAGATTCAGTGAAGCAAAAGGCAACATGAAAAGCACTTGGAAAACCATTTCTAGTATCCTAGGAACTAAACAACACTCACATAACCAAATAAAACTCTACAAGGATGGGGATATACCGTCAACTGATTTAGAATGGCAAATAAATTTAATAGTTTCTTTTCATCGGTTGGTGCTAATCTTGCCAGTAAAATCCCACATACTCAGACACATATTAACACATATCTCTCAGGCAGCTATCCAAACTCTCTTCTCCTTTCACCAATCAGCCCGGCAGATGTTGTGTCCATCATACACTCTCTAAAAGCCAAGGCAGGGAACACCAGTGAAATTCCGTCCATTGTGTACAAGAGCGCCTCCCATGCCCTTGCCCCACCCATTGCACTACTGTTCAACAAATCTATAGAGTGTCACACCTTCCCTGATATCCTCAAAAAAGCAAGAGTAACGCCAGTCCAAAAAGGAGGCAATCCGGCAGACATAAACAATTATAGACCAATATCAAATCTACCCATTCTATCAAAAATATTTGAAAAAAAATATTTACAAACAGCTCTATTCCTACCTCGTAAAATTCGACATACTCAGCCCCTGCCAGTTTGGCTTCCGGTCCCAAAAGAGCACCAACGATGCAATCATTAATCTCCTTGACGTTATCTACTCAGCCCTTGACAAAAATGAGTTTCCGATTGGACTCTTCATTGACCTAAGAAAAGCCTTTGATACTGTTAATCACAACTACCTCTTACTTAAACTCCAGCATTATGGAATCCGAGGCCTTGCCCTTGACAACATCCGATCCTATCTTAGTGACAGACACCAATATGTAACCATCGATGATACAACTTCTTCCACTCTATCAATTACCGTTGGAGTGCCACAGGGCAGTATCTTAGGACCTCTTCTATTTATATATATAAACGATCTGCCTAATGTCTCTAATATTCTTAAACCTATATTGTTTGCTGATGATACTACCCTTATCTATTCAGACCCCAACCCACATACACTAAATAATGTTGTGAATAATGAATTAAAAAAAGTCCACTTATGGATGTCAACTAACAAACTAACACTAAACATAGAAAAGACCTACTACATCTTATATGGAAGCAAATCATCGAATGCAATTCAGCTACAGATAGACAACATTAACATCAGTAATAAAAATGATGGCAAGTTTCTTGGACTATTCCTAGACAAGAGACTCAACTTCAGCACCCACATTCAACACATAACTAAGAAAGTCTCTAAAACGGTTGGTATACTCTCCAAAATAAGATATTATGTTCCTAACTCTGCTCTCTTCTCACTATATTATGCACTAATTTATCCCTATCTTAATTATGGTATCTGTGCATGGGGGTCTACCACTGCAAACCACCTTAAGCCCATCATCACCCAGCAAGAATCTGCTATCAGAATAATAACAAACTCTGCTTTCAGACAACACTCAGCTCCCTTGTTTAAATCTCTTAACTTGCTAAATATTAACTCCCTCCACACATTCTCTTGTGTTAATTACATTTACAAAACCCTGTTCTTAAATGCAAATCCTGCTCTGAAACTCTCCCTGGACAGATGTAATAGGACCCATTATCACCACACCAGAAATAAATATCTCTTTGATATCCCCCAGGTTCAAACTTAATCTGTGTAAATACTCTATGCAAATTAAGGGACCTAGTCTATGGAACTCACTCCTTAGTAAATTGAAAAGCTGTCAAACTTTTGCCTCATTTAAAAACAAAACCAAAAAGTACCTAATTTCATCTTCGTAGTTTCCTACACTGAGCTTTAAATTTGCTCTGTACCTAGTGTTACGCAATCTTCCAATCTTTATGTACTTAATCCAAACAACTTTATCATTGTGTTCATTGCTGTTTTTTATGTGCTAGCCATATGCTGTATTGTGCCTATTAATTTTTGTTAAACTACCATTCAAGCTGTCATTGCAATCAATCTGAGCTACCTATGTACTTTAATATGCCTACAATTTTCTCTCATCTTTTATTTTTTTCTTGCTATGTAACTTTTATCATTTTTATAAATTTTGCAGGTAAATACCTACTTAAAATTTTCTTAGATTAAGGACCTGCCCGAAACGCTGCGCGTACTAGTAGCTTTACAAGAATGTAATTACTATGCTATGTATCCTCTCAATCCCAATGTACCTGTGAGCCTCTTGTTGATCACTTGTGACACAAAGATTATTGATGTGTGTATTTCGGTGGGTGATTAGATATGTATGTGTATGTATATATGTATACATATATATATATATGTACATGTATGTATGAGAGTGTATACATGTATATAACATTAATAATCTTGTAACTAGCGTCAAAAATTGTTATTTGCTTAGCTAAACGAACTAGAGGGTTAGATCCAGCAGCTGATGGCCCAGCTGGTGGTGTTCCAGCTGAGCATGCCCCTGGAGGCCAGGCACAGCTGCTGACGTTCCGGCTGACGTGGTCCCAGCCGATGATCCAGCAGCTGATGGCCCAGCTGGTGGTGTTCCAAGCTGAGCACGCCCCTGGGGGCCAAGCACAGCTGCTGACGTGCCGGCTGTTGTGGTCCCAGCCGATGAGCCAGCAGCTGCGGGCTCAGCTGACGGTCTTACAGCTGAGCATGCCTTGGCCAGACCCAGCTGCTGAGGAGGTGGCTGACGTAGTACATGCCGATGATCCAGCAGCTGAGGGCCCAGCTGGTAGCGTTACGGCCACTGGGCGAGGCCCAGCTGTTGGGCCAGCTGGTGGTGTGCCAGATGTTCATGACACCGGGGGGCCTGGCCCAGCTCCGGATGTCCCGGCTGACGAGTTTTCAGCCGATGACCCAGCAGCTGAGGCTCCGGAAGGAGGTATCCAGCCAACGATGTCCCAGCTGCTGAAGTTGCCATCTAGCGGCGTCCAACTGAAGATGCTGCAACTGCACTGGTCCAGCTGCCAAGGCTAGTTATGCTGGGCTTCATTCAATTCCACCCATTCCTGCCTTACGCAACAGGTGTCGCAGCCAGTTATCCCCACTCTCACAGCCTAAGTTGCCAGCAGTACGCTTTGATGCGGGTCCCACACACCTGTGCCTTTGCTTTTCACGTTACCTCTGCACACCAGCTCCTGCCCACCCTTACTGCTTTAATACTTCCAGATCCACAATAGACCGAGGAAGAGGAAAACCTGTGATGATGGACCAGTACGACTCTCATGCCCACCGTGCGAGGTATCCTGGGAGGTGACCAACACGCTTCTAAGCCGACACCTCCACTCCACACCCGCGGGGCTCACCACAGCGACAATGTGGTGAGCCCACTCCCACACCTGCCCTGGGGCCAGCCTTCCAGGACTGGTCTCTGTGAGGGCGGGCTACTACGACGAAGATAAACACGGGATCGACCAGTCATTCGCCATGGCGGAAAGCGCTCCCTGCTCGGAGTACAAACCCGGCAGTAGGTATTCCTCTCAGGGCACAGTCGGTGGGCCATCTCGCCTCTCTGCTCCACGACTCGTCAAGATGGAGCTCCGTCGGCCCACCAAGCGAGCTGCGTCTGTTAGCAGCATCTGTCTAGTAGACCCGGATTGGTACCTTTTTCAGTCAGGATCCTGATTGTTTTTTAATGGACTCTCCGGGCATACGGGCACGCTTACGGCCACGGTAGCGAGAAGTCATGTTCCTACTTAGAGCAGCCAGCTTCCGCTCGCCCTTCGGGGGTGGGGGTTCTGTGCCGCTGACCCTCACGGGATTGGGGGTGCTCCTACGGAACCCCCAAAGTGAACCCCCAAAACTAATTAGAGATGTCACTTCACTGTATTTGATATAATCATCATTATAACGGCTATCCATTAATATTATTTCAGTATAATAATTTATGGTTATTCACTAATCATTATTAGCCACCATAATTAATTATCCACTTTAATTATCTATTTATTCGTTATAATGAGCTAGTAGGCTTCTTCATTTAAGGATTATCAATTACTTAATCACTTATGATTATTAATTAATTATTTGCTTTTAATAATTAATTATTATTATTTATTATTATAAAAATAAATTAAGTCCCACTCTGTAAGCGTTTTCTTCCAATCCGCAGAAATATATATATATATATATATATATATATATATATATATATATATATATATATATATATATATATATATATATATATATATATATATATATATATATATATATTAGTATATTTTGGTAGCAGTCTTTCCTGTAGACATATATTATTAAATATGACCGAAAAAGTAAGATTAATAATTCTAAAACGAATTTTCTCAATCTTTCGTACATTTCTTTTCACTGTTGGAGGTAAATCAAAAATCAATTCTCCAAAATTCATTTTTATTTCTAGTCTGACGCGACACGAGCGCGTTTCGTAAAACTTATTACATTTTCAAAGACTTTAGTTTACAAATACACAACTGAATAGAACTTACGCATCTCCGATTTTATATCTACATTTGAGTGAGGTGGATGGGGTGAGGTGGCATTAATAGGGTATTAATTTCATCAACACAAGACAGAACAAGAGGGGGCATTAATAGGGTATTAATTTCATCAACACAAGACAGAACACGAAACAATGGGTATTGAATAGAAGTGTTTGTAGAAAGCCTATTGGTCCATATTTCTTGATGCTTCTATATTGGAGCGGAGTCTTGAGGTGGGTAGAATATAGTTGTGCATTAATTGGCTGTTGATTGCTGGTGTTGACTTCTTGATGTGTAGTGCCTCGCAAACGTCAAGCCGCCTGCTATCGCTGTATCTATCAATGATTTCTGTGTTGTTTACTAGGATTTCTCTGGCGATGGTTTGGTTGTGGGAAGAGATTATATGTTCCTTAATGGAGCCCTGTTGCTTATGCATCGTTAAACGCCTAGAAAGAGATGTTGTTGTCTTGCCTATATACTGTTTTTTTTGGAGCTTACAGTCCCCAAGAGGGCATTTCAAGGCATAGATGCCTTCAAATGCCCTCTTGGGGACTGTAAGCTCCAAAAAAAACAGTATATAGGCATGACAACAACATCTCTTTCTAGGCGTTTAACGATGCATAAGCAACAGGGCTCCATTAAGGAACAAATAATCTCTTCCCATGTACATGTATATATACCATTAATAATTTTGTAACTAGCTTCAAAAGATTGTTATTGGCTTAGCTAAACGAACTAGAGGGTTCAGATGTGCCTCTGTAATCCTTTACACAACCGCCCACGGGATGGGTATGGGGTTTATAATAAAGAAAGCTGTTATACCAACTAGTCAGCTATAAGGGTGATATTTGGCCAGATGTGGGCCACAGGCAAGCCCGGCCTGGCCCATTAACCCCCAACAGACACTGTAACCACAGACAATACTGCATTTATTTATTTATTTATAGTAATATACCAGAAGGTACATTGGGCCTTAACACAGAATATAGAAATGAAGTTGAATTTAGATTCTTGTAAAGCCACTAGCACGCATAGCGTTTCGGGCAAGTCCTTAAACTAACAGAAAATTTTAAATAAATTGACAGTAAAATTTATAAAAAATGTTTACAGGTACTTTACAGCTTTTCTTTACAGGTACAGATAATTTTACGTAGACTAATTACAGTAAAATTGTCAACAAATGTTTACAGGTACATTGAAGAAATTTTGACACAAAAGCAGATTAGAATAATACATAATAATAATAACAATACACAATAAAGAAACAAGGATTACTAGGTACATGAGGACTGGCCACTGTACTGGCATCTGAAAGTTAGTTTAAGTAGTTTGCAGTTATTTTTACTCTACAATCTCAATATGTATGTAGAACAAATGTATAATACATGTATAACAAATTCATTTAGAAAAATCAATTATCCACTATATAGACTGAAATTTGACACCCTACCTCTGAATCTGGCAACTTTGATTTAGCATGTAAACATTGACTTGCATTCACAATATAGTTATTTATATTTCAATAATATAAAATGGGTTATGAAAATATACACATTGGTATATTATTGTAAAGGCACTATACTATACACACACACACAGACACACACGCACACACACACACACACTAAGGATAAGGATAGAGGATTAGTGGGGGATGGGTTAGTGACTACGGTTGGGATGGGGAATCCCCAGGGGACAGGCTACCAGCATGACAATGAATTACCGAGGAGACGGTCTATTATAATACATGGATTATTCGAATCTAGGGCACCAACAAGACAAGAGAGAATAGAAACAGAAAAATACGAATTGCACGAGATATTGAGGTGTATTGGAGCAGGAATGGCAGAACACGAGGTGGATATAAATCGACGGGTTGGACCTTACAATTGTACCAAGAATAGACCTGTTCTGGTGCAATTCTCCAATGAGGAGGCAGTGGAGTACATAATGAGGACCAAGCATTTACTCAGAGGAAGTGAAACCCATTACAATGTGTTTATAGAGAGGTTTATGACGAAAGATGAGCAAATAGCCCACAAAAATAGATGGCAACAACGACACCGAACTAGCCTTTCAGGTAGTCTCACCTCCCAGGTCACATCCCAGGTCACCTCCCAGGCCACCTCCCAGGTCACCTCCCAGGTCGCATCCTCCCCAACTCAGCCCTCCTATACCTCCCCCCTGCCTCAGCCTCCCAAAACCCCCTGTCCCTTCCACATTTGCACCTCCCCAACGATTCCCCTGCCCCTGCTACATCACACTTGTCAGCGACCCCAGTGGGTCAAGCCATGCCCTCCCCAAACCCACCTTCCCATCCCCCCTCCCCAAATACCCCTTCCTACTCCCCTGCCCCTTCTACCCCATTGACTTCAATTCCATCTACTCCATCCCAGCTTCCACTGCACCCCTCTTCCACTCACCCCCAAACCCCACCCAACCCTCACCCCTCCTATGCACCTCCAACCCACATTTAACCCCCTCACCTTGTGACCCCCTAACACCTTCCCCCATCTCCCTCTTCCCCTCTTCTACCCCAAAACCCCCACCTACCCCCGATTCCCCCCTAACTAATATACCCTCTCTTCCACTCCCAGCACCCATGCTCCATTCTCATCTCAGCTCTCCGCCCTCAGTATCCCTCTCCCCCCCAACCTCTCAACCTCTATCTGACTCTCAGTCTCACTCTATTTCTCAGCCCCCCTATGCTATTCAGACCCCTAACTTTCAGACCCATTATGCCCTTCCTACCCCCCTAGATGCCCAGACCCCATTCGCCTACCAGGCACTCCCAGGCACCCCCCTAGCACCCCCCCACTCACCCCCACAGCCCCCACTTGCCCCCCAGACACCCCCCAGTTCCCCCCAGACCCCTGGTGAAAGGGGGAACTCTGACACCAGAGTTTCCAAGAAGAGTCTCAAGGTTTGGTACACCAATGCTGATGGGGTAGCCAATAAAGCAGAAGAGATAAAAGAAAGAGTTAGTGAGGCAGACCCAGACATAGTGGCAATAGTGGAAACTAAAATAAATGGTATGATCTCGGATGCAATCTTTCCAGAGGGGTACCAGGTGATAAGAAAAGAAAGGACACAGAGACAGGGAGGAGGAGTGGCACTACTAATAAAGCGGAAATGGAAGTTTGATGAGCTGGAAAATCCGGGTACCAATGAAATCACAAGCTTCATACATGGAACTCTGACAGTGGATGGGAAGAAGATTGTAATCTTGATACTCTACAATCCCCCACCAAACAGTAGAAGGCCCAGGCAGGAGTACGAGGACAGCAACAAGACATGTATGGATGAACTGCAGAGGGCAGCAACTTTAGCGCATAGAATGAGAGCGAAGCTGCTGGTCATGGGGGACCTAAATCACGGAGAGATAGATTGGGAAACGAGGAATCCCCATGGCGGGGAAGAGACCTGGGGAGCGAAGCTGGTAGACGTTATTGACAGGAATTTCCTAACACAGCATGTGGAAGAAGATACTAGGGAAAGAGGAGGGGATACGCCCAGCCTATTAGATCTCATTATCACTCAGAATGTAGAAGACATCGAGCAGTTGGAACATGAAATACCACTAGGAGCTAGTGACCATTGTGTCCTAGTCTTTGACTACATGATGAAGTTTAAAATTGTGACCAAAGGACAAGAGGTCCGGGAAAGGAGACTTGATTACAGAAAAGGGGACTACAGAAGGATAAGGGACTACCTGGGAGAAGTGCAGTGGGAGGAAGAACTTAGA
The DNA here is from genome assembly GCF_040958095.1 of Procambarus clarkii. NCBI lineage: Eukaryota > Metazoa > Arthropoda > Malacostraca > Decapoda > Cambaridae > Procambarus > Procambarus clarkii. Next base: position 20,186,730 of record NC_091184.1, on the reverse strand, counting down.
GGAAAAACAGTGCAAGGTATGATGAACCAAGTCATATTGAAATGCAAGGAGGCTGAAGATAGATTTATTCCAAAAATAAAGGAAAAAAGCAGGAGGGAATATAATAACCCATGGTTTAATAGACAGTGTCAGGAAGCAAAGGTGAGAAGCAGGAGGGAGTGGAGGAAGTACAGAAGACAAAGGACAGAGGACAACAGGATTAGATGTAACAGAGCTAGGAATGATTACATTAACATAAGACGAGTGTCGGAAAGAAATTATGAGAATGATATTGCAGTCAAAGCGAAAAAGCAACCAAAATTACTACATAGCCATATAAGAAGGAAGATGTCGGTAAATGACCAAGTGACAAGACTGAGGAAAACAGAAGGGGCATATACAGAAAGCGACAAGGAAATCTGCGAGGTACTGAATGCAAAATTCCATGGAGTGTTCACAACCGAGCCTGAGCAGCTCCCTTTGTTAGAAGAGATTACCCAAGATGAAAGACTATCAGATATAGAGGTGACAGCAGAGGATGTAATGAAACAGTTGACAACACTGGATGCAAATAAAGCTGTTGGACCAGACAAAGTATCACCGTGGATACTTAAAGAGGCAGCGCAGGCTCTCAGCGTGCCTCTGGCAATGATCTTTAATGAGTCACTTATGTCGGGAGAATTGCCCAGTTGCTGGAAGGAGGCAAATGTCGTACCGATTTTCAAAAAAGGTGATAGGGAGGAGGCACTTAACTACAGACCCGTATCACTGACAAGCATCCCCTGCAAAATACTTGAAAGAATAATTAGGCTAAGACTTGTTGAACACCTGGAGAGCATTGGGTTTGTAAACAAGCACCAACATGGGTTCTGGACAGGGAAATCATGCCTAACAAACCTTTTAGAATTCTATGATAAAGTAACAAGGATAAGGCAGGACAGAGAAGGCTGGGCAGACTGCATATTTCTTGACTGCCAAAAGGCCTTTGATACGGTACCGCACATGAGACTGCTATACAAACTTGAGAGGCAGGCAGGAGTAAGCGGAAAGGCCCTAGTATGGGTGAAGAACTACCTAACAGGAAGGAGCCAGAGGGTAATGGTAAGGGGCGAAAAGTCGGACTGACGAACAGTAACAAGTGGAGTACCTCAAGGATCGGTGCTGGGACCAATCCTCTTTCTAATTTACGTAAATGATATGTTTACAGGAGTGGAATCATACATGTCAATGTTTGCAGATGACGCAAAATTAGTGAGAAGAGTTGTGACAGACGAGGATTGTAGGATCCTCCAAGAGGACTTAAACAGGCTGCAGAGATGGTCAGGGAAATGGCTACTGGAGTTTAACACCAGTAAATGTAAAGTTATGGAAATGGGATCAGGTGACAGGAGACCAAAGGGACAGTACACAATGAAGGGGAACAGCCTACCTGTAACGATTCGAGAAAGAGACCTGGGAGTGGATGTGACACCTAATCTAACTCCTGAGGCACATATAAATAGGATAACGACAGCAGTGTACTCTACACTGGCGAAAATTAGAACTTCATTCAGAAACCTAAATGAGGAAGCTTTTAGGGCACTTTACACTGCCTACGTGAGACCCGTCTTAGAGTATGCCGCGCCATCATGGAGCCCCCACCTGAAGAAACACATAAAGAAACTGGAGAAGGTTCAGAGGTTTGCGACGAGGCTTGTCCCAGAGTTACGAGGGATGGGATATGAAGAGCGGCTGAAGGAACTGAACCTAACGACACTAGAGAAAAGAAGGGAGAGAGGAGATATGATAGGGACATATAAAATACTCAGGGGAATTGATAAAGTGGAAATAGATGAAATGTTCACACGTAATAATAACAGAACGAGGGGACATGGGTGGAAACTGGAAACTCAGATGAGTCACAGAGATGTTAGGAAGTTTTCTTTTAGCGTGAGAGTAGTAGAAAAATGGAATGCACTTGGGGAACAGGTTGTGGAAGCAAATACTATTCATACTTTTAAAACTAGGTATGATAGGGAAATGGGACAGGAGTCATTGCTGTAAACAACCGATAGCTAGAAAGGCGGGATCCAAGAGTCAATGCTCGATCCTGCAAGCACATATAGGTGAGTACATATAGGAGAGTACACACACACATATATATATATATATATATGAATGAAAACTCACACCCCAGAAGTGACTCGAACCCATACTCCCAGAAGCAACGCAACTGGTAACTACAGGGCGCCTTAATCCGCTTGACCATCACGGCCGTCAAAAGGAAGTGATAGCCGAGGCTATTTGAGCCACTTCCCCGACGGCAACTCGGATGGTAATCTTGGGCATAGCATTTCACCAAATCACCTCATTCTTTGGGGCACACGTGAGGAACACAAATGCGAACAAGCCTGAATGGTCCCCAGGACTATATGCGAATGAAAACTCACACCCCAGAAGTGACTCGAACCCATACTCCCAGAAGCAACGCAACTGGTAACTACAGGGCGCCTTAATCCGCTTGACCATCACGGCCGTCAAAAGGAAGTGATAGCCGAGGCTATTTGAGCCACTTCCCCGACGGCAACTCGGATGGTAATCTTGGGCATAGCATTTCACCAAATCACCTCATTCTTTGGGGCACACGTGAGGAACACAAATGCGAACAAGCCTGAATGGTCCCCAGGACTATATGCGAATGAAAACTCACACCCCAGAAGTGACTCGAACCCATACTCCCAGAAGCAACGCAACTGGTAACTACAGGGCGCCTTAATCCGCTTGACCATCACGGCCGTCAAAAGGAAGTGATAGCCGAGGCTATTTGAGCCACTTCCCCGACGGCAACTCGGATGGTAATCTTGGGCATAGCATTTCACCAAATCACCTCATTCTTTGGGGCACACGTGAGGAACACAAATGCGAACAAGCCTGAATGGTCCCCAGGACTATATGCGAATGAAAACTCACACCCCAGAAGTGACTCGAACCCATACTCCCAGAAGCAACGCAACTGGTAACTACAGGGCGCCTTAATCCGCTTGACCATCACGGCCGTCAAAAGGAAGTGATAGCCGAGGCGAGTATGGGTTCGAGTCACTTCTGGGGTGTGAGTTTTCATTCGCATATAGTCCTGGGGACCATTCAGGCTTGTTCGCATTTGTGTTCCTCACGTGTGCCCCAAAGAATGAGGTGATTTGGTGAAATGCTATGCCCAAGATTACCATCCGAGTTGCCGTCGGGGAAGTGGCTCAAATAGCCTCGGCTATCACTTCCTTTTGACGGCCGTGATGGTCAAGCGGATTAAGGCGCCCTGTAGTTACCAGTTGCGTTGCTTCTGGGAGTATGGGTTCGAGTCACTTCTGGGGTGTGAGTTTTCATTCGCATATAGTCCTGGGGACCATTCAGGCTTGTTCGCATTTGTGTTCCTCACGTGTGCCCCAAAGAATGAGGTGATTTGGTGAAATGCTATGCCCAAGATTACCATCCGAGTTGCCGTCGGGGAAGTGGCTCAAATAGCCTCGGCTATCACTTCCTTTTGACGGCCGTGATGGTCAAGCGGATTAAGGCGCCCTGTAGTTACCAGTTGCGTTGCTTCTGGGAGTATGGGTTCGAGTCACTTCTGGGGTGTGAGTTTTCATTCGCATATAGTCCTGGGGACCATTCAGGCTTGTTCGCATTTGTGTTCCTCACGTGTGCCCCAAAGAATGAGGTGATTTGGTGAAATGCTATGCCCAAGATTACCATCCGAGTTGCCGTCGGGGAAGTGGCTCAAATAGCCTCGGCTATCACTTCCTTTTGACGGCCGTGATGGTCAAGCGGATTAAGGCGCCCTGTAGTTACCAGTTGCGTTGCTTCTGGGAGTATGGGTTTGAGTCACTTCTGGGGTGTGAGTTTTCATTCGCATATAGTCCTGGGGACCATTCAGGCTTGTTCGCATTTGTGTTCCTCACGTGTGCCCCAAAGAATGAGGTGATTTGGTGAAATGCTATGCCCAAGATTACCATCCGAGTTGCCGTCGGGGAAGTGGCTCAAATAGCCTCGGCTATCACTTCCTTTTGACGGCCGTGATGGTCAAGCGGATTAAGGCGCCCTGTAGTTACCAGTTGCGTTGCTTCTGGGAGTATGGGTTCGAGTCACTTCTGGGGTGTGAGTTTTCATTCGCATATAGTCCTGGGGACCATTCAGGCTTGTTCGCATATATATATATATATATATATATATATATATATATATATATATATATATATATATATATATATATATATATATTTATATATATATATATATATATATATATATATATATATATATATATATATATATATATATATATATATATATATATATATATATGTCGTACCTTGTAGCCAGAACTCACTTCTCAGCCTACTATGCAAGGCCCGATTTGCGTAATAAGCCTAGTTTTCATGAATTAATGTTTTTTCAACTTCCTAACCTACCTAACCTAACCTAACCTAACGTTTTCGGCTACCTAACCTAACCTAACCTATAAAGATAGGTTAGGTTAGGTTAGGTTAGGTAGGGTTGGTTAGGTTCGGTCATATATCTACGTTAATTTTAACTCCAATAAAAAAAAATTGCCCTCATACATAATGAAATGGGTAGCTTTATCATTTCAGAAGAAAAAAATTAGAGAAAATATATTAATTCAGCAAAACTAGGCTTATTAGGCAAATCGGGCCTTGCATAGTAGGCTGAGAAGTGAGTTCTGGCTACTAGGTACGACATATATATATATATATATATATATATATATATATATATATATATATATATATATATATATATATATATATATATATATATATATATATATATATATATATATATATATATATGTCGTACCTAGTAGCCAGAACTCACTTCTCAGCCTACTATGCAAGGCCAGATTTGCCTAATAAGCCAAGTTTTCATGAATTAATGGTTTTTCGACTACCTAACCTACCTAACCTAACCTAACCTAACTTTTTCGGCTACCTAACCGAACCTAACCTATAAAGATAGGTTAGGTTAGGTTAGGTAGGGTTGGTTAGGTTCGGTCATATATCTACGTTAATTTTAACTCCAATAAATTTTTTTTACCTCATACATAATGAAATGGGTACCTTTATCATTTCATAAGAAAAAAATAGAGAAAATATATTATTTCAGGAAAACTTGGCTTATTAGGCAAATCGGGCCTTGCATAGTAGGCTGAGAAGTGCGTTCTGGCTACTAGGTAGGACATATATATATATATATATATATATATATATATATATATATATATATATATATATATATATATATATATATATATATATATATATATATGTCGTACCTAGTAGCCAGAATGCACTTTTTGGCCTACTATGCAAGGCCCGATTTGCCTAATAAGCCAAGTTTTTCTGAATTAATATATTATCTCTAATTTTTTTTTATGAAATGATAAAGCTACCCATTTCATTATGTATGACATCAATTTTTTTTTAATTGGAGTTAAAATTAACGTATATAAATGACCGAACCTAACCAACCCTATCTTTATAGGTTAGGTTAGGTTAGGTAGCCGAAAAAGTTAGGTTAGGTTAGGTTAGGTTAGGTAGGTTAGGTAGTCGAAAAAAAATTAATTCATGAAAACTTGGCTTATTAGGCAAATTGGGCCTTGCATAGTAGGCTGAGATGTGCGTTCTGGCTACTAGGTACGACATATATATATGTCGTACCTAATAGCCAGAACGCACTTCTCAGCCTACTATTCAAGGCCCGATTTGCCTAATAAGCCAAGTTTTCATGAATTAATGTTTTTTCGTCTACCTAACCTACCTAACCTAACCTAACCTAGCTTTTTTTGGCTACCTAACCTAACCTTACCTATAAATATAGGTTAGGTTAGGTTAGGTAGGGTTGGTTAGGTTCGGTCATATATCTACGTTAATTTTAACTCCAATAAAAATAAATTGACCTCATACATAGAGACAAGGGCAGCTTTATCATTTCATAAGAAAAAAATTATAGTAAATATATTAATTCAGGAAAACTTGGCTTATTAGGCAAATCGGGCCTTGAATAGTAGGCTGAGAAGTGAGTTCTGGCTACTAGGTACGACATATATATATATATATATATATATGTATATATATATATATATATATATATATATATATATATATATATATATATATATATATATATATATGTCGTACCTAATAGCCAGAACGCACTTCTCAGCCTACTATTCAAGGCCCGATTTGCCTAATAAGCCAAGTTTTCATGAATTAATGTTTTTTCGTCTACCTAACCTACCTAACCTAACCTAACCTAGCTTTTTTTGGCTACCTAACCTAACCTTACCTATAAATATAGGTTAGGTTAGGTTAGGTAGGGTTGGTTAGGTTCGGTCATATATCTACGTTAATTTTAACTCCAATAAAAAAAAATTGACCTCATACATAGAGAAAAGGGTTGCTTTATCATTTCATAAGAAAAAAATTATAGTAAATATATTAATTCAGGAAAACTTGGCTTATTAGGCAAATCGGGCCTTGAATAGTAGGCTGAGAAGTGAGTTCTGGCTACTAGGTACGACATATATATATATATGTCGTACCTAGTAGCCAGAACGCACTTCTCAGCCTACTATGCAAGGCCCGGTTTGCCTAATAAGCCGAGTTTTCATGAATTAATTGTTTTTCATCAACCTAACCTAACCTAACCTAACTTTTTTGGCTACCTAACCTAACCTAACCAATAAAGATAGGTTAGGTCAGGTTAGGTAGGGTTGGTTAGGTTCGGTCATATATCTACGTTAATTTTACCTCCAATAAAAAAAAATTGACCTCATACATAATGAAATGGGTAGCTTTTTCATTTCATAAGAAAAAATTAGAGAAAATATATTAATTCAGGAAAATTTGGCTTATTAGGCAAATCGGGCCTTGCATAGTAGGCCAAAAAGTGCGTTCTGGCTACTAGGTACGACATATATATATATATATATATATATATATATATATATATATATATATATATATATATATATATATATGTCGTACCTAGTAGCCAGAACTCACTTCTCAGCCTACTATTCAAGGCCCGATTTGCCTAATAAGCCAAGTTTTCCTGAATTAATATATTTACTATAATTTTTTTCTTATGAAATGATAAAGCAACCCTTTTCTCTATGTATGAGGTCAATTTTTTTTTATTGGAGTTAAAATTAACGTAGATATATGACCGAACCTAACCAACCCTACCTAACCTAACCTAACCTATATTTATAGGTAAGGTTAGGTTAGGTAGCCAAAAAAACTAGGTTAGGTTAGGTTAGGTAGGTTAGGTAGACGAAAAAACATTAATTCATGAAAACTTGGCTTATTAGGCAAATCGGGCCTTGAATAGTAGGCTGAGAAGTGCGTTCTGGCTATTAGGTACGACATATATATATATATATATATATATATATATATATATATGTCGTACCTAGTAGCCAGAACTCACTTCTATGCCTACTATTCAAGGCCCAATTTGCCTAATAAGCCAAGTTTTCATGAATTAGTATATTTTCTCTAATTTTTTTCTTATGAAATTATAAAGCTACCCATTTCATTACGTATGAGGTCAATTTTTTTTTATTGGAGTTAAAATTAATGTAGATATATGACCGAACCTAACCAACCCTACCTAACCTAACCTAACCTATCTTTATCGGTTAGGTTAGGTTAGGTAGCCGAAAACGTTAGGTTAGGTTAGGTTAGGTAGGTTAGGTAGTCGAAAAACAATTAATTCATGAAAACTTGGCTTATTAGGCAAATCGGGCCTTGAATAGTAGGCATAGAAGTGCGTTCTGGCTACTAGGTACGACATATATATATATATATATATATATATATATATATATATATATATATATATATATATATGAATTAATATAGAGTGTGGCAGCCGTAACAGTCGGTCGTGCAGGGGGTTGGGTCCCACATTTGTGCCCATTCAACAAGGATAACAGTGCCTGAGGAAGTCAAGAATCGACTCATGTTGTGGGAACCGACCTGTGAGATTTATATTTATTTAATTTATATGAATTTATATATACGTTAATTTATATACTTCGATAGCAATTTGTATAATGTTAAGTGGACTGTATTTCTGCAATAATCTCAATCTCACAAATCGATCCTCTACACATTAGGGGGGTTTATTAAATTAATATATATGCAGCCAATCAAACTACAGTATTAACTACATACATTGAAAAGGTTCCTTATCTTATAGTACAGCAGGCTAGTCCACCAGGTATAACTAGGGTGTAGACACCAAATTATCCTCTTTGAGGTAGCTTCCTCACCCAGTAACTGGTGCACAAAGTCTTCCATCCTCGTCTTGACCTGTCAAAAGTGCGCTAGCTGTGAAGCCAGAATCCTATATATGACAAGCTATATCAGAGAAAACACTATACAGTACATGGAACATTGAAGACCTGGCTTAATTACCTTTAGTTTGAGGCTTCCACGTAATCTAACCGGGTCACCCTATATCCTGACATTAATGGCCATAAATGAATGATAAACGGGTTTCGGATAGACACTTAACTTGAATTTGTAGACAGCGTGTTGACAAATGGTACACCTTTGGTTTCCATAACACTACGTCCAAGTAAATTTAACAGGAGCCGAATTTGCTCCCGTGTGAGCCTCTGGTCTCACTATAAACAATGGCTGCCCCTTCCTCCTCACTCTGACGCCTGGCTTACATTGTCCACATTTCAGAAAGTGATAGAAGGGTCACATTTACTCTACTTTAATATTGATAATTAAGTTAATTTATATAAGATGTTTTTATGATGGTAAAGTCCAAAGACTAATGTATTTAAGAATAATTCCCACCATAATAGGTGGTGAATTATAATAGTATGTGGTGATGATATCCCGTTTTCTTTAGACGGTAATTCCACTACAAGTTACGTTTTCTATGGGTTACTTGTTTATACAATACAGCTATTATCTGTATGATTATTAAATGGTGTCGGATTTTCCGATACATGTCTGTGTTAATACCTGCTGAAGACTCTTAGTGGGTCGAGGAAGCCTACCTCTCCAGCAGTGCAACAGAATCAACTGTAAAAGGTGTGTTGTCCTGGCGGGAGGCGTGCTATGGAGGGGAAGGACACAGCCCTGGCTGAGGGTTATCTCAGTGCCTCCATAAACAACAGCCTCCAGGCGGGGAGGAGGCCTCATGTGGAGGGGGGGGGGAGTGAAGGGGAGGCTCACAAACCTGCTTGTATTCCAGCAGTCTTATAAGTGAATGTGTGCGTCTTTTCAGATGAACGGTGAGTTTGTAGTGATAAACATAATGCACCTGTGAAACTTTGTGCTAATTGTGTGTGACCGGGATACCTTCTCCCCCCCTCTCCCTAGCCTCCCACAGGCCTCGCCAGCCCACCCAGCTACCCGCTCCCGGCGGCTGACCCGACGACCATCGTCCACCCCACGACCACCGTCACCCCACGCAACCCTACGCCCACCGCCACCCCACGCCCACCGTCACCCCACGCAACCCTACGCCCACCGCTACCCCACGCCCACCGCCAGCCCACGCCCACACACGCCACACGCCCTACGGCTCCCTCACCAGGAAAGGGTGGAAGGACACATGTGGTGGGGTCAAGAGACTGGGTCACCAGTGTGCCAATAAGTGCTTGAAAAAGATAAGTTGAGTCCAGTCCTGTGGTGACTGGACCATTGTGAGTATCGTGTTGAGAGCACCACACCCAGTGAGCCAGGACACATTCACCAGTGTTTAGTGACAAAAAGGAAATTATCCAAGTGTTACGTGCCACATCAACCCTCCCCTCACCCCCTGAGTGTAGTGCCTCCCCCCACCCCCTGAGTGTAGTGCCCCCCCCCACCCCCTGAGTGTAGTGTCTCCCGCTCGACCACTCCACCTGTGTAGTGTCTCCCCCCCCCCCTCCGTGTGGTGCAGTGTCTTCCGCTCCCCCGCCCCCACCTCCCACGATCAGGTGATCGCGCCTTCCCTCCCCGGCCCCCCTCCCAGACCGGGCCAGCGCGCAGCCTCCCAACCCCCACCCACCACCTCCACGAGCCCACCCACCCCAGACATCTGCCCAGACATGTCGCATAGTATAGGGGACAACCTCGTCCCCCCCAGCCAGGAGGGAGAGACAAATACTCCAGTGCAAGGTGACATTCACTTTACCTAAGGGGATGACAGAAGAAGCCGCTACCAGCCAGCTCACCCCTCCCGAAGCCAATCAAAGGAGAGGCACATGCAGTGGTTGTGGGAACATCGTCAGCATCAACTCTGTCTCCAGAGTCATACGCCAGCATGGTGACTGTCCTGGGTCAGGGAGGCCTCCCGTGGGAGGAGGCAGCACTCAGGAGCCTGTTGCACCAGTACAAATCGCAACAGATTACATTGCAACAGACGACCTGCTAGAGGCAATTAAAGCAACGTCAACCAGGACACTCACCCACATCCCAAAGGCCTCTCGCCCTTTTGCTGCAGGGAAATACACGGACCTCATCGCAAAAGTCAACAGAGGGTCAAATAACCTTGTTGCACCTGATACCATCAAAGCCTGGCACAATCTGTTACTTTTTGGCAATGCATGCTTAGGTGTACCAGACAGAGGAGGCAAGACACTGGCCTCATCCGTCAATAAAGCAATTAGGGATTTTCCGAGGGCTGACAACCTAGTCCGCCTCCCCAAACACACCAAACACCGCCGAGGCAGACCAAGTACGACAATCAGCGACAACAGAAAATTAGGTACCCAAGTCAGCAAGAAAATTGAAGAGGGCAATACAGTCGGGGCACTCAGGTTAATCACAAGTGAGGACAAAATTTTGCCCAGGGATGAAACCACAGCCCAAGCACTGAGAGAAAAACACCCCGTCAGGGCCGTAGGTGGACCTCCCCCACAGGTCAGGCTCGCCCCTAATCAGGAACCTCTCGTCCTCCGGGAGTCAGAGGTTTATAAAGATATCGTTTCATTTCCCCCGGGCTCCTCAGGAGGCTACACAGGGGTAAGACCTCAACATGTGAAGGAAATGGTGAACCCTGTTCTTGGCCCAGCTGCAGAAGCGCTCCTGACAGAAATCACAACGTTTGTCAACAACTGCCTCGCCGGGTTAATCCCTGATGAAATCAAACCATTCTTCTTTGGTGCATCCCTATGTGCCCTCAAAAAGAAGGGGGGAGGGATCAGACCCATTGCCGTTGGTAATACCCTTCGCCGCCTAGTTGCAAGGGCTGCTGTCAGAAGTATCCGAACGGAAGCAGCCACCATGCTGCAACCCAACCAGCTGGGGTTTGGAGTCCCCCAAGGCTGTGAAGCAGCGGCTCATGCTGCACGAGCCTACATTAGCTCTCTTACTGAAGACCAGGCAGTAGTAAAATTAGATTTTAAAAACGCTTTCAACTCGGTCAAAAGGGAAGCAATCCTCACTGCAGTCCAGGAACATTGCCCAAGCATTCTCCCGTTTGTGTCAGCAGGCTACAGCAAAGACTCAACCCTCCTGTTTGGCAAACATGAAGTCACCTCAGCAGAGGGAATTCAACAGGGTGACCCACTTGCACCGTTCCTCTTTTGCATAGCGGTTCGAGAAATTACAACCAGACTGTCCAGCGAGCTCAACATCTGGTTCCTGGATGATGGCACTCTGGCAGGCACACAAGATTCCCTGCTAGAAGACTTACAGCTGGTGAAGACACGGGGGGAGTCCATGGGTCTCGTTCTTAGCCCCTCCAAGTGCGAAATTATTGCATCTAGTGAAGTAATCATTAGAGCAGTGAAATCAGTTCTACCAGAAGCCTCAGTCGTTAAACCTACCGACAGCACACTACTCGGAGCACCTCTGGGCCACAATGCCATTGCTGCAGTCCTTGACGAAAAGTTTAGAGACCTAAACAGGATGGAAGAGAGAATTGGGGACTTGGACTCCCACGATGCCCTCAATCCTTCTCACAAAGTGCCTTACCCTGCCCAGGCTAACATACTTCTTAAGGTGTGCACCAACTTTTGGCAACCCACTTCTAAATCAATATGATGAGCTCCTCAGGTCAATATTCAGGAAGGCGCTCAACCTAGATTTAGATGACAGTCAGTGGGACCAAGCAACACTACCAGTGAGATTTGGAGGGATAGGCATACGAAAGGCAACTGAGGTAGCACTTCCAGCATTCTTCTCCTCATGTACAGCAGCCAACGAATTGGTAGGGCAGATCCTACCAGAGCGTATGAGAGAGACAGCGGGAACTCATGATCAAACGTTCATCGAAGCAGCCAGACAATGGGACACCATTGCACACCCTCAACCCCGACCACAAGTCCCAAAAGACCACAAGCAGGCCCACTGGGATAGCCCCATAATGGAAAAGACTGTCACAGCAATGATTGACAACGCTGATGCTGAAAACAAAGCCCGCCTCCTAGCGGTAACAGCACCCCACGCCGGGGATTTTTTATTTGCTGTGCCCAATGCAGCCCTGGGAACTCGCCTCAGTCATGACGCTCTCCGCATTGGAGTTGCCCTTCGCCTTGCCGCCCCCATCCTCACCGAACATAGGTGCATCTGCGGAACTGCGATGGCAGACCAATATGGTCGTCATGGTCTGGTATGTCGTAAATCACAGGGTAAAATTGCAAGACATGAAGAAGTCAACGACATCATCAAGAGGAGCCTCGCCACAGCCCGCTGCCCGGCACAAAGAGAACCACACTTATCCAGACCTAACGACCCTCAGAAGCGCCCTGATGGGGTCACCTTGCTACCTTGGAAGGATGGTAAGCAAGTGGTATGGGACTACACGTGCGCTGCCACACTGGCCAGTACCTACCTCCACTACAGCACACGTGAAAGCGGTGGTGCTGCTTCTTTCAGGGAATCGCAGAAAATTGTTAAATACAGAGGTCTAGCACACTGCTACAGCTTTGTTCCGATCGGCTCGGAGACCCTCGGTTCGTGGGGAAAATGTGCATTGAAGTTCCTGAAGGAATTGGGGGACAAATTGATCAGCGCTACAAAAGACCAGAGAGCAAAAAGTTTCTTGTTCCAGCGCCTCAGTGTTGCGATTCAGAGGGGAAATGCCTGTTGCGTCTTGGGCACTAGTCCAACTTCAGAGGAATTCGAAGAAGTGTTTGACTTGCAACAATGATCGAACCCGTCTGTGACATTCATCAATGTTTCCCATTGTTGTGTTCTTCAAGAGATCCATAACCTTTAAGCACCTTTTTGCATTATTATTTTTGTATCAACCCATGTATATCTTGTAACCATCAAATGCATAATAAAGCACAAAAAATATTCAAGGAAGGGGGTGGTAGGAGAAAAGCACACAGAAACTGTATTGGAGGGGATCTAAACATTCCCTCTAATGCGTTATGCGTGGTTTCCTCCGAGGCTATGGGTCCCCCTTCTTCCAGCTAGAGGTGGTACTCTTTATATATATATATATATATATATATATATATATATATATATATATATATATATATATATATATATATATATATATATGTCATACCTAGTAGCAAGAACGCACTTCTCAGCCTACTATGCAAGGCCCGATTTGCCTAATAAGCCAAGTTTTCATGAATTAATTATTTTTCATCAACCTAACCTAACTTTTTTGGCTACCTAACCTAACCTATAAAGATAGGTTAGGTAGGGTTGGTTAGGTTCGGTCATATATCTACGTTAATTTTAACTCCAATAAAAAAAATTGACCTTATACATAATGAAATGGGTAGCATTATCATTTCATAAGAAAAAAATTGAGAAAATATATTAATTCTTGAAAACTTGGCTTATTAGGCAAATCGAGCTTTGCATAGTAGGCTGAGAAGTGCGTTCTGGCTACTAGGTACGACATATATATATATATATATATATATATATATGTCGTACCTAGTAGCCAGAACTCACTTCTCAGCCTACTATTCAAGGCCCAATTTGCCTAATAAGCCAAGTTTTCCTGAATTATTATATTTACTATAATTTTTTTTCTTATGAAATGATAAAGCAACCCTTTTCTCTATGTATGAGGTCAATTTTTTTTTATTGGAGTTAAAATTAACGTAGATATATGAACGAACCTAACCAACCCTACCTAACCTAACCTAACCTATATATATAGGTAAGGTTAGGTTAGGTAGCCAAAAAAAGCTAGGTTAGGTTAGGTTAGGTAGGTTAGGTAGACGAAAAAACATTAATTCATGAAAACTTGGCTTATTAGGCAAATCGGGCCTTGAATATTAGGCTGAGAAGTGCGTTCTGGCTATTAGGTACGACATATATATATATATATATATATGTCGTACCTAGTAGCCAGAACTCACTTTTTGGCCTACTATTCAAGGCCCGATTTGCCTAATAAGCCAAGTTTTCATGAATTAATTGTTTTTCGACTACCTAACCTACCTAACCTAACCTAACCTAACTTTTTCGGCTACCTAACCAAACCTAACCTATAAAGATAGGTTAGGTTAGGTTAGGTAGGGTTGGTTAGGTTCGGTCATATATCTACGTTAATTTTAACTCCAATAAAAAAAATTGACCTCATACATAATGAAATGGGTAGCTTTATCATTTCATAAGAAAAAAATTAGAAAAAATATATTAATTCAGGAAAACTTGGCTTATTAGGCAAATCGGGCCTTGAATAGTAGGCCAAAAAGTGAGTTCTGGCTACTAGGTACGACATATATATATATATATATATATATGTCGTACCTAGTAGCCAGAACGCACTTCTCAGCCTACTATACATGGCCCGATTTGCCTAATAAGCCAAGTTTTCATGAATTAATATATTTTCTCTAATTTTTTTCTTATGAAATGATAAAGCTACCCATTTCATTATGTATGTGGTCAATTTTTTTTATTGGAGTTAAAATTAACGTAGATATATGACCGAACCTAACCAACCCTACCTAACCTAACCTAACCTATCTCTATAGGTTAGGTTAGGTTAGGTAGCCGAAAAAGTTAGGTTAGGTTAGGTTAGGTAGGTTAGGTAGTCGAAAAACAATTAATTCATGAAAACTTGGCTTATTAGGCAAATCAGGCCTTGTATAGTAGGCTGAGAAGTGCGTTCTGGCTACTAGGTACGACATATATATATATATATATATATATATATATATATATATATATATATATATATATATATATATATATATATATATGTCGTACCTAGTAGCCAGAACGCACTTCTCAGCCTACTATGCAAGGCCCGATTTGCCTAATAAGCCAAGTTTTCCTGAATTAATATACTTTCTCTATTTTTTTTCTTATGAAACGATAAAGCTACCCATTTCATTATGTATGAGGTCAATTTTTTATTATTGGAGTTAAAATTAAGGTAGATATATGACCGAACCTAACCAACCCTACCTAACCTAACCTAACCTATCTTTATAAGTTAGGTTAGGTTAGGTAGCAGAAAAAGTTAGGTTAGTTTAGGTTAGGTAGTCGAAAAACAATTAATTCATGAAAACTTGGCTTATTAGGCAAATCGGGCCTTGCATTGTAGGCAGAGAAGTGCGTTCTGGCTACTAGGTACGACATATATATATATATATATATATATATATATATATATATATATATATATATATATATATATATATATATATATATATGTCGTACCTAGTAGCCAGAACTCACTTCTCAGCCTACTATGCAAGGCCCGATTTGCCTATTAGGCCAAGTTTTCATGAATTAATTGTTTTTCGACTACCTAACCTACCTAACCTAACCTAACCTAACTTTTTCGGCTACCTAACCTAACCTAACCTATAAAGATAGGTTAGGTTAGGTTAGGTAGGGTTGGTTAGGTTCGGTCATATATCTACGTCAATTTTAACTCCAATAAAAAAAAATTGACCTCATACATAATGAAATGGGTAGCTTTATCATTTCATAAGAAAAAAATTAGAGAAAATATATTAATTCAGGAAAACTTTGCTTATTAGGCAAATCGGGCCTTGCATAGTAGGCCGAGAAGTGCGTTCTGGCTATTAGGTACGACATATATATATATATATATATTTATATATATATATATATATAAATTGTTGCAAGTCGAGCAACAAATATTTTACATTGAACAACAAATGAGATTGGAAAAGCAGTATTGCCACCTCTGCTATACAGAAAAAAATGACCCTGGACACACCCTGAGGGTAGCAATGGACCCCCTTACCGACCCTGTGGGTGGCAGTGGACCCCTTACCGACCCTGTGGGCGGCAGTGGACCCCTTACCGACCCTGTGGGCGGCAGTGGACCCCTTACCGACCCTGTGGGCTCTTAATTTATTTATTAAGTCGTACTCTTAGAATATCAAAACTGTATTAGTTTCTGGTGTGGTGCTCATGGGTTCTGTTACAACCTTCAATGAAACTTTTGAGGTCAGGATTGGCATTACAGTTCAGCGTTTTATATATGTATAATACTCATGAGAAAATGTGCAGTGACTTAATATCTTACATATTCAGAGATTTGAGTAGGGGTACCGAGTGATGTCTGGGGCCAGAGTTGGATATTGTCCTATTAGCAGCTTTGTGTTGAGTAATTAGAGGACGTAAATGATTTTCGGTAGTAGAGCCCCAAGCACAAATACCATAGTTGAGATATGGATAGATGAGGGAGTAATAGAGAGTCACCAGGGCAGGGCGGGGTACATAATATCTGATCTTAGAAAGAATGCCAACAGTTTTTGAAACTTTTTTTTGTATATGTTTAGAATGTGTCCCCTGGAAATTTAGCTCGTGGTCAATGAGAACGCCAAGGAATTTGCCATCTAATTTGTTACAAATTAGGGTATTGTTTATTCTGAGATTTATTTGATTAGAGGATTTATTGCCAAACAAAATATAGAATGTTTTGTCAATGATAAGGGTGAGTTTGTTGGCAGTTAGCCAAAGATGGACTTTATTTAGCTCAGTATTTACTGTGGCATTTAGAGCAAGGGGGTCAGGACTGGAATAAATGAAGGTTGTGTCGTCAGCAAATAGAATTGGTTTGAGGTGTTGGGAGGCATTTGGAAGGTCATTAATGTAGATGAAAAAGAGGAGAGGGCCAAGTATGCTGCCTAAAGGAACACCAATGTTGACGGGCAGGGTGGGAGAAATTGAATTATTCACAGAAACATACTGGAGCCTGTCAGTAGGGTAGGATTTGAGGTATTGCAGGGAGTGTCCTCTGACTCCATAATGATGTAATTTAAGAAGAAGGTTTTGGTGGTTGACAGTGTCAAAAGCCTTACGCAGGTCCACAAATAACCCAACAGGGAACTCATTTTTATCAAGAGCTGTATGAATCAAGTTAAGCATACTAATAAGTGCATCGTTAGTGCTTTTTTTGGGTCTGAAGCTATATTGGCAAGAGCTAAGTATATTGTGTTTGGCTAGATAAGAGTAAAGTTTGCTTGTAGATTAGTTTTTCAAAAATTTTTGACAAGTTAGGCAGGATTGATATAGGTCTGTAGTTGGTAACATCTGTGAGACCACCACATTTGTGTACAGGGGTAACTCTCGCTTCTTTTAGGATATCTGGAAAGGTTTGGAGTTCAAGTGACTTGTTGAAGAGCAACGCAAGTGCAGGGGCTAACGTTCTGGAGTTTTTTTTTTTTTGTAAATTAAAGTTGGTATATCCTCAAGGGCACTAGACTTGGTTTTAAGGGAAAGGATTATCTCATTGACGTCAGTGGAATTAATAGGCTTTAGGTACAGAGACTGTGGATACTTACCTATAAGATAGTCCTGAACATCAGTACTGGAAGATGGAATATCATTTGCAAGGGATGACCCAATGGAAGAGAAGAACCTATTGAACTCAATAGCAGAATCTGAGGCTGAAAGCTGACCATCGTTATTGGACAGGAGTGTTGGTTTGTTATTTAAAATCTTCTTTGATCCCAATATTTGTGAAATTGTGCCCCAAGTTTTTTTAATGTTGCTCTTTATATGGGTAAATTTATCTTCGTAGTATTTAGTTTTGGCTCGTCTAATTATCTTAGATAGCAATAACGAGTAATTCTTTGAGAATTCTTTAGAGACAATTCCTAACTTATACTTCTTCTCAAGGTCATGTTTTTTATTAATGGATTTAAGTATTCCCTTTGTAAGCCGGGGATTGTTAAGCCTTTTGGTTGTGACTTGTTTTGAAACCATAGGACAGTGGGTGTTATAAAGGCTAAGAGTTTTTTGAAGAAAAGATTGCACTGCTAGGTTGATGTCCCCTATGTTATCTAACTCGGACTCCCAGTTGACATTATCAGCAGCAGTTATAAAATTGTCTATATAGCAGTTTCATTGTGCAGCCTAAAACTTAACTCCCTTGACTCTAGAGGTGGTTTGCTAATCTTAGTTAAGAGAAATGTGGGGTAATGGTCTGTAGTGCTATCGGTGATTATACCTGAAGTAAGCGGAGAGGTTATGTTTGTCCAGATGTGATCTAGAATCGTGGCAGTACTATCAGTGATTCTAGTAGGTCTAGTGATTAAGGGTATGAGGAAGCAGGAATTCATACAGTTGAGGAAGCTAACAGCAGTAGGGTGTTCAGGCTCGCAGAGGTCAATATTAAAGTCCCCTGCGATAATTAGATGGTTTCTGTTCAGTCTGTTATCGAGTATTAGATTTCTAAGGTTTGAGTTGAATTCGGACACATCGGTGTTAGGAATTCTATAGACTGCACCCACAGACAGGACAGACTCGGCACCCTTGACTCTGAAGCTGGCAAAGATATACTCCCCACAGCAGTCTCTAGTTCTAATTACTTTTAAGCATGTTAGTGCTTGGTGGTAGTAAAGAGCAGTACCACCACCTCTCTGAATTTGACGACAGTTGTGAATTGCAGAGTAGTTAGGCATGTTAAAGAGTTGAGTAGTATCCTCTTTCAACCATGTTTCAGTAAGTCACTTGAACTCCAAACCTTTCCAGATGTTCTAAAAAAAGCGGGAGTGACGCCTGTCCACAAATGTGGTGATCCCACAGATGTTAACAACTACAGACCTATTTCAATCCTGCCTAACTTATCAAAAATTTTTGAAAAACTAATCTACAAGCAGCTTTACTCTTATCTAGCCAAGCACAATATACTTAGCTCTTGCCAATATGGCTTCAGACCCAAAAAAAGCACTAACGATGCACTTATTAGTATGATTAACTTAATTCATGCAGCTCTTAATAAAAATGAGTTCCCTGTTGGGTTATTTGTGGACCTGCATAAGGCTTTTGACACTGTCGACCACCAAAACCTTCTTCTTAAATTACATCATTATGGAGTCAGAGGACACTCCCTACAATACCTCAAATCTTACCTTACTGACAGGCTCCAGTATGTTTCTGTGAACAATTCAATTTCTCCCACCCTTCCCATCAACATTGATGTTCCTCAGGGCAGCATACTTGGCCCTCTCCTCTTTCTCATTTTCATTAATGACCTTCCAAATGCCTCCCAACACCGCAAACCTATTCTATTTGCTGACGACACAACCTTCATTTACTCCAGTCCTGACCGCCTTGCTCTAAATGCCACAGTAAATACTGAGCTAAATAAAGTCCATCTGTGGCTAACTGCCAACAAACTCACCCTTAACATTGACAAAACTTTCTATATTCTGTTTGGCAATAAATCCTCTAATCAAATAAATCTCAAAATAAACAATACCCAAATTTGTAACAAATTAGATGGAAAATTCCTTGGCGTTCTCATTGACCACAAGCTGAATTTCCAGGGACACATTCTAAATATATCAAAAAAAGTTTCAAAAACTGTTGGCATTCTTTCTAAGATCAGATATTATGTACCCCGCCCTGCCCTGGTTACTCTCTATTACTCCCTCATCTATCCATATCTCAACTATGGTATTTGTGCTTGGGGTTCTACTACCCAAAATCATTTACGTCCTCTAATTACTCAACACAAAGCTGCTATTAGGACAATATCCAACTCTAGCCCCAGACATCACTCGGTACCCCTACTCAAATCTCTGAATATGTTAGATATTAAGTCACTGCACATTCTCTCTTGTGTATTATACATATATAAAGCGCTGAACTGTAATGCCAATCCTGACCTCAAAAGCTTCATTGAAGGTTGTAACAGAACCCATGAGCACCACACCAGAAATAAATACAGTTTTGATATTCCTAGAGTACGACTTAATCAAACTAGAAATGCTCTACAAATCAAGGGACCCAGAATGTGGAATGATCTTCCCAACCATGTTAAAGACTGTACCTCTCTCAACCAGTTTAAGATAAAAACTAAACACTACCTAATAAATTCCCTGTAACCTACCTTACCCCTCTATTGTCAACCCATGTGTGTTATTTTTTTTTTAATCAACACTGTTTGTCAACCTATTGTATTTGTGCTGCTTTTTCAGTCATGTTCCCCCCTTTTTTTATCTTTATTTGTATTTGTTCTCAAAACATTTTATTCTTTATGCTCAATTAGTATTAAGTTCTAGATATTAATGTTTTTCCTGCCCGAAACGCATTGCGTAATAGTGGCTTTAGGCATTGTATGTACTAGCTCTATCTATATATCGATCCATTAATGTAACATCACTTGTATGTATGTACCTTTCCTGAATAAACATATTTATATTTATTTATTTATATAAGTATAATAACAGAGAATTTTTTGTCAATAGTTTCAATCAAGGCACTAACATCATCGAAGTGTTTACCTAGGGATCTAACGTTCAAGTTGATTACAGAGATATTGTGATTATGTGTTAATACATTGTTTACATCATGTGCTGCAAAATATCTGCAATTTAGGTCATTAAAGTGATGATTGTCATAGATAGTGGATAAGAGATTTAGTTCTGGGTCTATACTTGTCTGCATAAAAAAGCTGGTTGCAGGAAAACAAGGCAAGAAAGGCAAATTACAAAGTAGAATTAAGCTATAAAAGGGGGAAAAATATATAAACAATACTATACAAAACAAACACAAAATGAACAACAAAAGAAAAAAATGAGGTAGCTTACAAGGGGCTTACAGGGGTACAATGGAGTAAGGGAGTATGGCGAGGCTAGGCAACCTAGGTAATAAATGAAATCAAAGAAAAAAGTTGAATAATAAACATAGGCAAATTTAAGCTAACGATTATTAACTATAAATAGTTCAGTTATGACTGTATAATTAATAAAACCTAGAGTAATATTAATGCACTCAATTAATTAAGTCCAGTAAATGACTAGTAAAGAGTAAGTTAAAAATTATGTCAAAAAGTGAAACAAGGAGACTTAGGATACCTAGCCCGCACTAGGTGACAAGGGGGTTAATTAAGTTGATTCATTGAGAGTGATAATAAGGTGAGACAAACCACATTGGGAGAGGAAAGTATTGAGGTTCTCTTCATTAGCAATTGTAAACATTTTACCCTCTGCAGTCTTTCTCACCTTAATCAATCCATCTCTAACGAAGCACGGATGAATTGCATCTGGGTTTTGATGACGGATTTGTCGCAGGCGGTGGAGGAGTTGCTGTCTTTTTCTAGTCAAGCACTCGTTGATGTATAATCCCTTCCATCCCATTTGTTGTGTGACCTGACTGCATTTTATGTTTAGTTTGGGGTTTTACATTCTTATTTTTTTGCCCGACTTCACGGATGTTTGATCCGAAGTTGGGATACATTATCCATTGTCTCTCTCCAGGTGTATACTACACAAATTTAGATTTGTAGAACCCCAAATCCTTATCCTGACCATTTCCCAGTGGTTGGGCACCATTCCTTCAACCGTCCCATCACTAATCCTTATCCTGACCAACTTCCCAGTGGTTGGCCACCATTCCTTCCTCCCATCCCATCTCTAATCCTTATCCTGACCCCACTTCCCAGTGGTTGGGCATCATTCCTTCTCCACCGTCCTATCCCTAATCCTTATCCTGACTCCCTCTTCCAAGAGCTATATAGTCATAATGGCTTGACACTTTCCCCTGATAATTCCCTCCTTCTCTGCCTCTTGAGAATACTGTACTACTACTACTACTCCTACTACTACTACTACTACTACTACTACTACTACTACTACTACTACTACTACTACTACTACTACTACTACTACTACTCCTACTACTACTACTACTACTCCAGGAAGTTTGTTAAACAACTAGTCAACACTCGACCCATCCTCCTGTTTACATAGTAACTATTGTGAAAATCGTCAATAGTCAGAATTCGTACTTACTTAGCTTTTAGATAGTAGTATACTGACTAGTAAGGAATTCTTTTAAGTTTAAATGAAGCAAAAAACAAACTTACATATTCCTAGGCCTAGTATAGCACATACATGTACTATATTAGGCCTTAGATATTGTGTATTAGGCCTATGAAGGTTGGGTTAGTTCAGTTTGTCAAAGCAACACAAGTACAATAAAAAAATTCTAGTTTGTCCAGCTAAATAGTTCAAATTTCTACTTTCTAATTTTGCTGTACGTTGGTATATATACTCATTACTATCAGTACTACCAAACTAGAAGGATGGGCTGCACAATTAGTCATATATATAATTTACCATTGCTTGATACAGTGTTAATTAAGCAAAAATATTGCTGATCAAAGATTTGATATATCAGTACCTATCATGAGACGATTTCCGGGCTTAGCGTTCCCGCGGCCCGGTCCTCGACCAGGTCTCCTTTTTGTTACACATCCTTAGGAGGCAACCCGTAGCAGCGGTCTAACTCCCAGGTACCTATTTACTGCTAGGTAACAGAGGCATCAGGGTGAAAGAAACTCTGCCCATTTTTTTCCGTCTCCACTGGTGATCGAACCTGGAACCTCAGGACTACGAATCCGAAGCGCTGTCCACTCAGCCATCAAGCCCCTACTTGCCTGCCTGCCTACTTACTAAATACCTACTTACAAATAACAGCACATATACCACAGTACTTAAAAGGGGGCAAGGTAAGGTAATTATCAAAAGAAGGGACCAAACCGGAAAGGCTATGTAGCACCATCAGAGTGCGAAATAATCAAAGGGCGCAAAATATCACCAAGAATGCCAATACGAGAACAAAAACGCATATGGCGAACGATATCAAAAGTATCCGAGTCACCAAGAGTTCTATCGAGGGACAAGTGACCGCGACGGACGGTCGGAAAGCAAGACACACGCTCGTCCAGGAAATCAGGACATTCATCAAGAATATGCACAACTGTAAGAGGGACAACGCAATAAGGAGCAGGGCGGCGCTCCATTAAGTGACCGTGAGTTAAGCGAGTATGGCCAATCTGCAGTCTTGCCACAGCAGTTTCCCACCACTGAGTACGGTGGCAGGAGGAAGGCCACGGGGACACACTACGTTTGAGAGTACGCAGCTTGTTACTAACTACAGAGGAACAACAACCCTGCCAACGGGCAAGGATGGAGGGTCGGAATAAGAAATTCCTTTACGGGAGATGGGACAAGAACGGATAGCGTCCTTAGCGGCAGCATCCACACGCTCATTGAAAGAAACACCAATATGGCTGGGAACCCAGCAAAACTCTATTGATTTAAATTTACTAGAAATAAGAAACAGCCAATGTTGAATCTCGATGACCACCGGATGGACAGGATTAAAGGACCCTAGAGCCATGAGGGCACTACGAGAGTCAACTACAACCACAAAGGAGGAATGACAATGAGAAAGCAAGAGACGGAGAGCATAGAGATTAGCATAATGCTAATCTCTATGCATGTGGAATGACCTTCCCAACCATGTTAAAGACTGTACCTCTCTCAACCAGTTTAAGATAAAAACGAAGCACTACCTAATAAATACCCTGTAACCTACCTTACCCTTCTATTCTCAATCCATGTCTGTTTTTTTTAAACAACGCTGTTTGTCGACCTAATTCTATTTGTACTGCTTTTTCAGCCATGTTCCCCCCTTTTTTATCTCTATTTTTATTTGTTCTCAACACATTTTATTCTTTATACTCAATTAGTATTAAGATTAAGTCATTAATGTTTTTCATGCCCGAAACGCTTTGCGTAATTAGTGGCTTTAGGTATTGTATGTACTAGCTCTATCTATAAATCCATAAATCTTTGTAAAATTTCTTGTATGTATGTACCTTACCTAAATAAACATTTATTTATTTATTTAATTATTTATTTATTATTTATAAAGTTCTGCTGTGAAGACGCTGGCCTTCGAAGGGAGGCAACACATATAAGTGAGGTCAGGAAAAGCAACAGAGTAGCCCACACCGTCCGCAGATCCCATCGGTGAAGACGGAGTGGGAGTGCAAAGAAAAGTGCTCAAGGAAAAGGCGTTTCAGAACCATAGGAGGGGTAAAAGCTTTAGTGACGCGAGTCAAGGACGTACAAAACTTTGCTAGAGGAACTCTCCACGGAGGCAAGGATGGAATAATATGAGGAGAAACATTAGAAATATGAACAGAAAGAGAATCCTGTTAAGCGAGATAACCGGACAAAAAGAGGGAGGCGATGAAGAACAACAGGAACCACTGGAGGGGTAAAAGTTAAAGCACGACAGAAGCGAGAGGAAGGATGTTCTAAGGACCGCTCAAGATAGCGAAGACAGTAGCGATCATGGCGGTCCTGGAGAGAGAGGAAGCCAGTGTCAACATACAAACTGAGGGTGGGAGTCAAACGAAAGGCACCAGAGCTGAGATGCAACCCAGTATGGTGGAAAGCATCAAGACGGCAAAGAGTAGAAGAGTATGCAGGGCAACCATAATTGAGTTTAGACAGAACGAGAGAGGAGTGGAAATAGAGGAGCGTGCGCCTATACGCTTCCCAAGAAGTATAGGACAAAACCTTAAGGAGGTTAAGGGCCTTAGAGCATTCAACTCAAGAGGTAAGAGATATGGGCTGACCAAGACAAACGAGCGTCAAAGATTAACCCCAAAAGCTTAGCGGAATCTTTATACACAAGGTGATGACCATAAAGTGACAAAGAGGGACGAAGAACGACATGCTTTCCAGTAAAAGTCATAGCACAAGTCTTAGACACAGAGAACTTGAGCCATGATCAGTGGCCCAAGACGACAGGGCATCAATCGCAAGTTGAGGCTGCCGTTGAAGGAGAGGCGAGTCATCACCCTGACAACAAAGGGCAAGATCGTCAACATAGAGAGCGGAGCAGATGCCAGAAGGAAGAAAGGAAAGAAGACCGTTGAAGCCAACTAGAAAAAGAGTAGTGCTCATAACACTAGCCTGGGGTACACCCTCATACTGCCGAAAAGGGGCAGAGAGTGGTACCAAGCCACACACGAAAGGAACGATGAGAGAGGAAACTCTGGAGGAAGAGAGGGAGATGACCACAAAGGCCAAAAGAATGAAGTTGAGACAGAATATGATACCGCCAGGTAGTGTCGTCAGTCTTTTCCAGGTCAAAAAGGATGGCAACAACGGAGGTCTTCGCATCAAAATCAGTACCAATATAGACCTCCAAGTTCACCAGGACATTTGTTGTGCTGCGGCACTTGCAAAAACCATATTAAGAAGGGGAGAGATGGTGATAGTGTTCTAAGAACCACATCAAACGAACGTTAACCATACGTTCAAAGAGCTTGCAGACACAACTCGTGATGGCAATAGTGGAGAAGTCCTTGGGGGATGACCCCGAGAGACCCTGGTTTCCGAATAGGGAGGACAACAGCATCGAGCCAGTCATCAGGGACTGACGATGACTCCCAGACCCGATTTTACAGACTCAGTAAATACTGAGACGTGCACGGAGAGAGATGGCAAAGTATTTCATAATGAATGCCATCGGAGCCCACTGCCATAGAACCACAGAGGGCTAGGGCAGACTGAAGCTCAGAGAGAGAGAAGGGATCATTATAGGGAAGGCGAAGATGAGCTCAGAAATTTAAAGGAAGAGATTCAAGAATATGCTTACGAAGAAGGAAGGATTGGAGAAGATGAGAACCAGAACTAACATGAAAAGTGGGAACCCAGTTCGGTCGCGACTTGCAATGGGTCCGCCACAAAAACACCATGGAGGCGAAGGACCGGCGAGACATCGGGAACGAACTTACCCGGGTAAGTTCGTAATCTTGCGAATACGCTTCCAGACCAGTGGTAGAGGAGTTTTGGACATAACAGTGGAGACATAAGACATCCAGCAAGCACGTTTAGCCGAACGGATGGTCCTATGGGCCACTGCACTCGCCTTTCGAAACAAAAGAAAAGACTCAACTTTCTGCCTTCGGCAATGTCTCTTCCAGGCTGCACGCTTACAGCGGACAGCCCGAGTACAGTCCACATTCCACCAGGGAACGCACTTCCACATTCCCCAAGAGGATGGTCTTACCTACCGGGAAGGAGGAAGGAGAGGAGCCAGGTTTCCGCTTCTGACTCAAAGAGACAGGTTTCCCAGCAGCAATGTACTGGGCAACAGACTCCAGCATCTCGAAAGGAGAAGAAGAGCGCGAGCGAACAAAATGACCACCAGGCGAGCGATGGACATCGGCCCACACTGTCAAGTGGCGTGGTGAGCCAAGAGACGGAGAAGAATGACGGGAAGGAAGACCAGAAGGAGAGGAGACAGAAGGAGAGGAGAAGGAAGACCAGAAGAAGTGGAGAAGGAAGACCAGAAGGAGAGGAGAAGGAAGACACAGGAGACATGACAGACTGGGTAGAAAGAAGGGATACCCTAGACAAGAGAACCAGAAGGGGGGACCATCTGGGAGAGAACGGAGGGAAACAGGGGAGGTGGTGGTGGGTGTGTTCGGGTCTAATGCTTGGAAACGGTTGTGAGACTGAGTAAGGTGGGAAGGACGAGGAGAGGAAGAGCACACCACTCGAGCATAGGATACACCAGCGAAAGAGGGGAGACAATGAGCTTAGCGCCGAACCTCAGGAACAGACAAATGGTCCCGTTCAAGTTGAGGACAGCCGCCTCAAGTTTGTAACGTATACACGTGCAGGAGAAGGTAGGGTTGGCCTCACTGCAATTGAGGCAGTGGACTTAGGGAGAAGTGCACTCCAGCTTAGAGTGACCCTCGCCTCCAAACCATGGGACAGAGAGAGCCAGGACTAGAGCATTTGAGGGCACCATGCCCAAACCTCCAGCACTTATTGCAGAACTGAGGAGATGGAATATACTCCTGAACGGAGCATCTGGCACCAGCAAGAATGACAGAGGGCGGAAGGGTCCTACCATCAAAGTTAATCTTCACAACCCGAAGGGGCAGACGGCGATGACCATGAGGGGGATGAATAAATGTATCCACCTGGAGGACAGAATGACCCTGGGCCTTGAGGATATGCTTGATATCCTCGTGGTCTTTTCAGTCTTTTAGATTCCTAACACCAGTCGCAACATGGTGTAGGAGGAGAACAGTGCCAACATTGGCATTTACCCGAGCGCTCTTTGAGACCTGAACAGGGGTCTCGCCAAGGCAGGATAAGGCGGCCAAGCGGGTGGCTGCATTATGAGCAGCAGCAACGACACGGGTACCAAGACGGGTGGGGTTGAAGGTAACTGAGGTATCTGCAGAATCTACAAGATGCCTATGAAGGGAAAAATTGTCAGGAGTTGAATGTAAAGGATGGAGGTCAAAGTACTTAGTCCACGTAGCAGGACCAAACAAAGCATGGTACGAATTAGTATGGGAAGGGAGCATACGAGAGTAGCCATGGTGGGGACGGCGATGAGAACCTTTAGAGAGAGATGGGTCAAAAGGCGCATTAGTCACAATAAGATGGAGCTACGCAAGGGGACGAGGCAGTCACCACAGCAGGCTTGGGGCTCGACCCAACCACAGAGGAGGGAGGGGAGCAGGAAGGAAGAGTCCGGTCTGGGCCTAAACCGGGCCCTGTAGCGGGGGCTACAGATCCTGGTCTTCCAGGGCGGTCTGACTCAGGGGCCTGGTCACCCACCCCATGAGCCTGGGTAAGAGAAGTCGTGTCGTCATCCATGCAGCAAACAATATCAAAAGTTTAGGACCTGGAACCAAGAGATGTCACCTACCAGAGCAGCCAGGGAGACTGAGCGCGGGCCAGTGCAGGAAGGTGCGTTGTCCCCAGCGGTGCTCCCCCTTTTCAACAGGGGAGTCCTACTACATCGTCCATTCTCCCACACTGGTGCTAAGACCCCATTTCCCTATCGCCCCAGCCTGGACACCCAACCATCCACTCAGGGCAGCCCCTCACAGGCGACCCCTCCAGCGGGTGGTCCGATGGCTCATAAGGCCCCTACGTGGTGCCCTTCAGCACGTCCACCACCCAAAAAGGGGTAGGAGAGGGGGCAAAGGCAACCTACACCGGTCACAGGGAGGTGTACGTGAGCCCCTCACCACGGCAAGGAGGCACCACGGAGGGGTTAAAAGGGGCAATACCAGTCGTCTTGTACTAAAAAATTAGGAAACCTGACAGCAATAATAAGTTTTTAAACTCAAATATACTTTTATTGTTTATTATCAAGACAAGTTGAGGTACACAACTGTTAACAATCAAACCTTTATCTGTATACAAATCATGGAATACATTCTTAAGGAAAAGAACATCACTTGTGATACAGAAATCACAATATCATTATACATTTAATGAACAAATGCACAAAGGCCGTAATGAGGGTTCGAACTTGTGTCTGGGCTAAGATGCACGCTAAGGTCCGACTAAGGCGCTTCCGGGATCATCCAGCACGTAAATCAGTACAGCCACAATGGGTCGCACCGCTGCGGCCAGATCACTTCGCCACCACACCGACACAAGCAATGCCATATTCAAGTGGTGTTCCTGCCAAAGAGAAAAAAAAAGATTCTCTATAATATTCTCTCTACTTTTTGCTCATATGCATCACACAAGGCCAAAAAATTTATGAGAAAATGAAAGAAACTCAAGAAAGTGATGTACTGTCCCATTTTCTGTTTTAGAGCCTCTGGTAGGGTAGGAGAGACTACTTTAAATTAACCGTTTGCTTGACATTGTGAAACCTTTGGAGGATGGCCTGAAACACCGTCCATCCCCTGAAACCGGGTAATGATGATAACTGTTATTTATTACCCGAGGCAAACTTACATTACTGTATAGTGTGCCCAAAGCATGGGCTTTGGGCACGTGTGTTACGAACCAAAATTCCTCGCCCAAGCATGAAGCCGTGAAGTCCGCGCCATCTGTGAGTCCGCTCCCGAAAATCCCACATGGACAATGCCATCTAGTGATGACGAGAGATGCCGGCAATAAGTGCTGGATGCCTGTCCTAGTCGGCTCGTGATGTAGCTGCTGCTGACCTCTGGTGAGGTGGCGCTTAGACAGTGAACGCCATCTATGGAGCGAATAGGTGGACGTTTGTGTCTAAGCTAGTAAGTGATGTTTCCTAGTGATCCCATGTAGTGTCCCCAGTACTGATGACGTGTTTGCTTTCAGAGTCAACCTAGGACGGCTGTGAGGTACGTTGAATCAGTCTACCCAAGGCAGCCAAGGTCTTTTCACCAGTCTGCTTTGTAGAAGTTGTGAGCCACCCCCGGACGAACTCTGCTGAGTGTGTGATAGCCTGCCTGAGGAGTGGCAGTGACGGGATTCGCCGTCTCTGGGGCTGGCTGGTGGAAAAGACCACCCACTGCAGTGCCGACCAAGGAGAGTGAACAGTGAGTCACACGAAGCTCCTGCCTAGGGCTCGCAACCCTAGTATTAGTCGTGGAGTGGCCTAACAGCGAGGCTGACTAGTACCTGCCAGCTACAGGCTGGACTGTGGTTGTAGGCCATCACGACGAGGCACCCAGTGGGATTGTAATTTGGCTGGCCAGTGGCTAGGGTAGATTCATCATGGGTTCTGGGCGACAGAAGAGAAAACCAGGAAAAACTACCCAGAGTGAGCATCGCCAAGTATCCAGTGTCTTCAGAGGAAAACGAAGATGTAAATACTGTGTAGTAATAATTCCCTTTTGTGACTTTAATTTACATATGGTGGTGGGAAAGGAATATATATAATTAAGTATACTTGTGTATTTAATGTACCTCCCCCGTTGATTTTACTTGCGTTACGGAGCTCACCCCTTGAAAGCCTCTATTAACTTGGGGCCGGATACCCAAAAAACTAATACCATCAGAAAAGAACCCGGTTGCGTCCCAGTAGGGCCGTAACAACGTGCTCTTAACAAATTAATCAAATTACATCCAAAAGATCTATTTGGTCTCAAGTCTAACACACAATTATGTAAATGAACACCACAACTCACCAGCTTGTACCATGTAAGGTAGACAACAACAACAGTTATGGTAAATATACACTCATCTTGACAATGTCCAAAATGAGCTCATATTCTAGTGTAAAAGTCAAATGTGAAGTAAAGTGTACCTCTAGCACACCCTAACAAACTGTTTTTAATTAAAAATAATTTAAAACACAACAAAACTTTTGACTACACTGACACCACAACCGTTACTCACCAGACAAATCAGACACATTACAATCTCAGATTTTACACTCACACTGTAAGCTCATTGAAGTGCAAACTAACATTAATAACAGTAGTAAGTCCAACAGAACCAACAAGCTAGAAGGCTTATTCAATCAATTCAATTTCAACAATAAGAGAATCGACTGGGAAGAAATAAATATAGACCTTGGAAACATTCATTGGGAAACAATCTTAAGTGACAAAACTCTCACAGAGGGAATAGCTCCACTGACAGCTGAAATCTACTAGATCTGCTTAGAGCACATGCCTGTGAGGAGGGTCAGAAAGAGGACTACTCTAGAAAGAGAACACACAGATGACTGTACAGAAGGAAAAATAATGGAAATTGCTTAAACAGACACAACTGTCTTTAGAAAGGAATATAAATCTAAACAGAGAGATCGAAGAAATAATTCTATGAATAGAGCAGACATTGAAGTGATCATATTAGTGAGGGAAACAGATAACAGACTGAACAAAAACCATCTAATTATCGCAGGGGACTTTAATATTGATCTTTGCGAGCCTGAAAACTCTACTGCTGCTAGTTTCCTCAACTGTATGAATTCCTGCTTCTTCATACCCTTAATCACTACACCTACTAGAATCACTGATAGTACTGCCACGGCTCTTGAACACATCTGGACCAACATAACCTCCGCTTACTTCAGGGATAATCATTGATAGCACTACAGACCATTACCCCACATTTCTCTTAACATTACCAAACCACCTCTAGAGACAAGGGAGATAAGCTTTAGGATGCACAATGAAACTACCATGGGCAATTTTATAGCTGCTGCTGCTAATGTCAACTGGGAGACCGAATTAGGAAACACAGGGGACATCAACCTAGCAGTGCAATCTTTTCTTCAAAAAACTCTCAGCCTTTATAACATCCACTGTCCTATGCTAGCGAAACAAGTCACAACAAAAAGGCTAAACAATCCTTGGCTTACAAAGGGAATACTTAAATCCATTAACAAAAAACATGACATTGAGAAGAAGTGTAGGTTACGAATCGTCTCCAAACCATTTTCAAAGAATTACTCGTCATTGCTATCTAAAATAATTAGAAGAGCCCAAATTAAATACTACGAAGATAAATTTACCCAAACAAAGGGCAACATTAAGAAAACATGGAGCACAATTTCACAAATATCGGCATCAAAGAATCCTTTAAATAACAAACATTTTGTTAAATAACAAAATAACAAACACTGTATAAGAATAAAGGTGACAGGGGCGACTGCAACAACTACCGTGGAATCTCCCTCCTCAGTATTGTCGGAAAGCTGCTTGCTCGAGTCGCATTGAAGAGGCTCCAAGTACTTGCAGAGAGAGTTTATCCAGAATCACAATGTGGATTCAGAGCTGGCAGGTCCACCATCGACATGGTTTTTTCCCTCAGACAACTGCAGGAGAAATGCAGGGAACAGAAGCAGCCACTCTTTGTAGCCTTCATAGATCTGACGAAGGCCTTCGACCTCGTCAGCAGGGATGGCCTGTTCAAGATCCTCCCCAAGATCGGATGCCCACCCAGGCTCCTCAGCATCATCAGATCTTTCCATGAGAACATGAGGGGCACCGTGGTCTTTGATGGCCTAACATCAGACGCCTTTGACATCCGAAGTGGAGTAAAGCAGGGCTGCGTACTGGCTACAACCCTATTCGGGATTTTCTTCGCAGTTATGCTGTGGCACGCCTTCGGATCTGTCACGGAAGGCATTTACCTCCGGACCAGGTCGGATGGAAGGCTCTTTAACCTTGCCAGGCTGAGAGCCAAGACAAAGGTTCGGCTGAGGTGTCTGCGCGACTTCCTCTTTGCCGACGACGCAGCAGTCACTGCCCACTCAGCTGAAGACCTCCAACGGCTCATAACCCGCTTCAGCGAGGCCTCTCAGGCTTTCGGACTCACCATCAGTCTGAAGAAAACACAAGTCATGGGACAAGGAGTGGACTCCCCACCTGACATCGGCATCTCTGATTCCAAACTGGAAGTTGTTCACGACTTCGTGTACCTGGGCTCCACAATCTCTGACTCCCTCTCTCTTGATACGGAGCTAAACAAACGCATCGGTAAGGCATCTACTACCATGTCCAAACTGACAAAGAGAGTGTGGGCCAACAATAGGCTAACTGAGTATACTAAGATTCAGGTTTACAGATCCTGTGTCCTGAGCACTCTCCTTTATGGCAGTGAGTCTTGGACACTCCGCGCCCGTCAGGAAAGACGGCTGAATGCCTACCACATGCGCTGCCTTAGACACATCTTGGACATCACCTGGCAGGACAAGGTGACAAACAACAACGTCTTGGGGAGAGCAAGAATCACCAGCATGTACACAATGCTGAAACAGAGACGAATGCGCTGGCTCGGGCACGTTGTGCGAATGGGCGACGGCAGGATCCCCAAGGATCTCCTGTATGGAGAGCTGAGGCAGGGAAAGCGTCCAGTAGGCAAACCCCAGCTACGGTACAAAGACGTATGCAAAAGGGACCTGAAAGCCATGGACGTCGATCTTGCTATATGGAAGACACTGGCTACAGACCGTTCAGCCTGGAGGCAGTCTGTTCAACGAGGTCTCTCCAAGTTCGAGGAGTCACTTGCCAAGGAATCGGAGGCAAAGAGACAGAGAAGGAAAGCCGGTAACCAGGAAGACAGACCAGAATCGGACTTCGTTTGTGCTCGGTGTGGGATGGACTGCCACTCTCGGATTGGCCTCATCAGTCACACCAGACGCTACACCAGGATTGACAACTAGGGCGCAACTCCATAGTCTCCCGAGACTGAAGGATGCCTACTACTCCTGTCCAATAACGATGGTCAGCTTACAGCCTCTGATACTGCTATTGAGTTCAATAGGTTCTTCTCTTTCATTGGGTCATCCCTTGCAAATGATATTCCATCTTCCAGTACTGATGTTCAGGACTATCTTACAGGTAAGTATCCACAGTCTCTGTATCTAACGCCTGCAAATTCCACTGATGTTAATGAGATAATCCTTTCGCTTAAAACCAAATCAAATCTTGAGGAGATACCAACTTTAATTTACAAAAAAGCCTCCAGATCTTTAGCTCCTGCTATTGCATTGCTCTTCAACAAGTCACTTGAACTCCAAACCTTTCCAGATATTCTAAAAAAAAAAAGCGAGAGTAACCCCTGTCCACAAATGTGGTGATCTCACAGACGTTAACAACTACAGACCTATATCAATCCTGCCAAACTTGTCAAAAATATTTGAAAAACTCATCTACAAGCAGCTTTACTCTTATCTAGACAAACACAATAGACTTAACTCTTGTCAATAAGGCTTCAGTCCCAAAGAAAGTACTAATGATGCAATTATTAGTATGATTAACTTGATACATACAGCTCTTGATAAAAATGAGTTCTCTGTTGGGTTATTTGTGAACCTACGTAAGGCTTTTGACACTGTCAACCACCAAAACCTTCTTCGTAAAAAACATCATTATGAAGTCAGAAGTCACTCCCTGCAATACCTCAAATCTTACCTTTCTGACAGACTCCAGTATGTTTCTGTGAATAATTCAATTTCTCCCACCCTACCCATCAACATTGGCGTTCCTCAGGGCAGCATACTTGGCGCTCTCCTCTTTCTCATCTACATTAATGACCTTCCAAATGCCTCCCAACACCTCAAACCAATTCTATTTGCTGACGACATAACTTTCATTTACTCCAGTCCTGACCCCCTTGCTCTAAATGTAACAGTGAATACTGAGCTAAATAAAGTCCATCTTTGGCTAACTGCCAACAAACTTACTCTCAACATTGACAAAACTTTCTATATTTTGTTTGGCAATAAATCTTCTAATCAAATTAATCTCAGGAAAAATAATACCAAAATTTGTAACAAAATAGATGGCAAATTTCTTGGCGTTCTCATTGACCACGAGCTGAATTTCCAGGGACAGATTCTAAATATATAAAAAAAAGTTTCAAAAACTATTGGCATTCTTTCTAAGATCAGATATTATGTACCTCGCCCTGCCCTGGTGACGCTCTATTACTCCCTCATCTATCCTTATCTCAACTATGGTATTTGTGCTTAGGGTTCTACTACCCAAAATCCTTTACATCCTCTAATTACTCAACACAAAGCTGCTATTAGGACAATATTCAACTTTGGCCCCAGACATCACTCGGTACCTCTACTCAAATCTCTGAATATGTTAGATATTAAGTCACTGCACATCCTCTCATGTGTATTATATATATAAAATGTTGAACTGTAATGCCAATCCTGACCTTAAAAGCTTCATTGAAGGTTGTAACAGAACCCATGAGCTCCACACCAGAAACAAATATCTTTTTGATATTCCAAGAGTACGACTTAATCAAACTAGAAATGCTCTACAAATCAAGGGACCCAGAATGTGGAATGACCTTCCCAATCATGTTAAAGTCTGTACCTCTCTCAACCAGTTTAAGATAAAAACTAAGCACTACCTAACTAACTCCCTGTTA
Organism: Procambarus clarkii; assembly: GCF_040958095.1. Classification (NCBI taxonomy): domain Eukaryota; kingdom Metazoa; phylum Arthropoda; class Malacostraca; order Decapoda; family Cambaridae; genus Procambarus; species Procambarus clarkii. Next base: position 20,151,869 of record NC_091184.1, on the reverse strand, counting down.
CCTACCTTACCCCTATAATGTCAACCCATATCTGTTATTTTTAAACATTGCTGTTTGTCGACCAAATTATATTTTTGCTGTTTTTCTGCCATGTTCCCCTCTTTTTTTATTTTTATATTTTCTCAACACATTTTATACTTTAATCTCAATTAGTATTAAGTTTTAGTCTTCAGTGTTTTTCCTGCCCGAAACGCTTTGCTTAATAGTGGCTTTAGGCATTGTATGTACTAGCTGTATCTATAAATTCATCAATATTTGTATCACCCCTTGTATGTACTTTACCTGAATAAACATTTGATTTTTTTATTTATGTACATAATATCTGATTTAGAAAAGAATGCCAAGTGATTTTGAAATATTTTTTAGCTATATTTTGTATGTGGCACTGAAAATTCAGCTTGTTATCAATGAGAACTTCATGGAATTTGCCATCTACTTTATTAACAATCTGGATATTGCCAATTTTTTATTTAAGAAAATGAGGGTTGTGTAAACAGCAAATAAAACTGGCTTGAGGAATTGAGACACATTTGGAATTTCATTTATGTAGATGAGAAAGAGTACGTAAGTAATTATCTAAAGAGAGCACCAAGCCGGGAAGGCTATGAAGCACCATTAACTATTTGGAATATAAAAAAATGGTAAATATCACTAAGAATGCCAATTCGAGAACAAAAGCACATAAGGCAAATGATATCCCCCAGCAAAAATCTGCTATCAGAATAATAACAAATTCTGCTTTCAGACAACACTTAGCCCCCCTTGTTTAACTCCCTTAACATGCTAAACATAATCTCACTCCACAAATTTTCTTATGTCAATTACATTTACAAAACCCTGTTCTTAAACGCAGATCCTGCTCTGAAACTCTCCCTGGACAGATGTAATAGGACCCATTATCACCACACCAGAAATACATATCTCTTTGATATCCCCAGAGTCAAACTTAATCTGTGTAAACACTCTGTGCAAATAAAGGGACCCAGTTTATGGAACTCACTCCCTAATGAATTGAAAAGCTGTCCAAGTTTTGCGTCATTCAAAAAACAAAACTAAAAAGTACCTAATCTCATCTGCATAGTTTTTTACCTTGTTGCTTTAAAATTGCACTGTATCTATTGCTACCCAATCTCCCTATCTTTATGTATCCAATCCGAACATCTTTACCAATGTGATCATTACTGTCTTCTTATATGTGCTATCAATATGCTGTACAGTGTCTGTTAATCTTGTTTAAATTACCAATCAAGTTGTCAATGTAATCAACCAGAGCTTTAATATACCAATGTGCTTTAATATACTTACTATTCTCTCTCATCTCATTTTTTTTCTTGCAATGTATCGGTTATCATTTTATTAATTCTGCTAGAATTTACCTACTTAAAATCTGCTTAAAACGCTGCCCGTACTAGTGGCTTTACAAGATTGTAAATACTGTGCTATGTATTCTCTCGAACCCAATGTACCTTCTTGTATATAAATAAATAAAATAAAATAAAATAAAATATCAAAGGTATCTGATTCATCAAGGATTCTATCGAGGGACAAGTGAGGGACTGTCGGGAAGCAAGACATACGCACCTCCTGTTAGTCAGGTTATTCGACAAGGATGTGTACAACCGTAAGAGGGACAATGCAATATGAACAATAAAGAGCAGGGAGGCGCTCCATTAAGTGCCTATGAATTAAACATGTATGGCTAATACGTAATCTCGTCAGAGCCAATTCTCACCGCCGGTTACAGTGGTAGGAAGAAGGCCAAGGGGACATGCTACCTTTAGGAGAAAGCAGTTTCTCATGAGTAACAGAAGACCAACAACCCTGCTAATGGGCAAGGATTGAAGAATGAATAACTGGATACAAGACAGAATAAGGAACACCTTTACGGGAGATGGGGCAAGTGCCGAGAGCCTCCTTAGTGACAAAGTCTGCACACTCATTTAAGGACACCAATATGGCTTGGGACCCAGCAAAACTCCATTGTCTTAAATCTGCTGGAGATAAGAAACAGACAATGTTGAATTTCGACAACCACAGGATGAACTGGATTAAATGACTAGAGTCATGAAAAGGCACTGTGAGAGTTAACTACAACAACAATGGAAAAGTGACAGCAAGAAAGCAGTTGACGAAGAGCATACAAAATAACATGAAGTTCTTCTGTGAAGATGCTAGTCTCTGGAGGCAGGCAACACATAGGTGTGGTCAGGAAAAACAACAGAGTAGCCTACACCATCTGCAGACTTTGACCCATCTGTGAAGTCGGAAATGGAGCGGGAGTGTGATGAAAAGTGTGCAAGGAAAAGTACGACATAGGTGAAAGTGAGGAGGGTGTTGTAGGGACTGCACAATGTAGCGAAGACAGTAGCGATCACAGCGATCCTGTAGAGACAGAATGCCTGTTTCGACATACAGGCTTAGGGTACGAGTCGAACGCAAGGCACCAGGGCTGAAGAATAACCCAGTATGGTGCAGAGCATCAAGACAGCAAAGAGTAAAATGAGAGACAGATGAGTAAGCCCGACAACCATAATTGAGTTTTGACAGTACCAGAGAGGAGCGTGCTCGTATCAGCTCCCCAGGAAGTATAACTTACCTTAAGTAAGTTAGGGACCTTAAAACATTCAACTCAGAGGTTGAATGGGGGACGACGAATGACCTACTTCCGAGTAAAAGTCAGAGCACAAGTTTTAGTTGTGAAGAACTTGATGCCATGATTGATTGTTCAGGACGACACGGCATCAATCGCAGGTTGAAGA